>NC_081204.1:7424937-8024937 GCF_902713425.1 Acipenser ruthenus | reverse complement strand
CCTTCTCTCCATTTGCATATTTCTCTGGCTATTGTGTCAGAATGTAATCAAGTTTAACAACAGCAAAGACACATAATAAAAACACAGCTACCCGATTTAACATGGCAGCATTTAGATTTGGCTCAGTATCCTGAAGAAGGATGGCAGTAACATAAGCACAAATGCAAAAATATTATACCTGTGCTTAACAGCATGATTCTTTTCCCCCTGTCTTAACTAATTAGATCTGTAATGTTGTAGGTGTTTAAACCATTCATAGTTTATGCTTAGCATTCCTCTGCCATACAGTTGGTGATGCATGAATAGTTTAATTAAACTCACTATACCATTATAAAGGATAGTCGGCTCTTAAAACAGAATACATGTTGTTTTTGTAATATTTTGAGGAGTAGTAGATAAGGATTAAAAGCTCGGCCGTTGTTGAGGGCAATTTCTAGTCGTGAATCTTTACAAGGGAGACTGGTCTGCAGAGCTGAATTCTTCTTAAGTGGTTGTAGTGCCTGCCTCGGTTATTCAAAACAAGTTCTCTCCCACAGCTCCAAAACTCCCACACTCCACCCAGCCCCTCCCTCTGCCAGGCAACCCCCCGCCCCCCAGTTCGCACCTTCGTGCATGCTCCCCCAATCTGCGATTGGCTGTAATCCCGTTGTCCGCACGAAGGGGACTCTGAAGAATGGTATTATTGTCATTGCTTGCACCCTGGCACCTCTTTGTGTACAAATTAAGCACTGCTGAAGTATGAGCCAGCTGTAAATTAGTAAGGTACTTTACATACTTATTGTATTATGGGCATATTGTCAACAGTATTTTGATAAAGAAATAAGGACTCTTTGCTAGGACAGTAGGTTGTTCCATGCAGGTTTTGTTATGCTAGTACTTATATTTCTTCCTATGTTAAATAGTGGTGACATTGTGGGCATACAAAGGCTTAGTATATCTTGCTCCCATTGTGGGTATTCTGTAGTTCTAATGCCTGCTGAAAGCTGTTTGGCTTAGACGGTGGCTAATGCATGAAGACAAACATACCATGTTGGCCTTCTTCTGTGGCTGTCAAATTAGTGAAACAGGATAAAACAAATCACAGCCTCTCATGCAGGTGTCTGCTTGTATGAGCTGCTGAAACAATGTGTTGGCATATCCTCTGCAGCATAACACAATGGAGCTGGAACACCAGTTGAATAATTAGACTCATGGATGTGGGTGTATATGAAACATATTTCTGTGCAACAATGTATAACATTATTGGTACCCTCCTTAATACTGGGGTTAAGTGCCCCTGAGCACAGGCACGCTTAACGTCGGTTTGAAAACCTAAATGTGTTTTGTGAAGCTACAATGAGGCTTAAAACAACATCAGTTAGCTAGTAAGGAAAAATTAGGATTTGGTTGAAGAAACCTTTGGATGAGATGTAAAACTAAAGTCCTATTGTAATGACTCTGCAGCAGCAGTTGTGATGAATAGTTCACCCCCTTCTCTCTGCAAGTCACTTTGGATAAAAGCGTCTGCTAAATGACTAATGAATAATAATTATTATCATTATTATTATTATTATAGTAGTAGTAATAGGGTTCTGCACACACTATTAGTCTATTCCCTAGGGCAGTTTTTGTCTCTTTGCATAATAATAAGTCCCACCAGTATGAGATGTGATGGTGTTAAAAGTGTCAAGGTGTAGTGATAAGTATTTCCTTGAATACTTTTGAAATAATTTCACACCATTTATTTCAGGCCAGGAATGAAAATGCAGCTACGTCTGATGCTTGGTGGTTTATAACTAAAGGCGGAGTTTGGAGTTTTTAAATCCATATTCATTGTCTTTAGTCATTGTAATATAATATCTGAACTCATTCTTCTTATTTTAATGACTACAATTAGTAAGCACATGGTTGCATTCCATAAAATACACACACTATTAAGATATGTAATGATATTTCATTGTCCATATGCTGTATGTAATCGCAAAACAGTCAACATTATTGATTATATTGAATAGGTTTAGCATTACACAGGATGTGATACTGAGAGATGCTTTGCCAACACAGTGCCTAAAAATCAAATCTAGTTCTCAGCGTGAGAATCGGTGTCACATCTCAGCAGGATAGTTTGCTTGCCTTGAACACTCAAAATTAAAGGACTGCAGTATGATACAGTAGAAACTCAGCAGCTCAAAACACAACATAGAAACGGAGACACCCCGCTTAATATAGTGTAAATAAGATGTGTTGGGCTAAGTCAGTATGTTTAATTTGTGCAAAACCATGACTGAACTTTCATGACTATGACCCTATACAGTGATACAACACTGAGTTTGGATTCTGACTATATTTGACTTCAATTGTTAAAAATAAATTGCTTGTTCTAGAATTGCTGCTTGTTATGTCTCTAGAAAAAAGAATATACACCAAAACTGTACATAAGGCTGGAGTTCTATCCCAGACATTAATAAATCCCTTGAGCTCTCAATTGATATGTCACCAGAAACCCTCGATAGAATTATAGTCTTATTATGCACAGTTGAGTGCACCATTATTATTATTATTATTATTATTATTATTATTATTATTACATTTTTTAATGTATCAATGTATTTATTTTACAAATTTAGTGGTTTAGTTTAGCACACACACACACGACATATGCAAAATTATACTGCCCAGTATAAGCATTATTGGGCAGCAGTGTGGAGTAGTGGTTGGGGCTGTGGACTCTTGACCGGAGGGTCGGGGGTTCAATCCCCAGTGGGGGACACTGCTGCTGTATCCTTGAGCAAGGTACTTTACCACGATTACTCCAGTAAAAACCCAACTGTATAAATGGGTAATTGTATGTAAAAATAATGTACCAATTGTAAGTCGCCCTGGATAAGGGCGTCTGCTGAGAAATAAATAATAATAATAATAATAAGCAGGAATTACACTATATTCCCAAGCACTTGCTTTATACTTTTTTATGCAAGCAAAAATACACTATTACATCTATACAATTGTTATCTACACAAATACAACAGGAAACACTATGGATTTGTACATAATAGTCTTCATCTCAGCATTTGCGAGCATAGGTGAAACATGATTGATTGCATTGCTATTGCTAACGACCTTCGTCTAGCTGCCTTGGAAACTTTTTTTTTCGATCCATCTTGTGTCTGTTTGTACTACAGCTCATACATTTTACAGCACTTGCAGAACCTAGTGGGAGTTCAGACAACTACCTTTATAGCTGAGCTTTCAAATAGAGGAAAAGCTGCAGTTCTATTTAAAAGATTGATATGATGACAGTTCTGATAATTTGGATTCATATATATTTTATTTTGATGTGTAGGATGCTCATATACATTAGTCGATGTAAAATAGTTTAAAATGCTGTTTTAATGCAATTCATTTGAGTTGCTTTTGGGTGGTTTTGTAGAAACATGGTAAAACTTGAAATATTTCAAATAATTTGATCACAACACATACAAAGTGCCATACTTTATATAAATATATATACATTTTAATTGTTAAAATGTGTACAACTTCTTTTTTTAAATACACCATAAAGATTACAATGTGATATTGATATTCATAATATTGTAAGACAACAGCTGCTTCCAGAAATGTGACGAGGGGAAATCAGGTTGGGGTGAATGTTTAATATCATACATACAATATGGTTCTAATTTTGGCTTTATGCACACCCATAAGGTTATAATGAGTTTTAGGAAGACTGGATATCTCCAAAAAATATAAAAACTCTATCAGATGAAAATCATCTATTAATGTCTATAGTGTCAAGTAAACTGATCAGTTTTGAACTGTATATGATTTTTCCTTTCAAAATAAACTAAATGCTTTGTTAAGTATGAAAGCAATAACACACAAGCTGGTGTTCAAATATGGTTCAATACCAGCACACCTGGGGGTGCTGTTTGACATGAGACAAAGCCTGCACAATTTTGACTATATCTGAACATCCTAGAGTACGTTATTGCTTATAAAATGGCACCTTCCGCCCTACCCAAGTCAAGTGAATCAGTCAGAATGGTCCTAACATTTCTGAACTGTGATAGCATGGAGACATATCTGCACAGGTTAGGATACTTGTTAGCCAATAAAATTGATTCCTCTATTCTTGATATTTTAAAATGTAAATGTTATCGTACAATAAATAAAGAAAACACAACTGATTAAAGGCAAATAGTTCATTTTCATTTGTACTGTCGGTTTCTTGAGGAAACGTCTAGGAGAGCAGGGGTATTCATTTATTCCTCCACATTTTGTATGATAAAATCAAAAAAGTTATCCATAGGCAGGCTAATACATTGATCAATCAACTATTTTTCCCCCCACTTGAAAATGGAAAGTAAAGATGATGGCATTGTATTCTTGTGAAACACAAGCAATACAGAATATTGCGTCACAAGAGAGTATACTTCTGGTCAGGTCTCGCCTTCGCCTTGTTCCTTTTTTAATATATCCGAAAAAAAATTATAAGCAAGCCATCTCACGAGTGCAGTAGTTTCCAAAAATGTCCAAGTATACTGTATTACAGCAATCACAGCACTTGAGAAGGGTAAAAGTGCCAATAAATTCTCAAAACCTGTCGTTCTGTTTTTATTTATTTAGAGTGGTTTGTCACCTATTGATTTTGTTGTTTATATTAACTCTGGAGTGGACATATAGTGGGTATAGTGTCATTGCCCAGGCTCAAGTTCTGAATCAAGTTAAACAGGGCATTTTAAGGAAGGCAGTCTCAAAGAGGTCTGTTGAGACAAGGGGCAAAACTTTGTATATGTCGAGTTGTCTAGAACCAGTGATAAAACCTAAGGAAGTAATTTATTTTAAAATATTGTAATGCAGACTAAATGTAAAAACATGTATTGTCACTGGAAGTAAATAAAATATTGAACTACTAACACACCTTCAGACAGTTAGGTGATTGATTGAGTATAAACCACTAATGCACACCACTGCCTACAAATATAGGCCTACACTGTATTGCCTTGAACATTCAAAATTAAAGGACTGCAGTAAAACAGAAATGCTTAAAACCAGTTTTGGAATATGGACCCCTGATAACAAGGGTATGTGTTGTTGTTGGATATTGTCGCTTCTCCCATGGAGATATCCCAAAACAACACAGTACATACCCAAGCTCTGTAGACATTACTTACAGAATATGCCAAAAATACAGACTTTTAATCTGGTTGACAGCTTAATAAACTTTCATTGGTTCCCCCGTTCTTTGGCCTTTGAAAATTTCCGAACTGTCCTATTTTTGATAAGAATAAAATAAATGATGTGCCTGCTTTGAAAGGGCTTGCTGACTGTTCAGCCAGATCAGTCACGCTTTGTTTAGTGAAAATGTCCTCATAAATCAGTACGTTCTTTTCTTCTGTCCATCACACATACATATTGATTTTTATGTTTGTCTAAATAACAAACTATTTTCTTACCATAATAGCAGTAATCTTGCATTCCTCCTTAGTTTTGTAACTTGTATTTCCTAGTCAAGCCATACAGATCAATTTTTTTGCTTTGTAACTTCTCGTACTTGACATCAACACTACTCCAGGAGCTTCCTGTTACATTGCAGGAGACCCAGCATTCCTGCATGTACAGTATGGGCATATTATTTCATACAGTGGACAAGCTGACTGCTGGAACTGACTGACCCTGTTTAAAATGTGTTCAATAATTTCACCCGATCTATACAAAGAATGACTGAGCTTGCAGATGAAATTGTATCTCGTCTCCACAAAACAAATAGAGCAACGTATACTCAGATCACACTGTGTTTTTTATGGACATTGACAGAAGGCTAAGAATAGTACTATTATCCCTGCCAGCTTTTATTACACAAGTATTACACAAATAATCTGGATCAACTACTGTTGACCATCAAGAAATTAATGACCAACTTAACTATATATATATATATATGTACACATCTCTCTCTCTTAGGGTTTTACATAGCCCATTCCATGCATCCAACCTTTTGTCATTAATATTAAAACAAGAGCAAGCACCTGTCATACGGTCTCATTTCCCTCCTTAACACATATGTCAAGAGTCTTACGAATGTCATGACTTTGAGTTTGTTCTCCCTTCCATGATGTCTTTAGATTAGAATGAGTTAATACAGGTTAGGCTCGTTTTAATCTCAAAAGTAGTACATTTTGTTGAACTTAACACACAAGGAGACACCCAGAATGTGCGTATTACATACGTGCTCCAAGGGTATTCCACAACAACAATGCAACTGCTGACAATGCAGTGGCAAACAATAAAACTAGTAACACCACTCACACACCTGACACTCACTCAACCCTGTAGTTAGCCAAACACATGAATAAATCACTAATATTAATCAAATCAATGCCTCCACCACCCCAGCTGTGATTAGGAAATAAAAATATATTAATGCTTTTCATTTAATGTGTGGCATGGAAATATGTAGTTGTTCAGACAAATTAGATTTTCTACATTTTGAATCATTCATTTTTTCCATGCACACCATTTGTGTTGATTATACTCACTTCCACCCTTTATGACTGAGTCACTGACACACTTAAGAGCCCCTCAAATATCTTATCTGGATGACCCATAGTTCAACTCCGAATTGAGTTCCCATAGCAACATTCCAATGGCGGTAATACAGACTGACTGAAAAAATGATGATAGGCCTTTGTAACGGATAAGCCCGCTATTAAAAGGAGTGTGGCTTCACTGTCCTGCTTTTGATATTTACCTTCAACCTTTCCATTATTCAATGCCCTGCTCTTTGCATACTGTATTTCTAGATAACTGAGCGTTATTGTTTCTCCATCTAACAAACGTCAGTTCTTCATTCCTCAACTTTATTTGAGAAACTCAGAACAATGTATTTTTCATGTGTCCAATTTTTCCTTTGATACTGCAGGTTCCTTAATGTGTTTCATTTTTCTTAAAAAAAAAAACTGTTGATGTGGATGAAAGAAACAAATATATTGACACAAATGTTGTGTTTCCATCCCACAACATTTGTAAGATAAGGTATCTGAGGCATTATATTTTGTGTTTTTTTTATATAAGAAAACACCACTTGGGAGATCAAGCGATATTTTCCCTGTATTCTCTTTATACCGTACACTTGAATTAAGATGGCAGCATCTAATGATCTTGAGGCACAACAGCTTTGATCTTGAAACAACACAGCATGACTATTCCATAAGAACTGTGATAGTCTTTTCCAGGCCTATGAACTGTATAATATCAGAATATATATAAAAAATGATGGTTTATTCATATGACCTATCAAGTTGTTCAGATTTATTGTTTGTATTGCATACATTGTATGCAGACTCACCCAAGTAAACAGTGTAAATTATTTTAAGATAATCTTTATAGTTCAGCTAAAAGAGTATTCCATTAACTGTAAAGGTCTGATAGTAGTGATGGCTTTCATTACCTTAATGTCTTTAATAATAATCAACGAAGTATCACATTCATCATTTTAAAAAGATTGTGTTCAATTTTGCAGAATAAACATAATTATATCCCTAGATTGTGTTGATGAATAACATGAATCATTTTGTAGAATATTACAAAGCTAATTAAAAATCATTAGAAAAACCAGTCCGCCTAGAATACAAGTCTTGTGTCTTTATGAAACACAAACCATAATAAATGATACAGGGGGGGGTAGACTCAATGCAGTGAATGTACAGATGGTTAAGCACAACCCCAAGCTTCCAGCATACTACTTTTAGTAAATTGGTGACCTGGATTCCATTAAGTGACTTTGCTGAATGTTGCCAACTGAAGCACGACTGACTTCAAATCATTTTAGGTTAAAGTGTGCACCTTTGTCTCGCATACATGTGTGAGTGCTTTGTTCTTAAAGCCCGGAATTGACAATGCAGAGCACATCTATAATTAAAAGACATGCCTTTTCAATCTCTTTACAATGTACACAAACTAGAAGTTGGATTTATTTATTTTTTTAATAGCAATGTGGCAGGGCTGAGTCCACCTGCATTTTAAACATGTATGTAGTGTGTCTTTATGTTATGAATACAGTTTCCTATACTTTGAACTTGAGTTTGGCATGAACAGGGATAAAATCCTAGTCCTGCAGAAATAAGTGGAATGTGTCCATTTCCAAATTGGTTAACTGATGTATAAAAGAGGAGCTAGGAGACAGCTCCCTGGGTTAGTTAGTTGAGGGGAAGGACGAAGCAGGTTGGAAAATCTTGGGTGCTGTTTTATGTTTTGTTTTAGATGTGTTTGTTTATTTTGTTATTTAGTAAAAAGTGCACAAGGAGCGCTGAACTGCAGTCTCCTGTCTCCATGTCTGCTGTTCCTGCCGCTAGCCATCCTTGACTGCAACACTACTCGAATAAGCCTGAATACATTTAACTCATTGTGGCAAAGTGCCCCGCCCCTGTGTGCATTTGTGTGTTCTGTGTATGTATGTTGCGTGTGTAAATGTTGGTGTATAGTCATTGGTACACAGGATATAAACGGGTCTGTGTTTCACGTGTATTTAAAAAGTGTATATTTGTATTTAGGCACGGGATTGCACATCACGCACGTGCATTTAAAATATAATGTGTGGCACGGGGTTGCACGTAATTAATTCACGTGCTGGGATTCAAGTGAATAATTAATTAGTAATTGAATCCCAGCACAACAGTATATATAGAGACACATTTTCACTCACTGGTGGTTAGGTGTTCGGTGAGTGGAGAACGGGATTGGAGACGGAGGTGAAGTAAAATAATAATAATAATAGTCAAAGTAGTAGTTAACGTGTTTTCACTCACCGTGTTTGTTCGTCTGTCTGTCCTGCACCGTCTGTTTAGTGTTTAGTCGTTTTGTATGTCTGTTTATTTTGGCGTCAAGTGCCGTGTCCTGTGTTTTTGTTGTTTCAAACCTTTTATTTTCTGTCTGTTTATTAAATGCTGAGCGCGATCACGCGCTCAGCCTAACCAAAATCCAAGTCTCTGTGTTTGTATTCCTTCCTGCTTCTGGTCTGACGCCACCCACTCCGGCCGTCTTTGTGACACGTGGTGTCATCGTGGGATAGCCGCGCCTCCAAGCGTCAGACCAGGAGGGGTCTGGATTAAAAAAAAAAAAAAAAAAAAAAAGGATTACAAATATTGTTTTTGGGGGAAAAAAAAAAAAAAAAAAAGAAGAGAAAAAGTCAATGGCAGAAGACGCCATCAAACTGCGGGGCTGGTTGCTGGAGAATGCTGGGCTGGAGGCCCAGTCTCTGCCCATAGTCGTCCGGGCCCTGTGGATGATGGACAGTGAGAGATGGGAGGTCTATCAGGAGGAACACACCCCAAACACCTTGGAGGAAGGTGTGGAGTTTGTCCTCAGCTACCTGGAGGCAACCATAAATGGAACAGCAGCCCGGGTAGCAGGACCACCAGCAGAGGAGTACCTGCTGTCCCCATCTCCACCAGCAGAGGGTGAGTACCTGCTGTCCCCATCTCCACCAGCAGAGGGTGAATGCCTGCTGGTTTTGCCTTCACAGCCCAAATGGGAGGAGCCTGAACGTCCTACGCCTGAGTGGAAGGAGCCCGAACATCCTACGCCTGAGTGGGAGGAGCCCGAACATCCTACGCCTGAGTGGGAGGAGCCCGAACGTCCTACGCCTGAGTGGGGGGAGCCCGAACGTCCTACGCCTGAGTGGGGGGAGCCCGAACGTCCTAAGCCCGAGAGGGGGGAGTCGGTGCGTCCACAGCCCAAAAGGGAGGAGTCGGTGCGTCCACAGCCCAAAAGGGAGGAGTCGGTGCGTCCACAGCCCAAAAGGGAGGAGTCGGTGCGTCCACAGCCCAAAGGGAGGCAAGTCGGGGCTTCCACAGCCCTGGGACCCAAGCCACCAGCAGAGGGAAAATGCCTGCTGGTTCAGCCCCAAGAGCCGGAAGGGGAGGGGTTACAGGCTCAACCCCCTGAAAATTTTTGGGGGGGAGAAGGGCAGGATGCTGGTGTCCCCCAGCAGCCTCTCGCTATGCTGCTGAAGGCAGCACGGCGCGCACATGCCCAGCCGCCACAGCAGAGGGAGCCAGCACCGCCAGGAGCAGAGGAGCTGGAGCTGCCTCTGCCTCCACCACCTCCAGGAGCAGAGGAGCAGGAGCTGCCTCTACCTCCACCACCTCCAGGAGCAGAGGAGCAGGAGCTGCCTCTGCCTCCACCACCTCCAGGAGCAGAGGAGCAGGAGCTGCCTCTGCCTCCGCCACCACCACCGCAAGGAGCAGAGGAGCAGGAGCTGCCTCTGCCTCCGCCACCACCACCGCAAGGAGCAGAGGAGCTGGAGCTGCCTCTGCCTCCACCACCTCCAGGAGCAGAGGAGCTGGAGCTGCCTCTGCCTCCACCACCGCCAGGAGCAGAGGAGCAGGAGCTGCCTCTACCTCCACCACCTCCAGGAGCAGAGGAGCAGGAGCTGCCTCTGCCTCCACCACCTCCAGGAGCAGAGGAGCAGGAGCTGCCTCTGCCTCCGCCACCACCACCGCAAGGAGCAGAGGAGCAGGAGCTGCCTCTGCCTCCGCCACCACCACCGCAAGGAGCAGAGGAGCTGGAGCTGCCTCTGCCTCCACCACCTCCAGGAGCAGAGGAGCTGGAGCTGCCTCTGCCTCCACCACCGCCAGGAGCAGAGGAGCTGGAGCTGCCTCTGCCTCCACCACCGCCCGGAGCAGAGGAGCAGGAGCTGCCTCTGCTGCCCGTACCTCCGCAGGGAGTACGGTGGCCGGAGCCCCAGAAAGGGGAGCTGCCGGCCACGAAGAAGGGGGAGGAGGTCTGGAGACCACTTTCCCCAGCAGCAGTTTCGCTGCAGGAGTTCTTGTGGCCGGAGCCCCACAGGAGGGAGCTGCCGGCTATGAAGAAGGGGGAGGTCGGGGGACCACCTGCCCCCGCAGCTTTTTCGCTGCAGGACGGGACCAACAGGCTGTCAGCCGTGCCACTACCGGCAGGGGTGCTGACAGCATTGCCAGCCAAGGGCCCACTGAAGCCTCCCTTCCCAGCCCGAGACTTTGTCCTGGACTGCTGGGTTTTTAAGGGGGGAGGTGGCCGTTGAGGCCATGTGTGCTGCGCACAAGGGGGGGTATATGTGGCAAAGTGCCCCGCCCCTGTGTGCATTTGTGTGTTCTGTGTATGTATGTTGCGTGTGTAAATGTTGGTGTATAGTCATTGGTACACGGGATATAAACGGGTCTGTGTTTCACGTGTATTTAAAAAGTGTATATTTGTATTTAGGCACGGGATTGCACATCACGCACGTGCATTTAAAATATAATGTGTGGCACGGGGTTGCACGTAATTAATTCACGTGCTGGGATTCAAGTGAATAATTAATTAGTAATTGAATCCCAGCACAACAGTATATATAGAGACACATTTTCACTCACTGGTGGTTAGGTGTTCGGTGAGTGGAGAACGGGATTGGAGACGGAGGTGAAGTAAAATAATAATAATAATAGTCAAAGTAGTAGTTAACGTGTTTTCACTCACCGTGTTTGTTCGTCTGTCTGTCCTGCACCGTCTGTTTAGTGTTTAGTCGTTTTGTATGTCTGTTTATTTTGGCGTCAAGTGCCGTGTCCTGTGTTTTTGTTGTTTCAAACCTTTTATTTTCTGTCTGTTTATTAAATGCTGAGCGCGATCACGCGCTCAGCCTAACCAAAATCCAAGTCTCTGTGTTTGTATTCCTTCCTGCTTCTGGTCTGACGCCACCCACTCCGGCCGTCTTTGTGACACTCATTCACTGACAAAAGTTTTGGTTTCATCAGAAAAGTGTCGGTAAAATCTAAAGTTTTCCAATCTTTAGCTTCAGTCCAAAGGAGTGATTTGTGATCCCTAAAAATTATTAGCATTACAATTCTTTCATCTGCACAGTCCAATACACCTAAAAATGTGTTACCATTCAGGTCAGAATGCACAATCAATATTCATTCATGATTGGATTGTGAAGTTCAATGGGCAATAGAAGGCTTTAATTCATTTGACTACACTACAAAAAACAGCAGAGCATATAGCTAATGCTGCCCAGGTATTTATGATTGATTCCCATTTTGAATACCAAATTAGAAATAATGTTTTAAAACTGGATTTTAAAGTTGTGTAACAAGACAGCTACTTTTCTTTCAAAAAAATATTTTAAAATGTAAATGACAAAGAAAAATGAAATAATGAATAGAGAAAACAAAAAATATCAAAATGTTAGTGCAATTGGATTATCTGTTCCAAGTCCTGTAAACACCGAAAAGTGTCGTTTTCAGAAAAACTACTTTCTGATTCAGTTTTCCGAATACATTAGTTTTCTGAAAACTTGATCTCAAGTAAACATACCGAATGCATACTGATGACAAGGTAAATTGTTAATATTAGGATTATACACCTGAATCATTTTATATAAAGAAATTGAGCTACACAATCATCTTTGCTCTTTACTGGCGTGCACTTTACCAGCCAGTTTGTGAGAGCCTATCAGATAAACAAGGACTGGAATAATAATTGTTCAATGTACTCCAATGGATATATTACAAATTGGCCACTCAATTAAAGGAAACATGGCAAACTTACAACTCTGCTTCATAATTTCATTTCTACATCAACAGATTCAGAAAAAAATATATATTTTTTACTTTCCCACAGGAAAGTAAAATATATCCCACAGGATATATATATATATATATATATTACCAGCAGATGCCAAACAATGGCCTAGTTGGCTTTAAAATGACTTTACTTAGTGCACCAGTAAATTGACACAGCTTGAGAGGTATCTATTTTTTGATAGTTTGTTCTTGCCTATCCAGTGCAGAATTCCTTAAGCTGAGACAAGCAGCAGGAAGTATAAGTGATGTATGGTACACACAGGTTCTCATACATATTTATGAGTATAACATCTGGATTGGATCATTCATTTTGAGTTTTATTGACAGTAAGTGGTAAAATGTAGTCAAATCTTATTATTTATTCTGTTTAGAATTGTATTTTGGTAGCAGTGATATTTTCAACAATCATGTTCATATAATTATAATTAAAAAAAAAAGTATGCATACACTTATTTGCATATTATTTGAAAACATAATTGTAGGTCACAAATTAATTCAAGGACACCTTAATGTATAAAGTAAAGAAAAGCACTGCGATTGATGATGCACATTTTTATGATGTTGTTTAAAGTTATTGGTGTGGAATATGCTGAATTGTTGGCAACAAATGTAAACTTAATTTGATGGAATGCTTGAGGGTAAAACAGGGTATATGTTCTTTGTACATACAGAGTAGATAGATACACATGGAAACTGTTCATGAAGGCCTGAATAAAAATAATACAGCTTGTATGTGGTTAAACCTGTAAACTGCAATTAAATAGTGAGCAAAATACATGGAATGTAAGTTTTGTTGTCAATAATTTAGCTGCACTTAATACTGTAATTACTTGGTTTGAGAGGAGGGGAATCGACCCTATGGCTTGACATAGTTTGTGATAAAGTAAGATAATGAGAAACTCGATGGCATGGTTGGAGTACAATTTATGTATTCTCAGTGGCTCAATCATTACCGCATGTCAGATATCACTGGATGAGATCAAATGACATACACAAACAATCACGGTATGATGTACTATTTTCATAATGTTCAACATGACCCACAGTCCTCTTCATATGCCACTTAATACCTGTCTACTCTATTCTCCAGGCCTATACACAAGTGAGTGACTGGTTAAAAGAAGGACGTAAGCCTAATCTAGCTTGAATGAGTTTGTCCAAAAAGAATAGATGACAAATAGCCTAGAACTTTGATGCATTAGGTTCCACCCAAAACAAACTGAAATGTTTTATAGAACACAAACTATTTATTATGTCATATTTATTTTATACACAATTATCTGGAATTTCTAATACAACTGAACTGAATATTAAAAAAATAATAATAAAAAAAATAACTTTAGCATTTTTTTCAACTTGCATGCCTTCTTTTTAAAAATTTACAACCATAGAGGTTAATTTTTTGCCAATTTTAACAGAAGGTAGAAAGGTATTGGTTGATAAGAGCAACAGCCCTGACTGTTGCCTAAATACACTGTATACTGTAGTTTCATTTCCACAGTATTATTTGTTTATTTAGCAGACAACTTCATCCAAGTCGACTTACAGAGACTAGGGTGTGTGAACTACGCATGAGCTGCAGAGTCACTTACAATTACATCTCACCCGAAAGACGGAGCACAAGGAGGATAAGTGACTTGCTCAGGGTCACACAATGAGTCAGTGGCTGAGGTGGGATTTGAACCGGGGACCTTCTGGTTACAAGCCCTTTTCTTTAACCACTGGACCACACAGCCTCCTGTGTATTTACATGCTGCCATTACTCTGGTCACTTTTGTCGCCAGTCCACACAGCAGAGGCATCTCAATGTGCCGCCCTGGCCTGTGTTAGGACAATGACCGCACCTCCAAAAGCCACCCAAAAATAAATAAGCACATTTTTTTTCTAAGACTGTTTGGATATATGTAGCACAGACTCAGTACTGATTATTGGTGGCTGTGGATTCCATATAAATAATACAAATGTTTGATTTAGAGTAAAAAGGACAGAATAGACTTATGTAGCACTGATTTTACAAGACGTTAGAAATTAAAATGTATTATTTGTTAATGTATTAACAAATTTGAGCTATTATATATATATATATATATATATATATATATATATATATATATACCAAAAAAAAAAATATTACAATAACTATCAGTAATATAGGAAACAATATTAACGCAGGCTGTTATTATATAATCTCAATTAGAATTTACCTTATGTTAACACATACTGGTGATTCTATTATTAAATGTGAGTGTTAAATTCTCTAGTGGTTGCACAGAAAAGGTGTTCTGTTTGACAGCCAGTGGTGCATTTTACCAATGCATATCTTTAACTTCAGCACTGTACAGTCATAACTGCGTCCACAACAGAAAGCCTGGAATCCTAGCAACAGGGAAAGCTACATTCACAGCCTGTAAATTTGAACACAAAGCCACTTCTCAGTTTTATAATATTGAGGCACCGTATAACATCTAGGTCTTTAGCTGACAGAGAAGGGAAGGTTTTTGTAAGCAGGAATCCAGTTAAGAACATCGGAAGCTCTTCTGGCTCTGTGATTCGTGTGCTAATTGTGTGTGTGCTTTAGGGAATACAGCAGAGGCAGTGTGCTTCCTGACTGTAGCCAGTGAAGAGACGCACACACACACACACACAGTGCTGCTTTGTGGATAGCGCTTAAGTGGTTAAGCAGGAGCCTCAGCTGAGAAAATGGTTTCATTGTCACTCAGCTGGACTGGCCACCCATAAGGACTAACACTGGCTAGTTAATGCTTCAAGTGGAAATGATGACCTGCTCAAAGATTGGAGCTCTTATCTAATGAAAAGGAAGAAACAGGATTTTTTTTTCAGCTCAGTTTGGTAAGTAATGAAAATCCTTTAAAGCTGTACTCAATAATGCTCTGCAAAAATAAATAAATAAATAAATAAATAAATAAATAAATAAATAAATAATGTATATAGGTTGCCTTAGACTTTAAATACAGATCTTAAAATGTTCACAAAAAAACACAGGTCTGTTTATATGTTTAATAATATCTGCTATATGATTGGCAGCACATTTAAAAAGTTAAATATGTTGAGTGCATACTGCACTATTTGCTGTGACCCCATTATATTACTGTTTTTTTCTTGATGTTGTTCTTTGTTTTAAATGAGAAATGTGTAGTACCAATTAACTAACCCCCTACCAGAACTCTTATCTTCATACAGCAGGATGCTTTTAAACTCCCATAGTCATTTTAATACAAATGTCAGTAGTGCCTGTCATATCAGAATATACCTTTGTAAAGTTTAATTAAAGTTCACGTAACAATAGAAAGGAAAATGATGAGATTACTTTCTATTGAACAAATTAAGAATACATATGTTAATGATCAAAATAATGGAATTAATTGGAGTACCCAAATATATATTGTCTTTGTAATGTGCCTTTGCTTTAAGAAACACATATCTCTGTCTCCATGACCATCTCCTGCATATAATACATGTTCTATGAGGAATGTATAATTCTGCCTTAGGCTGCTGTGATTTATCTATGTCTTTGGCTTATTTTGACCAATCTTGAGCCCAGTTCTGCAGCTATTTTGGTGGGTGTAGGCAATCAATAGAGATAGCCTCCTGTTTCCACAAACAGTTGCAGATACTGTACATCAATGCTTAATTGTGTTTAGAAATAGCAACAATGTTCGTTTGCATTATTTTTGTACAGGAAGAAACAAGTAGTTGGTGCCTGTTTATTTTTAAATCTGAACTGTTTTTGTAAAAAAGTTACAAGCTTTCTAATGGGAGTATTTCATGCATAAGCTTATTGTGTACCCCTGATACCACTGAATTTGACTCCAAAAGGTAGCATCTGAGGCTGAACTAGTCTAATGAAGTGGAATCTTGTTTCACTCAATAAAACATCAACAAACACATTATATATAGTTTTAAGGATAATATGACAGGTTATAATGAAAAAGAACTCCCTGCACTACACACACACACACACATAAAATAGAAAGTTTTTGAAATATTTGCTCATTATTCGGTTAGTAACAGACTCAGCAGAGAAGCTGAATTTCAGCGCAGGCAGCTTTATCATTTATCATCGCTCCTATATATTTTTTTTTCAATTTCAGTAAAGTAATAGTAAGCACAGCTGGGCCTGTTATGCTGAATGCTTTGGGAACTGAAAAAGCCATACTGTACTAACTCTCCAGAACATTCTCTGGTTTAATTTGAAAATTGAACCTGTAATATTATGGTTTAGTCTCTGAGGATGACAGGTAATTGTTTGTTTATTATAATGTAACTCTGCTAATATTGTATTCTTTCTAAGGGAGGGGCTGATGTAAGGATGTGTGCAAAGTGATTTGTGACTGCAAATAACCCGTAGTGGTAGCAGTAAAGTGGGACTTTAACGGCCACTAAAAATGCGGCTTATGATATGTATTCAAATGCACTTGGGCAATTGCTGACCCTCCAAAAACATTGCACCTCCTCTTACAAGGTGCAAACCATTGTAGAAGTGAGTAATTAAGAGCTGTATAAAAGCACACACCTTCAGAGACCTGTCATTGGCCTCAAGATGGCTGCTGTGGTACACTTCCTGATGAGGCGACGCTCGGCTCTCGTTGAGGACAGGCAGGAAAACCTTCATCGGAGGGCCACTTTGTTTGGGATGCCAGAGGATGCGGTGGCAAGAAGTTATCATCTCACTCCGCACGTCGTCCTAGACCGAACAGCTGAATTTCACCTTTTCATCACCTGGTTGACTGTCCTCCTGGTAACAACCGACAGCATTCACTTTCTCTATAGCGGACCATCTGGTCTCTTTGGTAGCATAACTGATGTTGGCTGATGCTTTTCCAAATAACTCAATTTCATGTTGAGTGACCTCAGCCGTAAGGACTCTCAGCTCCTCCTCAGAAAACTTTTCTTTTCTTTTCCATGCACGAAGAGGACTTTGCTGCCCTTCCTCTGCCATATTTTTTTTTTGTTTGATTTGATTTTCGTGCGCCACAAATCTCATACAGCACCTACTGCTCTCTGTACTCCTAACTCAACTCAACTCTAGGCTGTAAGTGCGACCGCTAAATAGCCCGATGCACAGGCGGTGCTCATTGCGACCCTCATTATCATGATTGCAGCTCATTATTTGTGTGTGTTGAGTAATTTGCATTGCTCTTCAGCTTACATAGGCCGCAGTGCAAAATAATTCCCTGGCCGCTAGGCAATTTGGATTTTGCAGCCACAATTGTTTGTACTACTCCTATCCTTACATCAGCCCCTAAATGCTGTGCACTATCCAGAGAGTGTGGTTAAGTTTCTTTATGTATTTTAGTCACTCTTATTTTGTTTTTAGTTTTATCCAGAGACCCCTACTGGGAGACACCAGCTTCCCTAACAGCTGGAGCCTGATAAGGCTCTGCAGTGAGATGAGTTATAATGGCAAAGCAGAGAGGTTCAGTTCGTTCCTTCCATTCAGGGACCAACTGCACTTGGAAAGCATTCAGCACAGGAGATTGTCTATTACTCATCTTATTCAAGATTAAGATTTTCTCTAAAGAGAAAACACATTTTCTGTAAATGTCCATATACAATATGTATTTGTGTACAAGATGAGACAATGGTTCAAAGTGTTCAAAAGCATAGTGGGTAACTTTACTGAAAAGGATATTATAATAATAGCTGACAAAAAAAGAGGTTTGGCTCTAAACACTGCCAAACGTATTAAAAGAATACATTTTGTGTATATTTATCAACAGTATTTGCACCCTCTGAACAACTAGAACTAAAGTTAATTTGGCTCTAAGCTCTCCCTCTTGATTGGAGTAAACAGAATTTAAATAGTATTGTAGCTTGTTTTTGCAGGAAGTGACGTAAAACACATGCAACACATTTTTCCCCAACATGGTGATTTGCAGAAAACATCTTTTCTGAAATTCACACTTGTAGGTGGACTTGCATAACTATTCTAGAGTTGAGGAAAAAACACTTGAGATTTAAAAAAATAAATAAATAACACAATTCCCGTTTGAAATTTAATTCACAGCCGCAGCTTTTTTTCTCAAGGATTAATAAATGCAATGCCAAACGTTTTGACTCTAAGTCTTTCTCAGTGTCTTCAAGAAAAAAGACTTCTAGTCAAAATGTTTGTCATTTAATGTACTGAATTTTTTATTTGTTTTTGTATTTCTAAATTTAGCACTATTGAGTGTTTAATAGTTACGGGTCTCCTAAAACTACAGAAAGATCAATCATTTTGATCAGTTTTTTTTTTTAACTTGGCATAGCATGTTAAATATTTAAGAAAGGTTTTAGCTCAGTTAAGATCTTCCAGATCTTCTTTATACAATGCCAAGAAAAGAAGTCCCAGGGCCAGGGATATAGAGATACCATAAACTCCAATCCCACTGGAAGTGTTGGTGTGAGGTCATGAAACTCCTACACTAAAAGGTTTATTGCAGCTTTCAAAATGACAAGGAACAAGAACAATTTGCTCTGTAAAAAAACAGCAATTTTTCTCAGCCTTACCACAAAAATAAAAGTTTCATTTAATAATTCACAGTAGATTTAGACAAAAAAGCAGGTAGGTTGTATATTTTCCCCTATTTTGAGTCTTAATGGGTTCCAGGGAGTAGGTTTGCACTGTAAAATGGAGCATAACTGCATAGCAGATGGCACATTGGAATAAATACACATTATTGTGGTTATGAGCATTTGTTTGGATTTCTGTATTTGTTCAATGGAAGCTAGCCTAGGGCAGAGCAGCACAGGAGGCCTGTGTCCTCTGGGAAGGTTCTTTTATCTTCTACCTATAGGGGCACATTCAGTGTTCTGCTACTGCCTTTTACTGACATTGTGCCTATCAGTAATATGCATGTATTGTAGCTTTATGTGTTATTGCCTGCTTCCATGGCAGCAGCACTTGAAATAGCAGGCAGCATGATCTCAATAATTGCTGTGACTTGGAATCCGAAATTGAACTAAGCGTGATGAATATTTCCATTTTACCTTGGCAGAGTGTACGTATGTATTCTAAAGAACTCTTGTCAGTTGATGAGATGCATTCTGCAGAAGCCGTTTCACACCATGGTTCACATTTTGCAACAGTACAAACTGCACCTGTCAATTTTAATCACAGTCTCATTAGGAATAAGCTGCCTTTCTTCCATTGTTTCTGGTAGGCGTGTGTATATGTCTTTGTAATATGGGATCAAAAGCTCTATGTCATTATCCTTGATGTTCTGTAGTTGCATAGCATGTTTCTCCAACACCATGAACAATGATATTCTATCGAAGTGATGTAAGCCTTTTTTCTTGATTGACTGGATTACTGTCCTATTGTGTCTTGTCAGCAGACCATTTCTTACAGCTGCATGCCAAAATTGAAATATTCGCTAATACGATTCACCTAGCAATACCTATCCCACTTTATTTAAGTTACAGAAGAATTGTTTTAGCCTTCTTTATCAAAATGATCATCCAGTTTTTTGTTCTGTTCGCACCAGTGCAGTTTTACTGCAAGGAGAAAAACGATATTATACAATATATGTTGCAAGGGATAACTTTGTCAAATGAACTACACAAACTTGATCCTGGCTTGTGTTATAACATTTTCTATATTGGGGTTATTCACAATGTACTGTATCTACTTACCGTGTTCATAACTTTAATCTCCTAACTTAATAACGTAATAAACAGTGGAACCTGCTGCATGCATGATTATATATATATATAGTACACTTCGCTTCTGGGTAATCAGTCTGCACTGGTATAAATGACTAACAGACACAACTGTCATGGAAGGGCAGTGGGGATTTGTCGAACAAATTGGTAGAACACTGTAGAGCTTTAACTATATCTAGAGACTTAAAACAACATCAACCTCTTCAGCTAAAACCAATGTCTTCCTCATTTTGTGAAGAGCTTATCATTGTGGTAGACATTTCTTTGGTTTATTTTCTACTTTTTAAAATACATTTTGTAGCACCCTATGCTTGACCTACTTGAAGTCATTAGTTTGTGAAAAAATACAAAAAAAAAGTCAGAACTGCAACTATCAACATTAAGACATAGACGGGGGGTTAGAAGCAGCAGTATAATCAGATCCACATTAGTCAACTGAGAAAAGCTGGATTGGAAACCCTGTGGCAAAATGTCTTTGGAAGGAATATTATGTTTATGCAGGAATTCTATGAACTGCGCACTTGAGTGGTAAACGCTTTCACAAATACAGACCATAATGTAGGATGCCTCTGTAAAACCATTGCCATTCAACCTACTGAACAAACAAAGCATGCAGTAAGAAATACACTTCCAATTTAACTCTGCAATTAGTATACATAATGTATTAAATGTTTAGGTGCAGGTAGTATATATCATTATTACCGCTATGGTAGGGCCAAAACAATAGACTACATAGAGCATTTCTCATAGGCCAGTAAATACAGGGGTCTAGTCCATCGTTGAAATCATTAACAGAAGAAGAGGTTGTGAAAACCAACATCAAAGGTGTTTTAGATTGTTATGTCCAGTCACTTTGGGTGCATGTGCGTTTGTTCTGCAACCATAGCGTGTCTGTTTAGGGCATGGCAGTATGTTCAATTGGTTTTCCTCTTTATTATTCCTTCCACCTACGTCTTCCATTTACGCAGATGCAAGGTTAAAGTCTGCAGTAAAAGCTGTCAGAAGGCGGCTAGGAAACATAACACAAAAGCAGACAGAACCTCTGTCTCACTTTTACTTAATTGTATGCCAAGTCCCCTTACCCCATCACATAATGTTCTAAAAGGTCAAACTTTAACAGCAGTAATCAACATTTTGTCTTAAACTGTGGATGTCTGTGACTGTTAGGAAGTTAAAGGTGTTCAATCCTGTATGTATATTTTATTAATTGGTCTTTGGCGTCAGAACTTGAGTTTATGTTCCAAATGTGCATTTCATGACTGACTGATTGCAATTACTGCAAGGCAAAATTATAAGTGAAATCCAGTAAGCTGTAATCATTTGAAAGATGAATACCATGGCAAAGACAGGTACTGGAATATCATAGGCAATTTGACGTCAGGAAAACTGAATAATTACAGTTCCTCAAAATATTGATGACAATGACTCACATACATTGACATTTAATATATTCTTTAAGTCAAACAAGCTGTGTCTATGACCAACAGGGTTTGCTATTTGTTACATGACAGAATTGTGGACCCGCAATTATGTGGTAACCACTTTGAAAAATGTCAATGACACGAATCTACATTGCTGTTGTCTGTCATTTTTTCATCTTTGTAGGGGAACATGCTCTAGTGTAAATCCAGTTTAAATCATGAATTATGTTTTAATGCATTTTATATTACATATTATATATATATATATATATTATATATATACACACACACACACACATACATACACACACACTACTGTGCAAAGGTCTTAGACATGTTGCATTTTTCTACTCTGTTGCATGATGAGCATCAACAGTTTACTCAAAGCCTCCTCTAGTGTTTTTTACTATTATAACAATATATATATATATATATATATATATATATATATATATATATATATATATATATATATATATATATATATATAATTTGGGGTAATTTAAAAAAAACTGTATTTCATTATTTTTTTGTTACTTGGTAGGCTACTGCAGAACGTACCATTTTGTAGTGTTTTGCTCCTTTGATGTGATCCAGAATGCAATATGCTTAACTGGTATGTTTTCCACTTGTTTTTGTTTGTACGTAGCTTAGAGCTGTATACACATTGACATTTGCTTCAAGAAATGGTAACAAAACATTGCCAGGGTGGGTTTACTGAAGTTTGTATTAATACCAGTGAGGTTTTTCCCTGGATTTGTTTTCTCTGAAGCAATTCCTTTCCTTCATTCTTGATGTAGGGTTTTGCTTGACACCACCTTGATGGGTTAAATGAGCCTGTTCTACTACTGTACAGTATGGAAACCTGATCGCATACTGTAGGGCTATAGAGAACAGAGAAATACTGGCAAGATAGGTCTTAAAGTAGCTCTGTACTTCTTGATTAAGTCAAATCAATTCAGAAAATAATGTCGAGTAATGACTGTGACAAAGCAGGTTTATGGGCTTATTAGTTAATTAAAACAGAGCACATAGTTGTAATTCAAACAGCATGAATATATTGATCAGGTTTCATGAAAATATTATTTACAGGTTTTGAAGTAAGTGGCCTAATCAGTGCTTTATCATTTTGTACTGATTTCTACAACATTACAGATCTGGTTCCCTCTTGTTTGTGCCATGTTGCTTCAGGTCAATCAAGTAATTCAAACACAACACTATGGTTAAACTGTTGCATCCTGGTACCTTTGCTGTAGTTTACATGGTCTGATTCCAGCTATATCATTGCAGTGAGTTTGAACTACAACACATCAAGTGATTAGGTACAAAAAAGCAGCATGTATAGCTTTGACTTTGACATAGGTGTGCATACGGAATATAAGAAACTAAAAGATATTTAACTGAAGAAGGGGGGCTAGCTAATAAGAGGGAAGATGTTAAGGTACATTTTTTCAGTAATTTAGTTCAATTACAAACTTGTCAGTTATTTTATGTTAATAATAATAATACTATTTTTCAAAAAAAAGTCAATAGTTCTGTAAATTTCCCATAGTAGCATGTTATGGTAACAGTGTTTAATAAAATGTACATAACCGTGTCTGGTATTGTAAAAAAATATACTTTGAAAACCATCTAGTAATAAAACAATTATCAGAATGTGCGACTAGTTGCTATTGCGAGCATACATCTGCAGTGAAGCAGCAGATTAAGAGGATTATCTTAGAATATAAACTACTGAATTGAACAGAACACAATACTTTTAATGATTGGGTAACACAAATAACAGCCGCCTCCAATAAAAAGTGAATTTAACCACAGAATGATGCAGTGGTGTTTTACAGAGCGCATCTAATTGAGTGGCACATTATTATAAGGCAGTTTGGTTCAGATTCAGAATCTGTAGCAATTCTGGAAATTGAAGCAAACTGAGGTCATCCTAATTTTAGTTTTGTGAGTCTGTGAGCGTGATCAGCGCTCCAGGTAAGTTTTGGGGTCTGGGAGTACCCTCTAATTTTAACAGAGAGTAAAATGTATTTTCAGGGGGTAAAATGCAACATTACCTTGAAGTCATGAGTAATCTCGATAAATACTGCACAAACTTTAATGGTACTGGGGTTGGCATTAAAAAAGAGCCTTCCATTTTAACTGCAATGTTACTTTGATCTACTGTACAACTAGGGTTACCATGTGGCTCCAGATTAACCGGACGCTGCGAGACAGAACGGGATTTCAAACTTGCCCCTAAATTGAAATAAATGAAGGTGTAAATGAACCATCCTTAGCTACAATTAATAATGGTGCTTAAATACCCGCATGCGCATCAAATAATTGTATTATACTAAGAATGAATTGCAGCCAGTCGCTATTTTTTTCTGTTTGTTAAAATTCAATCAGCCATATTATTCTGCAAATACAATCGCATCATCATCTCGTTGCTTTATCGATAAATTAGCTATTCGTTCATTAAGATCTGATCGAAGCAGCTGATCAGTGTGAATTGTTTGCTGCGCCCAAGCAATTCCACCACAGCAGAATTAATCTCAGCAAAGGTGGAGCTCATTTATACGTGAATTACTTTCAATTTAGGGGGAATTTTGAAATCCCGGTCTGTCTCAAAGCGTCCGGTTAATCTGGAGCCATATGGTAACACTAGTACAACCCAGGGTTTTCAATTAGTTTTAAGGTATGTGACACTTATAAGGTAGTAAGGGGCACCAATCGCATCGTAGCGCCGATGGGGGAAGAGTGTCACATTTGAAAAAAAAGAAATTAACATGGTGCACTCTGGCGCTATTACGGATAGTTTAAGCATGTGCTAGACTAGTAGTGATCTGCTTCTAGTGTCTGACAAAGTACTCCATTAGTGCATCAAAGGTTTTACATCAGCACTGCTCACTGCAAGGCAAGATCAACAAGAAAAATGGACTCTGCACCTTTAATTCTGTACAACTGTAAATATGGGAAACAGCACGCTGCAACTCCGGTGCGCAGCATCATTCAAGTCCTGATCTGAGAGCACGTAACACAGACAGCTCTTATGATTACATGTTACCGTTTATTTTTCAGTAAAAACAAGTTTAAATTGCAGCCCGTTCTGCTATTTTCGATATTAAATACACCACAGCAAGCACATTGTCATATTTTATTTCACTGTTTTTCATCAGCACAATCTGATATCTAAATTTAGTTAATGTCAGTTTATTTTACTACAGATACGTAGGTAACGCTTTATATTGCGTGGCATAAATTAATATCAAATACATATGCAACATATGCAAAATACATATGCTAATTAATATTTAATACATATGCAATAGCTGGTTTCTTGCTAAATGTTAACCAAATGTCGATTGAAAATGTAATTTGCATATCACGTCCATTTATATTACGTTTGTTACCCCAGAAAATATGTAATAATTCCCATTGTTTACATGTTTGTAATTGAAAATACAGTTAATCCGATTTAAATGTTAATGTAAAGTAACAAGGAATAATTGAACGTACATTTAATATCAATTGCATATCAATTTAACATCAATTTATGCCAAGCAATATAAAGCGTTACATATACAGTACACTTCCTAATTAAGTCCCAAGTATTTCTGTGCGTTCTGACGGTAAACAATGTAACCGAATTATACCTGGGATAGTTGCGGCTGCTAAAGAAGATGCAACAGACGAAAAGAATCTGTTCCTGGGACTCAAAACATTATTTAAGCAGTTTGACTGGCGAAAGATAACGTAGGTTTATTTGAGTTAACACACATAAAAAAAACAACAACTAATAATTAGCTTGGTACGGTAACCGTTTCACTTCCTTTTGTGTTTATTCAGATTTTATGCTGCATTACAGGCCTTCATTAAACTTATTTTCTTTATGTGAAGTTTTCAGGGCATTTTGTTAATGCACATGTGTAACACGTAAACCCCAAGTGTATTTTTATTTGTCGCTGTTCTTGTTCTAAAATTCTTGAATGCAACTGTTCATTTTAAGGAATTGTTTTACACAACAGTACTCACACACGTTTAGTTATCATTACAACTGCTGAAAGAAACTTGGGTTACCGTATTCTGCAGGTGTTAATATACTGCTCCTCTCTGCACTGAAGCATTTGTGTATCAGCTGACAAGTTCATCTGATATTCACATCATGCCTTTCTTCTTAAAGGCGTACAGCCTCTATGAACCCCCAATAATCTATAACAACATAAGCACCTTGGTACATATTTTTACACTATCAGTGATAGTATCACAAGAAAATGAATACGATTTTGTTTTGTTTTTGGTGCATATGTATGTATAGATATTATGTACAATATACTATATACGTGTGTGTTCTACAAAGTTCATTATCGGCTCAGCGCATTTGTTTTTTTCCAGGTATACTGACTGCAAATTAATTACGTTACTTATATTTTAACATTAAGTTCTTAAACTCAATGAACATGTTAAAACGTCAGTATAAAGCTATACAGATAAACAGAATAAGGTAATGTATTAATAAGTTAGAAAACAGAGTGTTTAATATTGTAGGCAACTTTTTTTTAGCGGTTGCCTCTGACGATGGTTCCACTTGAATTTGTAGCTGGACTGAGGTGTTTACTTTGACCTGTGTAGCTTCAAATGTTCTTATTCTTACTGTGATTGGCTGCAAAGACAGCCGGGCTACATCTAGATTGGATCATGCTGTTGGGTTGTTTTTTATGCAGCTTATCTGGACCGCTGCATCTTGATGGTAATATAAGTGAGGGGCAAGTTGGCAGTGCAGGCTAATTCATTAACTGCTTATGCATTGCACCTCCTGAGTCCTGCATTTCCAGCTCAGGTTACAAGTGAATTGAATTTGGAGGTCTCAATCTAGTTCCAGTGGACATTAGTCTACATCACTAAAATCCTTACATGTTCTTCACAATTGGCAGTTGTTTGAGAGAAGCACTGAATGCCCAATCCACTCAATGTCAAACTGCTGGAATGTTACTGTTAACACTTGAAAGAAATACTGGTGATATTAAAATGTAATTGCACTATAATATATATTGACATTATTATTCCTAGTAAGACTGAAAAATGAAGTGTTACCAGCATCTGTATAACGAGCTGTTTTATTTTCACTTGGCAAATTTATTTTCATGGTAAACTTGCTCCGTAATTTTACATTTGACCATGCTTTCTACTTGCAAATGACATGCATATCTTTCAATATACCATTTTGACTATGTTTTTACCAATGTGTTGTCATACTTTTCTCCTGGAGCATCTACACATTTACAACACTAAGGGAGCAGGCTGACACCTTTTAAGCCTTGGGTTGATGTTCCGGTGTACGGTACAGGGGGTAGCATCCTCTCTGTAGAAAGGAATTCTGGCTTGGAGCTCACATTAAGAGCCCAGTTTATGGATAGAAGCATTGCCGGCATGGATTCTCCCAAAGCAGGTGTAGTCGTTTAAATACCAATGCGTTCAGTTGGTGTGGAAGTGCTCAGATGTTACTGGAGCATTTCTCACTGGACGAAACAACAACCTGCTTCTGCTTGCTTTACTAGTGTTGGACTTTAATCTGTAGTAAACTTGTGTGGGCTCACTTTTAGACAAGACTAAATTAGCAAGTTAATACAATTTGTACAATGTCTACGTGTGCTGTTCAACTGAAAATCTGCTTATGTGTTTAAGTTATTGTATCTTATGTTGCATTGTGGCATGACATTAAAACCCAATGGTCATCTCATGTATGTACTGTACATGGGATTTCAGAGCCTCAAATCTTGCAAGGAAACAAACCTTAAGTAAAAAGCAGAAAATTCACTACACATGTTCTAAACACTGGCCCTTAGGTGGACTTACTGTACTTTCCTTCAATTATATATATATAAAAAATATTCCACCTGTCTTATACGAGAACTGTAGAAGATAATAGCATTTTCTTATCAATATTTTAAATGAATAATGGATTGTTCCTTTTTCTGCTGACAATTTCGATAAACATTGTCCGATTGATCAAAAGATAATTACTTTTGGAGCCCTAATTCAAATTTCTATTCTTAGTTCAGATGCATAATTTGTTATTCATCTCTTGATACATTTTTTGTTTTTTGTTTTTTATATCAATGTAAAGATTTTTCTGTAACAAAGTCTTATTTCAATTCTCTCTATAATTACTTTTCTTCAGATTAAAGGTCTTACATTGAAGAGAAAGTATTCTATTCACAAGTGATTGGACGAGAGCCGTCTTTGCCCTTGGCAGCTGAAGATGATGTTGCCATGGAAACCACTTTTCTTGCTATCATTTATTGGCTGCCTTGCAGGTAAAATGTCTTACTTTTTCCTTTTATTTTAAAACATTCCTTTTTTTCTCAATAAAGAGATACAATCTGAGAACAACCTGTAAAGGCATTGTCCTTAAATCTTCATTTTAAAGAAATATTAATCTTTAAATAATGTGCACTTCTTAAAATATTTTTTCTAATATGTATTAGCCTATTATTGTTTTAATTGGAACTCAGGACTGCAGAATTCCATGGCATTTTAAAACAATAAAACCATACATTATATGTAAAGTCTGTTGATATTCTAGCACATTTACAACTCACATTGTGTTACTTTTCTCAGCTAGTTTGGATAAGTCATTCACATCCAACATCATTCTAATGTAATGCATAGAGGGAGAGTTTTTGTAAGCTTTAAAGATGTGTGCAACATTTTCCCATTTGAGAAACAAATACCAGAAATGTTTTTTTGATTATCTTTCATTTTTAAACACTAGGGACCAATGTCATAACAGTGTAGATATTTGATTTACCTTGCATGTCTCCTACAAGGTCCTGTGCTGACAATACTATTGCAATTATGACAACTTGTTTTCCACCACTAGGACTTTATTATGATGATCAAACCCATCAAAATTCAATAATACAGCAGATAATAGTGATAGTTACATCAGGATATGATTACATAGTGATAGTTACATCAGGATGTGATTAAATACAAAGTACTACAGGTTAAACACTTGGCAGATTACAGTATTCTGAAGTACAGGATTAAATGCAGTAAAATAGGGGGCAGATAAGAGCAAAATAAAGCACATTTACATGAAGGGTGATAGTGTCCCAGGATACAAACAGAGGAGTTCTACAGGTGCTGTTTGAAGAGGTGAGTCTTAAGGAGGCGCCGGAATGTGGTCAGGGACTGGGCAGTCCTGACATCTGTAGGAAGGTCATTCCACCACTGCGGAGCAAGGGTGGAGAAGGAGCGGGCTCTGGAGGCGGGGGAGCGTAGCGGAGGTAGAGCTAGTCTTCTAGTGCAGGCGGAGCGGAGAGGTCGAGTGGGGGTGTAGGGAGAGATGAGGGTCTGGAGGTAGCTGGGTGCAGTCTGGTCAAGGCATCTGTAGGCTAGTACAAGAGTCTTGAACTGGATGCGAGCGGTGATCGGGAGCCAGTGGAGCGAGCGGAGTAGTGGAGTAGCGTGGGATCAACTGCAAGTTAATTCCTAAAGGGAATTTGTATAAAGTTTTTTTTAAAAATAATGCTGGTTATATTCTGGTCATGACAACCCCAGGGAAACCAGACCAGAATTGAGATCACAGTAGACTTTCTCCTGGGAGGTTACTTGTCTGACAGGCTAAACGCTGGGCGAGAACCTACAACCCTACGTGCCACAAGATAATGTCTTACCACTGCGCCTGTCTGTATTCGTAGTTTTAGAGCTTTTTTGTTGTTTTTTTTAAAACAATTATTTGTATTCATTTTCCATTTTTCTCCCAATTTTGGAATGTCCAATTATTATTCAACCTGGCTCACCGCTGCAACCCCCAAACTACCTCAGGAGTGAGCAAGACGAGCACTCGGGTCCTCCGAAACGAGTGGTGTCAGCCATCCGCTTTTTTCACTCTGCAAGCCCTCTGTGCAGCCATATCCAGAACTTACATCGTCGGAGGACCACGCAGTTCTGAATTGCGCACAGGCCAGCCTGCAGGCGCCCGACCAGCAACAGGGGTCGCTAGTGTGCCGTGAGCCAAGGACTCCCCAGCCGATCTAACCACTACCCCGCCCGGGCAGCGCTTGGCCAATTGTGTGCTGCCCCCTGGGAACTCCCATCCACGATCGGCAGTGGTTTGGATTTAAACCGGCGATCTCACCGACAGGGAATCCATGAAGGCAGTGTATTACACAACACTGCCCGTTACCCCTGCTTGCACGTACCTTTTTATACTTTACCTTAACTTCCTAATAATTTGATATATTTTAAACATATTTATCTTAAAATTAAACAATATATTAACCTGTGTGTATTTTACACCAAAAGTATTCAAAATCTTTCCAATTTTGTAACGGTACATTTAGACATTTTAAATCAAGTCAAATAAATGCATTCATTTTACATTTTAACAATGTTAACACACAAATGAGTTAATCACTTTACATATTCTTGTCAATACCATGCTTATTTTAGCCCTAATGAGCACTTTGATGTAAGAGGTAGGTTAACCTGCTTAGCAAGCAGCAAATTACAGAATCAATATGGAGATAATGAACTATTAACGTGTCAGCGCATTAACCATGCATGTTACAGTTCCATGCTACTTTGAATGTCTTATTGATCAACTGTGATGCAATGACCTTGGCTATCAGAAATACCCTTGTGCACAGTAAATTTTACACATTATATATAAAGCAAAATACATTTAGGTGCAGCTTTATCAAATGTGTACATTTGTTTGGAGAAAGGAAAAGTAAGCAGTTTATCTAAACTAGTAACAAACAACAAAATCACACTTTTTGGGTCCCTACATTAACCCTCAGAGTGGCTTGTTATTAGTGTAGCAGTTGTATTTTCCTTGCACTAAAATAGGTGAAAGGATTGTGAATACAAAAAAAAAATGCAGTATGCCCCATTGGTCAGATATTGTTATTTAGTGTGTACAAAAGTGGCATTAACTTCAACTGAGTTATAAATGCATCGGCGTCTGCATCTTGTTTATTTAGGCCACTGAGATCTTCAGTTTTTTTTTTTCGTATTAATTGTTACTCAAACACTAGTACAGTAGAAAATAAATGGAATGATTTAGATTACTATTGTTATCTGTCTTTCTACTTAATATTTGGGAGATGCAATGCTGTTTGTGAAGCAACTAGTGGGCATTGATATGCAGGTTAAGAGCCACTGGATTGTGTGGGATCCCACATAACATGTTTTAAATTTAAAGATGCAGTGGAAGAATTAGGTATAACATAAGTAATAGGAATTCCAAGCATCAGCTTTCAATTCAGTGAGCACTGTATTGTGTATGAAAGTGCAGTCTGGTCCCAGGCAATAAGCAATGACCGAGACTGTATTAGTGTTGACAGCCTGAGCCTGCCAGATTTCCCTCTCGCCTCACACCCACCTGGGGTGTGCAGTAATTTAAATAGGATAACCATGTCTAGATTCACCATTATATCTGGGGAACAAGGCTCCTGAAATTGGGCCCAAGATACTGCAGTGCATCACTGAAAAATGGACGTTGTTGAAGATATTGAAATATGCCTATAGGGCTAACTGTATATTCATGTAATATAAATATTTTACTAGTAACTGTTATGGAAAATAAGCACTTTCCTTGCATAAACCAAGCAACAAACACAAGATAGTGATATTCTTGTCAACCTGCTATTAAGGTCTTTTAGTATTGTATGTAGTCTTTTATGGTTTGCAGAGATGATTGTTTGTCCCTGCATGATTAATATACTGTATGTATACACAAGCAATTGAAATACAGCTTTCAAAGCAATAATAATCACAGGCACAGAATTGCGGTACACCATTAACCATATAAATGATTTGACAGGGACATAATTATAAAATGATACACATTTGTGTTTAGTGATACATAATTTGTTTTGGAACTAATTTTAGTTTTCTTTGCAAGGCTTCTTTTTTCGAAAGAGATAAGTGCCATGAGTATTATGTGCCATGACAGTTATCTTCCTCTGTTGGTAAAGATTACATTTAAATGTGTTCGCAGTTTGGAAATAACAGGATGAAACAGCAACCGGTTTCTCCTATGAACTGTTATTTTCACAACTACAAAAACATTCTTTGAACATTCAACATGTTAAACTGTGAAAACCTGTTCTAATCTCTATATGACAGCATGCTTATGTAAGATATCAACATATAGGGTTACATTCTCAAAGCTATTTACTTAAATTTGTCATTCGCACAAATTCTTCAGAAAGGAGAAACACACCCAATAAAGTTACCAAACCAAAAATACACAACTAAGACGTTTAATGCTGTGGCTTCAATGGAGTATTAAGTTGTTTCTTATTACATTTAAGGTGTTTTTTCCATTAACAATTTGGTGTAAATGCTATAGCTTTGAGAAGCCCATAATGATTTATATAAATCTTTTAAGGTCCTTTTCCTTCTTATGACGTTATCTCCATTCTTTTTATTCTTAGCATTAAACTGCTGTTCTCATTTAAGTTTTAAATGTCACTCTTTGAATATTTAAAAGTAGACCGTTTTTAGATGTATTAGTTTATCAAAGAGAACTCATTAAGGCCTCCTTAATTGTGCCTCGAAGGGGATTTCAGGAAACAGGAGAACCAAAGTGGCGAGGGCAGGGAAATTAATAAATAAAACACACAGAACAAAACCTTTCTAAAAACACATTAATAAAACCAATGCATGGACCACCATTTTGTGGCAGCTATGTCTAATGAAGATAGATTTTGACATAATGACAAAACTGCTTAATGGTCCACACATATGTTCTTACATATTGTAGAAAGAACATAGGGAAACTAGTTTTTTCATTTAAACTGTAGACATGTAACTGGTAATTACATTTCTCAGTCTATGAAAACAGATTAATTATATGTGTTTCTAAATATATCTGTATTAAAGTGTTTGTTGTGCAGTAATAGATTTTTTTATATGGTTAATTAACAAATCTAAAACTATAACCACTAAAATAGTGTTCTGTGGTGATTACGTGTAACTTGTAAAACACGTATGTCAGTAACATACATCCTCCACCACAGCTGTAAATTATAAATCAGTATAATAAAAAAGTTGAAGGACATAACAGTAACTATATATCAATGGTATATAAAGCATAGTTATTCAGCCATATGCATACATGTAGGTGTGACATACAGATGGACGAATCCACAGAAAGACTCCACATATATCTCCAGAATCTGATACTCTCAATAACTATGGGAAAATAAAAACACTGTTAAAAAATCATTACAAAATGTATTTTGTATGCTGCTGAAACCAAAAAGTTTCATAGGTTTCATAGGTATTTTGCTCTAGAAATGTTGGTGACCTGTTGCAATACGAAGTATGTATTGTTTGTGGAAAAATGCCAAAAATGTTTGCAGTTTTTTTTTTCATACGTGAAAAATGCATAATAAAACGATTGCAAATATTTATGGCCTTTACAGTATATATCAAGATTGCAATGGATTGTATGTTTACAAGTTAATTGCAGTCTTTTTTGTTTTGTTTTGTTAATTTGCTGTCCGAGTTCAATTTTATTGAAATTCTATAGAAATGATTTCCAAGAGAAGTGTATACTGCAAGTTGCAAACAGTTTCTATTCACTTTGAGCTTCATGTGTGAGTAAAAAGAAGAAATGAAAGTACAAATAGCTCCAAGACAACTTTGGGTTGAGTGTAAACAGTGGAAGAGTATGAAATTGGGACAAATACATGTAGTGTAGTATTACTGTAGTTTACTGTACTGAAACCATTAAAACAAATAGTATCAACAATTTGTACATTTGAACCATCAGTTACAATGCTATAAACTGTATCCAAACTAAACCTTGCCATTTCATGCGGTTGATTTCTTTTGGGCCACTCAAGACTAAAGTACTGTAGGTCTTAAAAGCTTGAATCTTGTGCTGTTAAAATTCACCATGTGTAATGAATACCTAGTGACTTAAATCCCAGTGGAACGTCAGTAACCTCATATCAAGCATCCCAATCAGTTAGCTATTAAAGTTTCCAAAGAATTCCATCACAGACTGATTGTTTTTTATTTACACAGAGAGCAGTGTACCCCATGGACCGGTTTGGGCTACAGAACCAAGCAATCTTATTCTCCCGATTGATTCTGAATCACAGGAGGCAACACTGAATTGTGAAGCGATGGGGGATCCTCCTCCGCAATACAGGTATTTTATTATACCGCTTTACGAAAACCAATGGAATTTTAATCAACTTTAGCTATTTATTTTAAATCTACTTGAAATAAGAAAGTACCATGCCCTCAGCAAATCTTAAATTAGATTTTGTAGCTTGTCTGAAAAGCCATGCTCAGAAAACTGGCTGCATAATCAACAAAGCTCTTGAGAGACTAATGACTTATAGGTTTTGGGTGATTAACATTATGCTTGTTGATGTACTGTAGCTGGAGCAGAGTGTGGTTTCTGGTATTGTAGTATAGAGAAACTGAAAAGACAAAAAACACACATTTTCCATTGGTTAGAATACATCATATCATGTACTTCCAATATTCAGAGACAGGTATAAAATAGAAACAATAAAGCCATTAATTAAGCGTGTTCAGTGACTTTTGTAAGTGGGTTTTAAAAACATGTTCTGGTATTTCTTAAACTGATTTTTGTTGACTCAACTACAAGCAGTCGTGAGAAAGTCGTATCATGGTTACTTAAACTCCATGATATTCCATCAAGATTACTTTGGAAATGATTTGTTGCATATGGATTTCAATGTATACCTGTCTCTCATGTGACACTTTGCCAAGGGTAACTAAATTAAACTAAAACTACATAACTAAATTAAACATCTCAAACCTGCTGGGTGCAGAGTTTGACCTGTGGGTTCTGGACAACCTGGGATTGAGTAAGACACACAGCTATTATTTGTGTTACTATTTGGACTTAATACACTTCCAATTGCTGAATCAGCCAGCACCCGAGGCACAGCCTGACTGAAAATAAAGGTTAGCGAAAGAGATTGTATTGCTTAGCTTTGTCAGCATCATGTAAATGTAATGCAAGCATTTGAAGTAATAACCTTGCGGGTGACATACTGTTAAATACTATACATTTCCTATAATGCTTCCAACAACATACTCTTAAAGAAACAGTGGAGACATTTTAAGAGGAATGTTAATCATGTTATCTTATGTCAGCCCCACCTCCCCAAGTCTCAACTTTCTGGCTTACTAATTCTGACATGAGTGTAGTCATTTCCTCAGCAAACCCATTAACAAAAATATGTTTATCCATTTACTTTTAAAGTAAATAGATTACACTATGTAACACAATTTTTGTTCCTGGGTAGTAAGTGTTATTTCCTAATTGCTTATGCCTCAAAAGTATAGAAAATGGCTATTATTCCCCACAAACTTTGCTTTTGTGACCAGGACAGTGATATTTTGAAATCAGCAGGTCTCGACTGCATGTCCATCAGCATAAATATATCTGGTGGGGATCGTTCTGGGTGAATGCAACGCCATGCTACACAGAGGGGCGTCCGCTCTGCAGGAACTACAGCTACGTAACCCTTAAACTGCAACATGGTACTTGTGAAGTCAATGCCCAGCCAAGGCCATATGAAGAAGCAGGAGTCGTTGTAAGGATACCGACTCATAAGTAGGTTAGTTTAGGGGATGTTGATCCCAAGCAATATATAGCAAGGGTTACGTAGTGCAGCAGGTTCCTGGAGCGGGACACCTCGTTTCGTAAGGCTAGCGCTCGCCCTTTGTGGCACCTTTTATTTGTAGTTTTTGTACTGTTGTTTTATTTTGCCTTTGTACAGTTTCCTGTATGTGTCCTCTGTGCACTACCATCGTTGTTGTTTCTTTTGTTTACTTTCTGTTCTGTGTGTGAATAAATCCTGTGTACCTGAGCAGCGTTTCAACTCCAACTCCCATGTCTCTCTGTCTTGCATATCAGCGGTTACCCACACACGTGACACGAGTACCCTGTGACAATATGTAACCAGGAAACCTAATTCCTCACCTGGGACACTACTTGCATATTCAAATGGGGCAGGGCATTATTGAATTTCATTTTAATTACCCTAACAATGATTCTAAAAGGACTGACAGACGTTGCTAATATAGGATAATCGAAACGTTTTGGCGATTTTATATGTCTGAAATTCTCCAATGACTGTCCTGGAAATTGCTCGATTTGTAGCTAGTCGCTGTTGACAAAAATTGTTGCCAAGTCAGCAAAGCATTTACTAAATTAGCAACACTGGCTCGAGGCAACTGCAGCACCATGCTACACAGAGGGGCGCTTTGTTGACATCAAGGAGGAGAGTGTCCGCTCTGCAGGATGAACTACAATGGAACCCTTCAACTGCAAGACGGTGCCTGTGAAGGCTCAGCTCAGCCAGGACCATCGCAACGACCCAGAGTCACTGGGAGGCCGGGACTTCGGGAGCAACAGCAGTAGGCTAGTTTAAGGGATATTGATCCCAAACACTATAGAGAGGGTTTCGTAGTGTAATAGGTTCCTGGAGCGGGACGTCTCTTTTAATGAGGCTAGCGCTCACCTTGTGTGGCAAACATTTATTTTTATCTTTGTTTTGTTTTGTTTTCTTTATTAAATCTGACACTAGGGCTACCATAGCTGGTACCCTAGTGGCAGCACTTGTGTTATATTAAATCTGCACGCCTGTGCGGCGTGTCAACACCCAATGCTCTGGTGGACTCATTATTATTCAGTGACGACCCACACACGTAACACTTCAATTCTTCATAAAACCGCAGGCTGTAACATGTCTTTATTACTGTACAGTACCTCTTGCATTCTTGCTGAAACATAGATGTGGAAATGATTTGGTTTCTGCTAGTTATTTAATAGGATCTTTGTCATCATCAACAGGGCTGCTGCAGTTCCACTGATAGAGCTATTAGAGTAGTGCTGGGGAGTCACCAGGGAGTGGGCAGGTGTAATAAAGGCGAAAGGCTTGCGGCAAAAAATGGTGTGGCAGCATTGCTGTCTGACTCATTTTGATTAAGGGACCTCATACAAAATTGATAGAAACAAGAAGTTCAAGTAAAGTTCATCTGTGCTAAGCAGAATTCACTTGGCTACCAAAAGCTATGAAAAGAAAAAGAGTATTTAGCCTGTATTCATTTTCAGACTAAATGGGTTAAGACTAGGGGTGTGCCAAAACTTTTCCGAATAATTACCTTTAATAAATCTATAGTTGTTAGGCATTAATTAACTGGAATAAATTGTGTTAATGGCACAACAGTACAGTCCAGTCCCTCGGTTTCTTTGGTTCATACAATTAATCAGTATCAATCAATAACAATCTCACAGTGTAATTTAATATCGAACCTGTTGTGATCAGACTAACTAAAACTCATTTATATTTTATGAGCGATTATTTGTCTTACCTATCTTGTAGCATTTTGATATGAAATTTATTTTTTCAATTTCCTTAGTACGAGTAAAAGCGTCAATGCCTCAGATGAGAGGAAAATTGACTCGATGCGGAAGTTATTTGTCATTTATTGGTATTCAAATACTTCTTAAAGGTAATTGCTCAGAAAATATGAGTATCAGCACACCCCTAATTAAGACATAAACATGCAAATAAGACAGTTAACACCATGCGAAAGGGGCCTGCAATTAATCATCCTTACAAGTTGTCAGCATATCTGCTGCTGTTTTAAATCATGAATTTAGCAGCTGTGTTGCCTTTGGTACTGTATGGGTAAAGGCTTTTTATTTGACACCTTTGGACTGCAGATGTTTTGTGAGTGAGGCTTTTTGTGCATTGGTTGAACATCCACTAGACTTCAATACTTCGCATTTGACTGAAATTGATTATTTTTCTGTTAGATGAACAGCAAGCAATGCTGCTGCCACAATATGTTAAGCTGCTGTTTTGAATTTCTTTTCATTGTGCTGTAGTTAATCTAGAGTTGTTATTGTTGGAGATCATGAAGCTAATTAAACAATCCAATAAACTTTACCTCAAATGCAATGAGTAGGTCTCACACGTGTGTTTGTGAAACAGTGAAGGGAATGTTTCTGGCATTTCCTGGTTGATGGCACTGTGACAAGTCATTAGGAAGGGAGGGGGGGTCCACCCAGCATGACATTCTGATAATGGTCTTGTCTTTAGAACTTGCTCACTACATCTATTTAGTGTTTGAGTTATTGTGCTATTCGTTGACACCTTCCAGATATAACGGTATTACCTGAAGCAGAATGCAGCTAATTTGCTACATTGATTTATAAAGTGATTATTTTGCTAATAGTTTCTTATGAAATGGCCACACTTTACAGTGTATCATGTAGTTGTCAAAACTGGGACACCAGCTTTACAAGCTGTTAGTAGGACCTGCAATATACAGGAATAGCACACTATAGGGAATACATGTGCATTGACTATAGATTTAATGACTCAGATGTCTGGGCTCGCATAAGGTAACGTATTTAACATTTTCCTTTAATGCAAACTCAATGAAAATGCTGTAGAAATACAAAGCAAGAAAGCCATAACAACTACATTGGTCCCCTTTCTCATTTGTATTAATATGTACTGCATTTGTGTGAGACACATTGGAACTGACACCACAGCATAGCCTAAAAACCTTACAACCGAATACTCTTGACCCTCTGTACCATGGGAGCTGCTGGAGCACATTTTTATTTTAACTCTCAAATGGATTAACTGCCTTGAGCTGTAACAGGATCTCTTCAGTGTTGTTGTTTAGTTAAATGCAAACAGCAAAGATTGTGATATGTGCCTGCAGAATAAAACCCCTCTCCATTTCATTTCCCTTCCCTCCCACATGTGTAATGTTAGGGCTTTACAGGAAGTAATTCAACTATAACTTTTAACATTCAGTCATTAAACCTCCTTCTGTCTTCTGGAAGTGCATTCTGCTAGATTAATTGCATTTAGAGAACATCCATATCATTTTAATAGATTCTGTAAGTAAAGGTTAGCATAGTATCATATATTTAAATGGCATACAAATGACATTTCTTCTGCAAATCATTGAGGGTATTAGCAGTCTGAACAAGGCTTAGCACAAAGAACATAAAGGACACAATACTGAGAGATAATACCCATAAATATTGAATTATTATCAGCCCATGCAATCAAACATTATTAAAGATCATTGTTCGTTTGAGACAGTTACCTTTGAACCTCTTTCCAGGTCGTTATCAATGATTTAAATGGATGATCAGAAACTGCTCAGCCCAGCCCATTAACATTCCAGACATGGGATAAAATATGATCACACTTGATGCATTCAGAATAGCTATAGGTGTAGAATGAAAGGACACAGGTAGCCATGAGCTTTTGTTAGGATGTCTGAGAAGAGTGAATATTACATACAATGAACTAGAAATTGTGTAATCCTAAAATGGAGTTTATCGAAAAAATAGGCAAGATAATGTAATCTTAATGAATGCATGATATTTGCCAGAAAACAGTCAAAAGCATAACAGCAACATCTAAAAAAATGTAAGTCCCTTTTGTATTATTTGAAAAGAAACACAACATTTGGCTGTTAAAAAAAAGGCATTTAGTAAAGAGTAAGTATCTTCAAATGTCATTTCATGTATCTGTTTTCATGTATCCCTTTTTCTTTTTATAATGCAATCATAGAGAGTGGTTCTGATGCTTCGATACTGAGTTGTTGTCATTTTCTCTCTGTCTGTCTTTTTCTAGCTTTGGTCTTACATTGAGATTGTCTGGAGAATGCTATCTGCCACAAACTGAACAGACGTCCTCTTCCCATTCAAACCATGACAATTCATTCGGACTGAGGAAGTCCATTCAGTCCAAGCAATTAGAATTTGGACATGTAAAGACATATACAGGGAAAAATAGCAACAGCTCAATATCGGATAAACAGAACCTAGAGCCACTCTGCATATTGCAAACAAAAGGCGAAAAGGCAGGAAAATAAATAAAATGCACAGTGGAAAGCAGTTGCTCCTCATGTAAATTAAATTTCATTTATTTGTGATATGAAACACGGATATTAGTCCTAATATTATATTCTAATTCTAATTATTATTATTGCAGTGAAGTTCTGTCTAAATATACAAGAACCTTGAAAAAAAAAGAATGGAAAACTTTTCACATGTCCATTACAGTACATATAGAAAGCACTTGCAAAACAGACATTCAACAATAATTAATTTCTGTCATCAATAGGTATTTATCGGTACTTATTGTTTGTGTCTTACAGATGGAAGCTGAATGGGGCACTCATTGATCTTAGCACTGACTACCGGCGTCGCTTGTCTGGAGGAAGCCTGTCAATTAAAAGTCTGGACAAAAACCAGGATGCAGGGATATATCAGTGCATAGCAACAAATTTGTTTGGAACTATTGTTAGCAGAAAAGCAAGCCTCGATTTTGCATGTAAGTTTTTATTGAACATACATTAGGTTACACTAATATTACAAATAGGTTATATTTTTAATGGATGGCTTGGTTCAAAATGCAAATCATAATCCAATGAAAGATGATGTAATAAACTACAGAAATAAATACGGAGTGGATTGTAGACAGCAGACAGTCCCCTGAATTGAATTACTGCCTTTGATTTGTTTAGTCACCAATGATATTTAAGTATTTCTAGTGTACAGTAGTATAGATTGTATAACGTTTTCTTTTAAAATACTGTTATGGTTAAGCTTTGGTGATCATTAATAATCCTATTTAAGTTACTGGTACCTTTTCAATTTGATTTTAAAACATTCCACAGTCTCATAAATATTAATAAGACCTCAACGTATTATGTTTGACAGGTGTAACATGCTCTTACAGGTTAAATATAGACATTGAATAAAATTATAAATTAGGAGAAAGTCCTAGAATCTAATTATAAGCCAGTGATATAACACAGAGAGATACTGTATCAGAAAAAAATAAACTATATCCTACTATTGACTTCAGTGGAGGCTCCTTAGAGGAGGCAAGGGAGGCAGTGCCTCCTCAACATTTCAAAATATATACATTGTTATGTAGCATTATAATATAGTAATGTGCACCGGGCAACACGCACACCGAGGCACCGAAGTACCACAGGCTGAGCGTGCACCGAGGTACTGAAGCACCGGGGGGCAGCTGAAGCAGCAGTGCCTACCCTAACCACGTGTAGTCACACACCTGGTTAATGCGTAGCATATACCAGGGGACACACAGGCCGGGCAAATCTGTGGACGGAGTACAATAAACAATAATAGTGGGAACACACTATTATTGTTGTTCGATGTTTTTTTTTCTTTTTTTTTTTTGAAGGCCCAACGCACCGAGGTGGGCGGGCCGAGGCAGCTGGCACAGTCTATGTCTGTAGCACAACACAGGCAAGTGGGAGTACGGTGTGTGCACTGCACACGCTCGCGTTGCAGCCTGCTGAGGAAAGATAAAGAGAAAAAAGGCTGGATCAGGAGTCACTGATTCCGTGAAAGCGGCAAGCCAGCTTTCAGCCTGAAAGGCAAGGGAACTGCAGTAGACTCAAGCTCTTTTTTCCAGAAATGCTCAGATACCAACACAAAGGGTCTTACCTTATCATCTTGAGAGGCAAAAAGAGAAATGGCTTCTGTGGAATGGCGGTTTTAATCCCTCGGTAGGCGGGACGGAGGGCATCATCCCAGGAAGGGGCCTACCGGCAGCTCTGGTATAGAGAGCTCAGAAAATACCTACCAATAGGCAGGCATATCCCATACATAATGTTGTTGGTGGTCGTCTTCGAATTGAAAGGGAACTTATCATTCACCTCTTTTGAATTCTGAATGTCTGCACTGCATGGAATTTGACTAAAATCATAGTAGTCTCATTTATTAATCTTCTACCGCTTGCCATTAATCTGCCAGTATTAATCTTGTTTTTAAAAAATGAAACATATCTCGTTTTCATTATGCACTAAATATGTGCTCTTGACATTGAGTCATTGCCGAGGAGGTGTTTTTCCCTCTGTTGGGGGATAAGGGTTTACTCAGCTGAAGGCTGAGTCATGTTGTCAAAATCAAGAAGGCAACAACTAACAAAAAGGTAGCTTAATCATTTCCTCTTCAGCTTTAGATGAGTGCTGTGTGCAGATATCAAAGCATGACAGCAGTTATACTATACTGGTATTTGGGTTAATATTATTCACTTTTTAGCCTGTTATATAATGCAAAACTTTAAACACCTGTTTTCTAAGCATTTGCTAGTTGGATGGACAGTTCGGACTGCTTCTCTTAGACAGTTTCATCTGAGGCTTATTGTTCTTAACTCTGTGGCATTTTGTTAATGCTTTGTGGGCTGACCTGATTTATATTGTAACCATGGGGGTGGTTCAGGATACAGGAGCAATCAGCTTGCTATTTAAACCCTACTGTAGTTCAAGCCCTTCTCTCCCTCTGAGGGCAAGCGAAGCTCACTTCCCAGCCTGGAAGGCTTGGTAGAACCAGCCTTACCTCCTTGAGGTCGGTTCTCAGCGAGCCAGACGCTCCAGTACACAAACCAATCTATTCCCACACAGACATTGTTCCTGTCTAGTGAATATTCTGTAGAAAGATAATTGAAGCACATTCTTTGTGAATTCCAATAAAAGGTCATAGGAGTAACAATTACTTTATTGTTATTATTCTAGATCTGAAGATAACTGTAAAAAAAATGGCCACAGAATAATAATGAATTCAAGAGAAACACCATGGGAGTAACCGCTTATCCATTGGAATTCATATGAATTTGCTATCATTATTTTAAAGTAAATGTCACTAAATATTTAAAAACTATAATAGTACAAAAACTATACAATTTATTTTTTATACAGCACATTAAATTCAAGCAATTAATAAGGCTACCAATGGTTACTATAGGGAGTAGGACTAATTGGCAAAGAACAAATCAAAGAAATGAGCCAAGATTTAAAAACAGTAATTCTGAATTACTATTACAAACTGAAGAGCTTAACAGCTAAGAGCTCTGAGCCAAGCCAAAAGTTCAACTTCCAACAATCTAAGTGCGAGCAGGGACATAGGGAATAAGCCATTCAGCTAATGCACCAGGGCCATGTAAAAGGCCCCAAGGCCTAGTAAGTTACAATTCAATTATAGATAATAATTCACCATAGATAATAATGTTCAAAGAAGGCACAGAAAGGTTTACAAACAAAGCATTTCAGTGGCATTATCTTTGAGCTTACAAGCACATGCATGAGCAATTCAGTGTCAGCTTGGTTTAATACGGGCCTTTGACACACAATATTTTTAAGGTGGAAATGTTAGCTATCCACACCCCAAATATATTGGATCACTGAACACTCACAAGACATTTAGAACTTCCTTGTTGAAGGCTTCTGTTCTTTTGCAATTCTTTGTGCAGGAATTCCAGTGCTATAACATGTTTATTTCTTGTTTATTCAGACCTTGAAAACTTCAAAACCCAAACAAGAAGTGCAGTGTCAGTTCGAGAGGGACAAGGAGTTGTGCTTCTGTGTGGACCACCCCCTCATTCTGGTGGTAAGACCCTTCTTTAACTATTCGTTTGAAGGTATGAAGGATGCACAGCATTTGTTGCATTTATGTTTTCAGTGCCTGATTTATGTGCAGTGTTGGATGTTGGATTTTTTTTTTTGTAACATTTAACATATTTAACGACTCTTGATTAGGAGGTCAGGAAAAACACCTTCTTATTAAGTAATGACTCTTAATTTGATTGATGTTATTGTCTGTGACGCCAGATGTCAGTTGATAAGACACTTTGATATACAGAATATTTATTTACAGTTCTCATTGTGAGGAAATTACATTTTGGTTCCAGCTTAAAGAATGCCTTTTATTAATGCATTTAGACTGAGTATGTCTTAATCATGTCACAGTCCCAAGTCCCATGATTAGCTTAACTTCAGCTGCTGTTTCTTTAGTTATTCTGCCAGTACATGTCCTCTGATTCATTAGATGATTCTTTCTGTTTACACTTGGGGTATGTTAGGTAATGCAAGGCTCTGATAAATGTGTACTTCTGCAGTCTGGTTTACCATTATAGACTTGAATTGTCCCTAGAGTGTGTTATTGTACCTTCTTTTTGTTCTGTTACTTTCCCAAGAGTCTGCTAAAAGAGACACACTATTGCATTCGGAGGAAAGAAATAACTGAAAAGTTGTTTTTAGTATTTGTATGGAGCACTTCTCCAGGACAATATCAAGTTATTGCAGTCCTTCCTCAGCCCCTGAGCTTGGATTACTGTCTGCTTCTTGTATATCATCCAGGGTTTCTTGTTCATTATGTTTTATAGGCTGACCTGAATATTATGTTCTGTGAAATAATAAATTGATACTAGTACTTAATATTTAGGCTAAACCCAGCAGATTTTAGTTGATCTCACACTCGTGGGGCCTTTGTTCAGTTTCTTTGGTTGTCATAATAGTGATTCCACTGGATTTGAAGAAGATGTTTCACAAGTTATTTGAAGGGGCCTGCCATGCCTTCAGCAAGCAGCAACCTGGGAGATGGCTTCCAACGACGTCAATACACATTTACAAGGTGCAAAACAAACAGTAATAACCACTGTTGCAGGCAGAGCTCCAGACCTCCACGTATGTTACACACAGATATGTTACTTAGTTCCACTCTGTACTGTATTGCACCTGCTAAATTGGGGCACAGAGTATGTGTGCTGTAACAAGAAAGCATGCCCTCTCGATTCAGTGTATTGTAAGCATCACTAAGGCATTAGAAAAATAGGAATGTTGCAGGGGTGGTAGTTAAAAGCAGCCTTTGGTCTGGTTTTAAAGAAACCTGTTAGTTACGTGCTGTGGCAGGCTAAAAGAAATAGCCCAGGGTTCAGGCTGGTGGTATTATGTTAGTAGTCCTCCCCTTGTCCACTGGGCAACTGACCTTTCTGCTTCCGATTGTCTCATAGCTGTCTCTGTGTGGTTCTTAAGCACAGCTGAGAATATAAATGAATAATGCACAACCTTTTTCTTCAAATCCTAAATATTGTGTGTGAGCAGATACGTGATTTCAAACCAGAATCCCACAATCTCAGAATTTTTTTTAAATAAATCCTTTCTTGTAAATAATAGCAGTCGGGTCATGGATTTTTATACCCGAATAATATTATGTCACTAGGTTTTATAAATCAGTATAAAACCTACTTGGTCAGAATGATTAGTGTATGAATATTTTTTTCTCTGGTCTGGCTGCTTGGTCAGCATTTTGTATTTGGGGATAAGACTGACTGACAGCCAGTGTACATACATTTTAGATTTTTGCAGGACTGAATGTGCTGGAGGCAGCCTCAAATGAACTCAGGAAAGGCTTCCTAAAGGGATGCCTGGAAGGAAGAAATCGAGGCGTGAATCTAAATGATCATAAATGTGGATGAAAGATACTTAGGTGTGAGATTAGCAAATCTTCACATACCCAACAGCTCTGTCCTTGTTTATCGTGTAGACCAGAGTGGGAGCAAATAAAGGGGCTCCCGTAGTTCAATATGCAGCTCCAGAAAAATATTAAAGGGATTAAGATGGAATAAACAGGATTATTTCTATGGAGGAAAAGACACAAGTCCTAACAGTGAAAAAGGTGGTAGTCTTGTTGTGCACAGCCCACACCGACCCTCTCAGCAATAACGTAATGAGAAAACCACGCTGGTCAACAAAAGGGATGATTTATTGTGGCCAAATGTATTCGTCTTGCATTAAATTTACTTAAATGAATATGTAGCACAAATGCTTGTGGAAAGCTGGGAATTTGGAAGTTCATCCCTTACGGGCATATATAGTGGCCTGGTTAGGAATGTGAATGTTGAAATGCCAATTACTGGATCTATAGTAGCAGCAAGGTATTTTTGCACACATGGCTTGTATTTATCTGTGAGGCCCTTAGGCTGGCAGAACTAAGAAAGGATCTGAACCAATACAGTGTATGCATTCTTGGTGAAGGCAGAAAGATTGCGGTCGAAAACAAAAGAGTGAGAAATTGGATTCAATAATTATTAACTCATTGATTAAAGTTTATCTTAATTTTAGCACATGTCAAATGTTTTAGATGTCTTCTTTAGATATCTTCTATAATTCAGATTCTGTATCATTCAGTAATGGTTTCAAAACAGTTTACTGTTTCATCACCTAGTTCTACACCTGCATTGTCATTCCCATGGCATTGTCAGAAGCAGCCAACAAATAATGACGCTTTTCTTGGTTGTGTAAGGCAGGTGTTCCAGCCTTATTAAATTATTCTCTGTGTATGTAAGTGCACAGATGTGTAAGTGTTTGGAGGAATGAATCACAAGCAAACCGATGATGTACTGCATTGCATAATACTGTTACAAATAAAAATAGTACTGACATATATACGTGTGTTATGAGGCAAGTTGATTTTCTGTGATTTTCTTACAGCAAACAAGCTATGCCATTTTTTTTTTCTAAGCCAAGTGGAAATTCCCTATACCCTGGGATCTTACTTTCAACCTAAATCTGTGGCTAGATACACTGTACAGTATAACCACGAGACATTCGCATCCGTGTTAGTTTTTTTTTTGGAGAGCATTACCTCTTGTAAACTCATGAAGGTATTTCTCATGTGTAGGATGTGATTCACCCCAGAGCTAACTGTGTGGAGTCACTTTTTAAAGAAAAGAGATGACAGATGAGGAAATGATTCTACCCTCAGAAACATAGGCTATGTGTGGTGACCTGGATACAGGTCTTAAATCTTAAATCTGTAATCAAAAATAGCCCTTATGATTTAGATCTGCTTTGGGGACACATTTACAAGACAAGAATAGGTCAAACAAGTTACACTACATGTGTGTTGAATAGAAATACATGTTTGTAATGATAAAGCATGACTTACTAATTTAAGTAAGGTTGAAAAAATGATGTGGTTGTCACACTTAAACTGTAATTAAACCTGTATCACATTATTTTATTTTAATCAAATGAACAGATGTTTTCAACAAAGCTAAATTAGGAAAAGCCAGCCCAAAAGTTCCCAAAGGAAAAACTATAAAGTAAAACAAAAATAATGACATGAATTACAAGTGTGTCCTTAAATAAAAGATCTTAGTACAATTATATATAAAATATGTTTTCACTTATATTATGAGGTCTGAAATATGATATAAAGTGAACTACTGTAGTACTAACATGCTAAATTATTTTCCTAGATCTTACTTACGCCTGGGTCTTCAATGAGTATCCATACTTTATACAGCAGGACAGTCGTCGATTTGTATCTCAAGAGACGGGGAATCTGTATATTGCGAAAGTCAAGCCATCAGACGTGGGCAACTACACCTGTGTGGTGATCAATAGTGTAACGAAAGACAAAGTTCTGAGTTCACCTTCCCCTCTAGTCCTTCGAAATGATGGTAAACTTTTCTTTCATATTACATAATCCAGAGAAATAAAGTGTTGGGTCCATATTATCCTTTTTTTTAATGATTTGTTTAAAAAAAAAAAATTGATTGTGGTTAAATGCTGCCCATATATGTTATAGTACAAAGTACAGTATGTGTGTGTGTGCTATTACAAAATACACTGCATAAAATAAAGGATTTGTAGATATGAAAGCCTCCGATGTCAATCTAACATATTAACTTGCAATTTAACAATGCACTTTCAGTTGACCCTCTAAATGTAGGTACAAAAAGCTATTTACTTATTGTCTCTCTGTTTCAGGGGTGATGGGTGAATATGAACCAAAAGTAGAAGTTCATTTTCCGGACATAGTTCCTGCAGCTAAAGGATCTGTTGTTAAACTAGAGTGCTTTGCCTTGGGAAAGTATGTTGAAATTACTATACTGTACTTTTCCAGAAAAATAACACACACATTATTCAATTACACTAGTTGTATCAACGTGTCAAGATACAGTAAAATAAGAGAATGCTGATGCTTGATGCTTGTAACTGTACCACCAGTTACACCAGTTGATTTCATTTTTTTTTTGCATACTACAGCCACTGGATGTATCTGGATAATAATGAGCCATGTAACCTTCCTAAAATAAACAGGAATTATAATTTCAGCTCCAAACTATGTGGTTTTCAATGTTTATTTATTAGGTGGAGATTTCCATTCAACTCAAGATTGCATCCCACAATTTATTCAAACAAATTGTATGTGCATTAAGGCTGGGGTCCAGAAGTGAGCATTAGGGAGTCAGCATAGAATGACATTATCTGGACCTAGTGTGCAGAATGGCTTCCCAAAAGTTGATCCGCAAGATTAGATAATATATTCATGTGCCTGATTCATGGAACTTTAGCTCATGAATATCAAATAGTATTTCATTTAAATTGATTGTTTTCACTTGAAAATTTAAATAAGAGAAGTGCTTATGGATTAAGGGCTTATGGTTTCTAATTCATCCTAAACTCCACTTTAATAAAATCAACAGAAAATGTCAACCATTAAACTACAAGTAATCCACTTAATCAATCCAATGCTCCCCACATTTGTTAAGTCAATCTTTTTATCCCACTTTTTTTTCATTTACTGTAGCCCTGTACCTGTGATTAGTTGGCAGAGAACAAATGGCCTTCCTTTTCCCAGCAAAGTAAAAATCAAGAAGTCCAATGCAGTTCTTGAGATTCCAAATTTTCAGCAAGAAGATGCAGGGGCATATGAATGTATTGCTGAAAACTCAAGGGGCAAAAACATGGCGAGAGGGCGTCTCTCATTTCATAGTATGTACTTTACTGCTTTTGTATTATTTAGTACCTGATTACTACATCTGTACTGTTGATGATTGATGAGTTCTTGAAAATCTTTATTATTATTATTATTATTATTATTATTATTATTATTATTATTATTATTATTATTAACAATTCATTAATTTATTTGATTTTAGCAAAACCTCAGTGGATACAAACACCTAAAGATGCAGCTATGGCCATAGAAGACAGTATTGTGTGGGAATGCAAAGCTAGTGCAAAACCCAAACCTTCTTACAGTTGGCTGAAGAATGGAGAGGCTCTTGTGTTAGAGGTAAACATACATATGGTTACAGTTCCAGTGTACCAAAGTAACTTGTACCAGTTGTAAACGTATACCTGGAATGTGGTTATTTATTGAAAAAGCACATTTGAGAAGTTTACATGCCCAACTGCATGTGATTACACACTAGAGAGAGTGAATAATGCATATGAATAATATGTGATTATGTTTATTTTTGTATTTTATTTGATTGTTTGTTTAACAGGACAGGATACGAATAGAAAATGGAGTTCTTTCAATCGCTGCTCTAAATCTGTCAGATTCTGGAATGTATCAGTGTGTAGCTGAAAACAAACACGGCGTTATATATTCTGGTGCTGAGCTAAGGGTGTTAGGTAAGAGTATGTGTGACTGGATTTCTAAATTGTGCTCTGTATAATGCTTTCAAAACTCTAGCTGTGTTTTATTGACAGTTTTTTTTTTTACAATGATACAATACATTTGGAAACATAGAAATATATATAACATAGGCAAGATCAGCCAAACTGTCGTTATATAAATAAGTGGCAACACCACGTAGTGTACAGCTGTGTATTGCCAGCAATACAATAGCAAACTTGATCTAAAGTAGTTCCTGTTTAAAGACTTTTGACTGATCTAGCCTATGCTACATATGTCTATGGTGGGCAACTACAACTGAAGAACAGCTTCTGGACAAATAATTCCACTTGTGCTTGCTCCATACTGTAGGTCCCAGATTTTGGAAAGAAACACATGTTGTAGCAAACCTGCATTTTAATTTAAAGCAGAATGTCTGGGACTACACTAAAATTCTCATTTTCCATGTCTTAATAGACAGGAAGTCTATTACTGCTTCACTTTCAAAGTCGCTTTACCACAGATGTCTCTTCTGAGTCAAATCATACCAGTCATTAGGAGAAGCAGATGGTTGGATAATAATAGGAAAGAAGGTGTTGAATGGGTGGGGATCATTTCACTCTCCAGGTGAAGCGACCAAGGAAGTACAACAACACATGAAAAGATGGTTTGCAAACAGAAATTTCCGGATTGCAGGTTTTAAAATAAATATGCAGGACATGTTTGCTATGACGCCCGCTGCACATTCAAAAGCAATATAGTGAATGGGACTGCACAACTGGATTTATGAAATATTTTTGTTAGTTACAACCACTAAGCTTTGTAGCTTCTTGCTCTTTAACATTAATATTTTTAATTTTAGTATGAAAGTATGGATTGATTGAAGATAGCCAGTATCAGGTCAGGTCAGATAATAAGGCTGTCTAGAGAAGAAAGAAATTCATAAAGGATTCCTAACCAATAAAAAAGAGTCTACATTATAAATCAATACAGTGTTTGTGGGCTTAGAGAAACTATAAACTCCTACAGGACCCTCACTTGTGCCTTTATACTTCAAATATATAGTGGGAATATGTACCTCTATTAGTTGGGAGTCTTTAAAAATTACATTAGGAACAAAGGCACCATTAATAAAGATATTATCCTATTATACACACATGTCTTATTGTGACGTGACCTGGACAGAAGCGGCAAATAAATAGCATTTAATGAAACTTTGTCTGTGTTAAAAAAAAAAACAATCTTGACTTCCTGTTGAGGTTTGTAGCTGCCTCCATGTTTAGGATTTTTCATTTCAAAAGCATTTACCTGAAGGCCACAACGACCCGTTCTGTTATTTCAACAAATCTTTCAATTGTCTTCTGCCACCTGGTGGCAGGAATGACAAAGTGCTGCTGAATTAAAGTTTTTTGGAAAATGTTCGATCGCTGCAGGGGTAGGAACATGCTGTGTGTTCCCAGTCATTCATTATTTTATACAGAGAATGTTAGTATTTCTCTTAAAGGAAAACAGTGTGTCTGCACAACCAGCAATATAGTTTGTAAAGCTGAACTTTCAGGTCACGCTCACTTTCTGTTATTTTGGAACATAGTAGCAACTGCAACATAGCAAGTATGAAAGCCCACCTGCTCTAGCTGTGCTAGTACAGATCTATGCCTGGTGCAGGTTCTGGTTATACTCCATCATATGTTTTCATTCACTGTAAACCACAGTAGCTCCGTGTTTTACATTAAGTTAAAATATTTGGCCAGCCATCAAAACTACCTTTTGGGGAATGTAAACAAGCGAGACTTTCAAAGGCATGAGCACTGCACATTTAATCAAAACAAAGATAATGCCATATCTTTTTATATTTGTATGTATTACTTTTCTGATTTATTTCAGCGGCAGCTCCTGATTTTTTTAAGAACCCGCTGAAGAACTTGCTTAAAGCTCGTGCTGGCAGTGAAGTCATTTTAGAATGTAAGCCCCAAGCTTCTCCCAGAGCAATTAGCTTGTGGAAGAAAGGGAACGAGATTCTGCACAGAAATGAAAGGTAATTTGTCATTTTGATGATCAATCATTTTCTGTTTGTACCTAAATTTATTGAAAACTTGACCCTGTCACTGTTACACAGGGAACAATAAACAGCTGCATGGATTTAGAAAAAAAAATGACCTTAGAAATAACATGAGCTTTTTGGAACCTGGATGTGGATTTTTCATTTCTTATTATTTAACACATTTTAGAGAATGTGATCAATCACATGGAGTATAATACTGTATATTGGTTCCCAAATGTGGGGTTTTATAGATGTTTTAAAATACAATATTATCAGTACCCATGATATTGGGAGGATTTATGTGTTTTACATATGGCGTATGTTGTGATGCATAGCTTTTGTTAGTGGTGTATGTTATACAACAGATGCACATTATATACCAAAGAATTACGGTATAACAAAACATTGGCCTTTATTATTTTGTGTTACTTTCCAACCAATTACAGAGCTTGATGATGTATTGAATAACCTAGTACTGCTGCAAGTTGTAAGAGGATAGCAACTGTTTACAGTAGCTCACACTGACACAGTTCTGAAGTCTGAATTTTGAAAAACTCAAGTGCACAGAAGCTAATATGTAAAAATGTTCCACTGAAGCTTTACATTTTGCCTTGGACAATTAACACATTTTTGGCATGTTGTATATTACAAGTCACATACATTTGCCTGTTTCTGTTATAACTTTATAATTTAATATACATCATGTTAGATAATACATTGTTTTCAATGCTTTTCCAAATGGGATTAATGACACTGTTTAAAGAATGGTAAAGCAGGTCACATCTGACTTTTAAGAACATGTTTTTACTTCTCAAAGATCACCCGGAGGTTGATCGACACAAGCTTCCTAACAAACAGCAGAAGCATTACATGTTCAATTTTTTCTTATCTTTTCCTGTCAGGTCTGGTGGATTTTGGTAGAGACCCAAAGCTTGATATAAAATGTGTGCCTGGAGTAAGCTGATAGTGTGAAGCTATGCTATGCACTATAGCATATATACTTATTATAAAATATAGGGCTTAATGTTGAATGTCTTGAATAATATTGAGGTTTTAAAAGAGCTTTTACAGTTAAACTTGAATGCATTTATTTTCTCACATAGCTTCATTTTAGCACATATGGTTTCAATGTACTGACATGAATACATGCATTGAAATGTAAAACTGTACTCCAGTAACTTTTTTATCGTAACATGGCAACTTGAAATTATGTTTTAACAAAACACAGATGCTACTTAAATAATGTAATATATTGATAAGACTCAGTGGGACTTGAAGTTGACTTATCTCATGTTAATTTGCATTGTGAAACAATTTACCTATGAATAAAAAGGACAACTGGAAATTATTTTTTAAAATATGAAATATACACAGTGATAAAACAGATTGAAAATCTAAAAACATTAGATATTCTGTACAATGTGACACATGACATTCATCAGCAATGAAGAACACCAATGTTTACGGTTACCAGCGGATGGTTTGGTTATGGCTCTGAAAATACCCCCTTGATTTCAGCAGCCTTTGATACTATTGACCACAAGATTGTGGTGTATTGACATAAGAGGGCATTTGCATTGACTTGTATCTTGCCTCATATGAAGACCTTTAAAATGTGATACTGGAGATATGAATCACACTCTTTCTTTACTAAGGTTTGCCACAGTGGTCTGTATTGTTTCAACATGCATATGAGACATGGGACTTGCTCTTGGCTGTGGCATTAGGATACCTTATGTCATTTTCCTAATCACATTTTTCAGTCTTTAGTAAGCACAACTGTAATGATCTAAGAATTTGGCCACTAACAAACATATATTGTAGGCCTACAAACTGAGGTCTCAGAAAAAGCACGGACCATATAGTATGGATTTCTATCTGTATAAAGTTACCAGTATATGTTACTGAAGTGCTGATATTGTTCCAAAAATAAAAGTGTATTTATCCACTTGTGCCCTCCCATGTACTGTATATCACATGCTTACACAACACCGAACATTGTCTATTTACTAGCATTTATTCACCTCAAACCTAAAACTATAAAATGAAAAACGATTTCAATAAATTCAAAAACGATTTCAATAAATTCAGGAAATCGCAATGGATGTTTGTATTAACTTTTCATCCTGTGTATTGTGAGGTCACCATGGAGATATGACCTCTGAGGTCACGTCTGAGGGGCTATGCATGGCATACAGGCTCAGAGCAGCATGCCTGTACAGCAGTCTTTAATAACGTGGTGTTTAAATTCAACACACAAATCGGCTTTAAGCACAACCACAAAAAAAGGAATAAAATGAAAAGCAGCTTGGAACTAAAAGCATGAGATAGTAAATAGTAAATTGTGGTTTTCTTTTTCTTCTTATTTTAAAGGGTGTACAGTACTTTCAGCACCAGAATAACTGTAATTATGTTGTTTTTTTTTTGGTGCAAGAATTGTACATTATATTTGACACAAAGGCTGTTTCTTTGAAAATATTTTGCGTGTGAATGACTAACATACTTGACAGATATCACTCTGTGATTTTTCAATGTAATATGTAACAAGGTTTTGATTACTTTTAATATTCTTTTCCTGTTTCTGTTTTTCATCACAATATCGACATTTCTTTTTTAAAAGTTTAAGTGATTCATAGCAACAATGTCTTTTAAATATTAGTCTCACCTGTAACACTTGTGTGAGCTCATTCGCAGACAATTGTTTTATGATGTGCTGGGTGAGTTCATTGTTACTGTTAACATGATGCATTGTGTATGCTTTTAATATATATATATATATATATATATATATATATATATATATATATATATATATATATATATATATAAGGAAAAGAGAAATGCCAAAATTGTATTATATTTATGAGGTACTGAATTTTAAAGAACGGTTTTGATTTGTATTAATGTGCCCTTTGTGGTTAAATATTTAAATGCTAATAATAATAATAATAATAATAATAATAATAATAATAATAATAATAATAATAAAGCACCTAACCCTTTTCCATTCTTTTTTAAGTGTATAAAGCCTGTTGTGTCTTGTTTAGGATTACTGTTCTGGAGGACGGCACCCTTACCATTGCAAATGTTACTAAGTCAGATGGCGGAAGCTACACCTGTGTAGCAAGGAACCAGTTTGGAGTAGCAAGTACCACAGGAACACTGCTTGTTACAGGTATTATTTCTCTGCCTTGCTAATGCACACTATTGTGATTGGCCATATTGTCTTAAAGTTATCTAAATGAGGAATCACTGGGGCATTCATAAAAAAAGATCTTGATACAGTGTGCTGGCTAGTTTGTTGTTTACTATATAACAGGCCAAATACACTGTATTCCACTGGATATATCTGGAAGGAGGATAAAAGTACCTGTATCTTTTTGTCCCATCTCTTCTCCAACTTTTATATTCTAATGCATCCAAAATCTTTGACCACATTTCACAGGATTCTCTCAGTACAGCTTGATTACCCTCATCAATGATGCCCCAAGACTTGCCTGTATCGTCACCAATCATTGTGTATCAGTCTTCAGGATTAAAGCTGCTCACAAGTGTATTGTCCGTGATTAATGTCTGTTGATCCAGGTCTTGCATTGTCCTCATCATTGACAAGCCATTGAATCATTCTACCCACTTACACACTATCAGTTGTGCTTTCTTTTACAATGATTCTGATAGCAATACTAAAAGCTCTGTTTAGTAGTATTTAATGATTTAAAAAACAGAATTTGTAATAAACATGAACATGAAGTGGCCATTTCACTGATAAATTGTATTTATAAATTGTATAAATAAATAGAATGTGGCAAGGTTTAGCTCTGTGCTTACATATGTACAGTGCGCCATGAGTAGCCTCTGTTATTTCCCTTATTGACTGTTTGGTAATGTACACACAGCTGTAAAACCTTTTACTCCAATGTAGTGTCATTAACTAGAACTTCTCTGGGGATCCATATAATGGACTAAACTGGACTTTGGCTCTGATAACTATGTGGTGTGCATTACATTTTGCACTCTGTTTTTTGTACGTTGAGTGTGTTAAATTGCTGTAAGGAAAATCAATGCCAATGGTCACTGTGATGCATAGGAAATTATTCTACTTTTATATTTGTATTCCACATATTATGTAAAAAGACACATGTTATAAGTGTGTAGCTGAGGTGTAGCTACTGTACATTTCAACAACATGTGCCATTAGTCTTCAATATTTTCTACACCTTTAAATGGTATTTTCTTGTGATACCATAAGGTACTGTATCTATCTTACAAAATATGATTTATTTTAACAGATCCAACAAGAATAACTCAGGGTCCTTCCAACATGGAGATAATCGTGGGAGAAAGTGTAGTTTTGCCGTGTCAGATTTCCTGTGATCCAGCACTGGATGTATCATTTACTTGGTCATTTAATGAGCAGTTTATAGATTTCAAGAAAGATGGAACCCATTTTGAAAAAGTGGGTGGGGTAAGTATCCTAAAGATACTGTACTTACTGCTTAATGAGGAGCTTTAAAGAGGTATGGCACAGCAAACGTATAAGGCATCTGAGGATAAAGGTTTAATGTTTTCCTCCCTGAAGATTATAGCACATATTCTACACTCACTGAATATCTTATAAGCTTTCTCATTAAGTATATTTACATTCTGTGGGAGTACAAAGGAGATTATCTGGGCTTTTCTGTTTTCAATGATGTTATAACCTGCAATGTTCAGTTTCCTTTTTTCATAGTATTGCCTTTATATCAAATTGCACCAATATACATTTTGTAATTGTGTTTTTTCAGACTGTAGCTGGGGATTTGATGATTAGAAACATACAGCTAAATCACGCTGGGAAATATGTCTGCATTGTAAATACAGATGTAGAGAGTTTGTCAGCCGCAGCTGATTTAATTGTAAAAGGTAAGAAAATGCACTTAGAACTAACAGACATACTTAGAATGTACAATGTTATAGACTTGGATTGGAGGTGATTGCCAAAGAACAGACAGCCAAAGCCTTGAAGTAAAAGAAAAGAAAGAACTTTTATAAGCATATCAAAAATACAACTGCGAGTACTTGTAATTCTTGATCCTCGTGGAGGTACAGTGCTGTTCTTCAACAGCGTTCTTCAGTGTGACTGTGATGGAGGGTCCTCCCCAGCACTTGATGTAGAATTCTGGCACCTCAAGAAAAAAAAGGAAATAGTATTCAGAAGATAATAATTCTAGAATGTTCTAAGGGTCTAGGCAAATGTAACTGGGAGCCCTAATTGAAATCTTTACAGCTGACTGTAGTCAAACTTGTTTGTGTAAATGGGGTATTTGTAAAACTGTCTTAATGCATTCCAAAGTCATTTAAAAGCGCAGTGTATAAAGCAGTAAATGTTGCGTTACAGTGTGAGAATTATAATTGACAATTTTAATGAATTGATGCAGAAATCGGAATCCAGATTGTACATTGAATTGGTGTATGATAAAGATGATCAATTGAATTCCACTCCCTCATTCATGCTAAACGCATGCAACTCTTAGGAGCAAAGACAACGAAGCAGATGGATAATGAAGTACTCCAAATATACAAACAATTTCCTGGGTGTTGAATAACAGAAGAGTGTGATGTTGTTGTCAGGAAGCTAGGGAGAAGCATACATAGAGTTACAAGAGTAACTCACTTAAAAACAGATGGTTGAATGTGAATCATACTTTGAATGTTGTAAATTGAGCCCAAACTGTGCAGTTTTGTGTTTTTAAACTGATACAGATATACAACGGAAAGCATTTCTTCCCTTGTATACATTGCTTACTTATGTAATTAAGTATGTATTTATACAGTTGCTTAAAAAATCATGAATGCTAATAATCTCTTCTAACACAAACTTAGTGTTAGTGTTTAATAGAGGAACCACAACAGTTTGAGAAGGAATGCAATCTTATATATTCAAGTTTATCTCAATAGCCGTGCAGTGCCCCTGTATGCTGCAACTAACTTTGTAAATGTCCTGATTGAGTTAGGTCCCCCGGGTCCACCCGAGGCTGTGACAGTGGATGAGATCACAGAAACCACAGCTCAGCTATCCTGGAAACCAGGCAGTGATAATGCAAGCCCTCTCACTGGGTATTCCATTCAAGGAAGCACACCGTACACAGTAGGCTGGCTGGCAGTTGACACAGGTAAAAACCAACCTGTTGGTTTATTTTTTGTCAGAAACATATCAATTGCTCAAAGCTGCTTTAACAATATTAAAATATTTTTTTATTTATTTTTTGCATACTATACACAACAATTTGAATAAGATAAGGTCACAGTTAGGTGCGAATCATTCTTAATATGTTCTCCTTTTAGTGCCCGAAGTCATTGATGGTAATACATTAACTGCCACCATAGTGGATTTAAACCCCTGGGTGGAGTATGAATTCCGTGTGGTTGCAAGTAATAGTGTTGGAGTTGGAGAACCTAGTGCGGCATCACTCAAAACCAGAACAGAGGAAGCAGGTGAGTGGAATTTGACCATATATATCCAAACTGTTTTTCTAGATCCATTAGACTTAAGAAGAGTGCTTTGTTTGTGAAAGGGGTTGATTTGATCCACCTATACCCCACCTGGATTGCATCAGCTACCTATCCATGGTTAGATATTCGAGATGTTATGATTTGTCAGTCAGAATCTTTAGCATTGCATGTTGATCACTGGTACTGTGTTTTATTTTGTTTTTGCAGTTCCTGACATAGCACCTTCTGAAGTAGGTGGTGGAGGTGGCATAAAATCTGAACTCGTAATCACCTGGGAGGTAAGTGGTCTATCGTTTTTCGCTCGGTGCTTTTAAATTGCATTAATATATGTTTGAAACTTCTTCTGGGGGAAAAGTCAGCAGCAAATGCAATGCTGCCTACTTTTTACCAGTGAATTATTGTGTACGTGCTCTTTACCCTAATTACCTACTGCTCCTACAGTAGTATCACTTTCCATATTATTCTACAGATCCTGAATTGTCTTGTGGGTGTGACATTTACTTTATTAATCTATTTTTATTATGCTAATCACAATACCTAAATAATGCACCAAGTGTTTATTATTCAATTCGTTAATATATATATATATATATATATATATATATATATATATATATATATATATATATATATATATATAGCTTTTTGAGCTAATATATATATATATATATACACACCAAGAATTACGTTAGTTGTACATGAATAAATATAATACAAGTGAAGCTGTGTCTTGTTTTGTATTCGTTTTAATATCACTATAGTTTTGTGTTTTGCTCATAGCCAATCCCAGAAGAAATGCAGAATGGTGAAGGCTTTGGTTACATTGTTGCTTTTCGACCCACTGGCACAGCAACTTGGACACGAGCGATTATAACAGCATTGGGGGTTTCAACATACATCTTCAGAAATGACACCATTTTACCATTTTCTCCATTTGAAGTTAAGGTTGGGGCCTTTAATAATAAAGGAGAGGGGCCTTTCAGTTCTATAACAACTGTATTTTCTGCAGAAGAAGGTAAATTAATCGCTTGCTTTTTTACACAGATTCACAATAATGGTATATTCAAAGCTCTAACCCTAACTTTGTAACAGTAATTACGGCTTTCAAACGGAAAAATATATATTACATTGTACCATCCTAATAAGAAATAGGAGATCTTTGCTTGTTAAGTGCTAATTATACTCTAGATAAAGTATAGGTGTATTTGTTTTTTTTTCATGTACCAAGTTGAATGAAAGGACACCATAAATTATTTTGCAACACCTTTCCTATTTGTCTAGAACCCAACAAAGCACCTGACCGAATTTCTGCCAAAGGGGTCTCAGCTTCGGAAATTGAAGTTTCCTGGCAGCCTGTATCCTCTAAGGAGACGACTGGAAGAGTCCTTGGATATGAGGTATAATATAACACTTTGTATTTGTAATATATTAAACAGGGATGGAGATAAGACTTCTGTTGTATAGCAGTTTCCCAGATTTACTATGGGCTTGATTTACCAGTGTGCTGGTAAAAAGCTCGGGTGTGTCTCATTAATCTCATCATGAAACCAGGAATGGATTAAACTGCTATGCAGTGGGATTCTTGCAGTGTTTCTATCCATGTTAAATTCCGTTATATACACTGTGGCAAGCTTTGGTTTAACAGTTGTTTATGTTTTATGAAACAGGTTTCACACTGGGAAGATGATACAAAGCCTGAGGCAACGGGCACAATAAGATTAACTGGAAATGAGACGTCACTAAATATTACTGGATTGAAAGGCAACACTTTGTATTATATAGCAGTCAGCGCATTTAATACTGCTGGGACAGGTCCCTCTACTGATTCTGTCAATGCCACAACCAAAAAACCACGTAGGTTTGTTTTGTTCTTTTATTCAATGACAAATCCTGTTCCAGCATTTTTTGCTTTATTGTTTGTTTTCATAAAACATATAAAACATTGTTTTTGTTGTTGTCGGTAAGGGTAGGTTTCTTTCATATGAGTTGCATGGTATGTAGGAACTGTAGTACAGAATAATGTCTATAATTTGATTCTGAATACTGGGAGTTTGCCAGCTTTAACTATGCAGTTTATTTTAATGTACATATATATATATATATTTTTTCTTTATTTAGCACCAAGTCAACCCCCAGAGAATATTGAATGGAGCTTTATCAACTCAAAACTTATTTTAAACTGGGATCACGTAATAGCAATGGAAAATGAATCTGAGGTTACAGGGTATGAAGTAAGTAACAGGTATCTATTTCAATAATGGTTTTAAAAAGTATTGAAGTCTGATTATTTAAGACTTTATTACATAGACCTTAAGCAGCCTAACATTGTAAAACATAAGTTCAAGCACAGGACACATTATTACATTATAGAGCACATTTTGAAAAGATATGTAACAACTGAAATGTCATATTGGTATAGTACAAAGTCACTTTAAATAGATTTTTAAATTATTAGCCATGTGGTAAATGTTATTTTATTTATGTGTATCTGCACAACCCAAACTACTTTTACTTCAGTGTCGTTTGCACAATTGTTTTCCAAAAACAGAATAACACTGGTTAAAGTTACAAAACTAGAAATAAACAACCTCAGATAACCAGAGTCCCTTGAAATAATTTCAATGGTTGTTCATTTCAAGTGTTGTCATTTCAATGAGTGTTTTTCTCTTTTCAGAAAACCTGGTGTAAAGACACTTTTGAGAAAATTGATTGGTAAATTGACAGTAAAAATGCAATCCAGTTCTTTATTTTATCTAATAAGGTCAGTATGGGAATGTATCAGTAATAACCTATTGTTGTGCCACAGGTTGTATGCAGACGATACCGACATAATAATGATGTAACTGCAGTGAAAACCAATAGAACAGCAGTGGAGCTGCAGCTTTCCTCAAGTGATGACTATATCATAGAGGTTAAAACATTAAGTGATGGTGGTGATGGCGTGAGCAGTGGACAGATACGGATTCAGACATTAAGTAAGTCTTTTTACATGGTTTATCACCCTAGGCTTATTTAAAAAGAAATAAAACACACTAGTCAGTGAACAAGTAAAACACTGGTGGGTCTGTCACCACTTTGCTTTTTGCTCATAACTCTTGCTAATAACATTGCGTTATGCGAAATGCCAGCAGGAATACGTATTTCTTTAGATGTTTGTAAGCTCATCTTTCTTGACCTTTGAAAGCATATCCTGACTTGAGCTTGTTGTTTGGATAACAGTGAATTCTGTTGTGTTGTAACAATGCAAGATGTCTGCTACGTAGGTAGTATGTTTTTCAGGTAACACATTGGCATGCCCTAGATTCTCTATTTATCATAGATAATCACAAAGTACTACATAAACTAGTTATTTAGTGTATGTTATGTACAATACTACGTGTTTACAGCCTATTGATTGTTGAGTACATATTGCAAACATACATTTACAGATTTACAGCATACATAGTAATTAAAGAGTAACAGCAAACTTAGTGTTACAGGGCTCCTATACTATCATGTTGCTTTTTTTCTTTACAGGTATGGGTGCCAGGGGTTCCAGTGCATCAGCTTCAAATGTCTCCACACTTTCAATGTTTATCGCAGTGGTACTTTCTTTCATAGTCAGATCAACTTTATGATACAAACTGATTACTTGTGGTTCACCAGCATACTCAATTTGATTCATTCGTTTCCTGTCAATGCATCATGCATTACTTCATCAATATACAGTAAACATTGTGTTCTCTCATTTGTTGTCTAGGTAACTCTACAAGAATAATGGCCTTAATCTCATTTGCATACCAAAGTAGTTTAACAAATTCATTAAGTATGGATCATTCATTATCGACAATTTATTTTAAAAAAAAGAAAGAAAAAAAATGCTTTATATTAATTATAATCTTAAGAGGATCAAATATGTTGTCAACAGTTTATTGAATTTTAAAAATATCTGAATTCAAGGCAGAAACATATGGCAGTGTACCATCTATTGAAAGGTTTACAGTAGCAATATAATACAAACGTAATATGGAAAAAAAAAAAAAACAGAATTTGTATTTATATATTTTTTAAATGGCTTAAAGCTGTAAATTAGTATTACACACATTTTAACTTTAGTGTGCAACTAGCTTATAGTGTGTATTACCTTTGAATCATATGTAAAATGAATACTGTACAGGCTTCACTTCAATGGGAACAATTTAAGTAATTAAGTGGAATGTATGCTGCCTTTTAGATACAGATATTTAACAATATTCTGAGTTGCACAGACATATATTTTAATTATTTTCTTTTAAATAAAACAGTACATGATGCAACAGTCAAATGATGCTGCCATATGTATTACATATTTATCTGTTATTTAAACATATAATCATTTCAGGAATTTAGTATTTTAGTTGCCACGGTTACTTTATTTCATGCAAACTCTTTCGATGGAACCCAGGTCTATTAAATTAAAGTCTACGAGATGTCAATAGCGATGTTCTATATTTAGCGAATGTGTGTGTGTGTGTGTGTTTTTTTTTGTTTTTTTTTACTGAGGTTTGAATATAAAGATGTATTGTTTGAGGTGAAACTAGAAAAAAAGTACCGTAGACAAACTGTGGCTAATGCCTTTCTACTGCCTTCTTAGTTTCGTAAACCTTTTTTTCTGGATTTTTGATTGAGTATTTTTTTTTGCTTTCTTTTATTGTGCAGCAAAAAGCTACAAAACTCATCCCAAGTGGCGAACCAAGGTTATTTTTCCTGCACACTTCTGCCACATTTCTTGTTCAATCATTGATACAGTACTGAGCAGTCGATATTATTATTATTCAGGAGTGTGCTTCTTTCCTTTCATAGTGCTGCATACCATTTACTTCACACAAAAGCAAACATGGCTGAATACTTGACTGCAGAGAGTGAGAAATGTTTTTGTTCTGCGAAGGCCAAATTTAAAACTTGTATAAATCAGAAGCTACAATAGTACTTTGACTCAGAGTTTCAACTTTGTAATTTTGAAACTGGATACTCTTTATGTTGTATTCTTTGCACTGTTACCTAAATATCAAAGTGCATTCACAGTTTGATTGCTGAATTAATCACCCATAATTATGTTGCCCAGTAAAGCAAAGGTAATACAGTAGCTGTTCTAGCACAGAATAGAAACATGTCAGAAGGTATGCATATTAATGCCACACAGGTGTTAATCAGAGTATAATAAAACACGATACATATTCCAAAACAAAAAGGCAACTCAATTGAAAGGAAAGCTACGTTAGCATGACAAAGAGAAAAATGTTATAAAAAATGCCTGTGATGAATTGGAATGTCATGGAGTCCATACTCAATACAGAGTATGTCCTGACATAATAAATGTAAGGTCTGTTCTGTGGCATAATTTACGAGCTATCTAAATAAATTATCACATGCCAGAGGTTTTCAGACTTGTAGGACCAATAGAATAATGGCTGGCATTATTTCCGAATGATAAATGTACTGTGAGCTGTAATGGGATCTGTCGGAGTAAATTCTCAGCCCCATAGCTACTTGAAGTAAAGCTTGTGCATCCTGATTTTGCTTGTCTGATCTGATATTTTCAATAGGCGATTTGTTTGTGTCTGCCATAATTCAGGTGACACAGATTGGGCCCATGTTCATTTGGAAATCTTTTCTAGCATGCAAAACAGTAAAGTATCAATTTGTATTTAGCATCTTGTTCCCAGTGTTTCTGTTATACCTGGCTTCACAACTGGGTTGCACTAAAGGACAGATGCCAGTGCCCATCCTTAATAGTAACCACAAATTTACTCTATCTTCTCCATCAGTGATTTCATTAAATGTTTGCTTTGATTAGTTTCTACTGCAGTGTATTCAATGGGGTATTGATTTGCCATCCTATTATTGTTGCTGTCACAATTCAGACAAAGCAGATTGATTGATGCCAGCATTCCTCTCGCAGGTATTTGTTTGCCAGTGATTCACGATTGTTTGTTCTTTCTGTTTTTGAGCTCGTAAGGTCCTCACGTAAAGATCATAAATCATACGAGTGCTACTGGAGAAAGGAAGGCTATTTGAGATCTAAAGTTCAATCCATTTACAGCAGGTTTACAGCAGGATTCATTTCTACATGGTTTTGTGGGGATTTCTTTGGACCAAATAAAATCATGTTTCTTAAAAAATACTGTCCAAAACCACTATCGTTTCCTAAAGTATATTGCAGTCTATTAGTATTGCTTTCCTGTATATTTTGTTCTTGAAATAATTAGAATTTCTTCCCTTGTATTGTTACTGTTTAATAAATATTGTAAGTTACATGGAACTATCTCCAGCTCATGACATAACATGAGCTCCACCCCTCATAATTTCTCAGTAATTATTTTACCACAAATGTGTTACTGAAACAGTGTTTTTCTGTTATTGTAGCTGAGGAAATATGTTCCATGTTCTGTTAAAGGTCAAGTGTTGTCATAAATGTAAAAGCGATTACAATGTTGATTGGAATAACCTCTGTACTGTACTATGCGACACATAGACAGTGTATGCACGCTACAACTATATTAACAGAATCATTAGATTTTGTTGGAAGAGTACCCTGACACATATTTTATTGAAAATGTAAAGTCTGGTTTAATATAATGTTAAAGTCATCCGTAGTGGAACATTAGTATGTATTGGAATAGATTTTCTCTTGGTTAATCCTGAATGGATCTTTTTGACGGTGGATTTAAGTATTTAAATGAGTGCTCTCAAATGGTCGACACTGTACACAGTCATAACGTTTTAGCAAGCTGTCGAAGTCTGCACTGTTTTAAACTTACCATAACGGTAAACAGTGTTTGCATGAAAAGGACTAATTTGAATACAAATAAAATATTAATTAATGCTGTAATTCAGAAGCTGCTTCTTTCCATTTAAAATATAATTATTTAAATTTCCTGCAAAGCACTTACAGAAATAAACAAATTGGGCTTTACATTTGTGCTTTTTAAGTTGCCAAACAATGCATAGGCCTACACATATCATTTATTGTTTTACAAAACTTGGCCTTTAATTTTTAATACTGCTGTATTAATTAGATGTTTTTTGCTACATCTCTATGAGATGCTTGATTTTTATTTAAATTAATGATTTCATATTGAAAAGTAAGAGGTTTGTCTGGTATATTTCAAACTTGTGCATGTAAAACATTATTTAGTGCATTCTTGTGGAATTTTATAATACTGTGAGTAAATAAAATATTTATATCAGCATACTGCCTTGTTTATCACTTTCTTGAGTTGGAACATAATTGTTTTTTTTATTTTTTTTTAAATAAATAAGCCAAGGGTGGTTGTCCTCAGATGGTTTCCAGTCCATTAATCAGAAGCCTCCCAGCACATTACTCACAATACCCTTGAGAAATGACATTTAAGATGCTTTCTGTCAAAGTGTTGGTCACTAGTTTATAACCTTATTCCCACCACACCATTCTGTAATTCTTAAAGATATACATTTTACAAATTATATTTTACAAATTATCCCCAAAATGTGCATTCTAGTTAACACAACTCGTGGAATTGTATCACAATTCAATAAACTTGCCTTTCTAAAATAACTTTGGGAACTAGAAGTAGGTGATGATGTTCCCATTTTCTGGTCAGGTTAAAGTAATACAGAACACCCTTTAACTTTGCTCTGTCCTGTGTTGTCCATGTGAAGCAATATAGTGTTTATTTATACATCATAAGAAATACATGCATTTGGCAGAAAGATAATTTATATTATAAACATTTAGTGTATCTAGATCAAGGTAATTCCTCACAAGGGCTTTATGCCTTTTCAATGTGAGTCTTATTTCGATTATTAGTCTCATCTTTTATTGTACGCTTGTGTGAGCTTCCCTAGTGACAATTGCTTTGTGATGTGCTAGTTGAGATAATTGTCTGATGTGTTTCTTTTGTTTTCATCGCAGGGAAGCTCAGACAGGTGTTGAAGGTGATACTAATAATCAAGTTAGTCTCACTCCCTTACCTTCATACCGTATTCATGTTCACACTGGCACTTGCTTTGTCACACTTACATTAATGTGTCGCTTACTGTTTTCTCACTAGTACTACAGAGCGGTGTTGAGTGTGCACTGAAGCACGACTCGCAACCTGTTTCTCATCTTTGCATGAGACTGACTACTGGAACAAATAGTCCACCTCCTGGGGTAGATTTGAGTCTGCATTAATTACTACCAGAGTAGTACACAAACTAAGCCACATAAAAAAAAAATCCAGCTTACTTTTTTGATTGTGCATATGTCATGCTTGTAAAGATGCTCTTTATTCATGGCCAGATCAAAGAACTGTACTGCGAAGTCAACCCCAGCTTTTGTGTTATCTACAATGAAGATAAACTGCATCATAGTGCCATTTATAGTGCCATTTCTAGAATCCTAAAAGTATTTGGAATCAAACATCTAACTTTGATCAACGGAGGAATAGTTGGACATATCATTTGAAGTCAACAGAGATTTAAATATATTCAGTCTTTTATTAAGCTAGCAGTGTCGGAGTTTGCAGTGGAATATCCCAGACATAACCGGATGAAGAGTGCATATATCAGTGGAATACCTAAATAGTTAATGACTCTTGTTTTTCCAAAAACATTTCTTTTGTCCCCTGGTGTGGAGACACAACACGAGGAAGGCAAACCCTGGAACCTGGACCTTTTCTTGCCAGCAGGAGAGCCTTTGAGTGCCTAGGATCCCCCTTCCCTGTATAGTCCATTTCTGTGAAGTATTCAACACGTAGTGTTTTATCCTCTTATGAACTCGAGAATAAGCCAACCTTGAAGTAAAATTAACATTTTGTTTGAGGTAGAATGTAAGAAAAGTATTATTGCTTTCAATTCATGCTTTGAATTAATGGACACTATATTAATTGTTTTGTTGTATGTGGTTCATACAAAATTGATGTGGGTTTTACAAGGCAATTATCATTCTGCATTTAAAGCAAGAATCCAAATTAGCTGTCTTGATATTAGATAATTCTCATAAGGTTGTCTGGATGCAAAGAGCATCTTTATCTTGCAAGAGTGAGAATTGCCTTCTGAACCCAAACACCTATATGAGACTGATTTAACGATGCTTTGATTATCAAATATTAACGAAAGTAAATATTTGTGTTACTAACGATACCCCTGTTAAGACTAACCTTCGTCTTTAAGTAACTGTCAGGAACGTGGTCGTAACCTTAAAGGAATCTGCCATAGATTGCTGTGGATCTCTAACCAGCTATAGGGAGTGGGGTGTTGTTGTTTATATTTTCCTTTCTGTACTGTTTAATTTAGTTAACTTGTCCTTTCTGTATTAGTTTAGTTTAGTTGTTACTCCTTTAATTTGTCCTTTATTTAGTATATAGAACTGTTCCTTTGCATTCACTAGAAGCGGTGTCCAGTCTGATTATTTCAATAGAGGTGGGTCCTACATGATTTTGAATTCAAATAAGGCATTATATGATTACAACTTAAACTAGTCCAAATACAAATATTCCTTGCACACTACACGTCTTATGTATAAATGAACTGCCTTAAATGTAAATGTACCATATTGTTTATTAATTCACCATCTTACATATAAATGAACCATTGAGTTTATTAATTCACCATCTTAAATATACATTTAGCATTAAGTATGTCCTTAATGGCACCTCCTCATTTCATATATTTCATTGTGTAATGTGAATCTTTTTTAGTTCTGGGGCATTTATATGTCATCCATGTTTTAAATGAATGTACAAAAAAAAGTCTTATTCGTAATTGGGTTTAAGGCAGTTGCCTCATGTAATCTAAAACATGACTGCAAGTTCAATAAGTATTCTTCAAATCAGGCTCATGGGATTCATACACCAATTGTGTCTTAGACTTTTTAGTCTTTGAGATCCAAATTGGATTACGTATTGCCGTACTGGTTTGTAGAAAAAAGCATTTGCAGCTAAAAATAATCGCTTTCCCATAACAAAAAAAATAAATGACTGTCCACAAGAGGAACACTTAAAGGTTTAAATTATTTCAGTTGTCAATATTTTCTGTAAAAAAAAAAGTAAAATAATAGAAGAATGTTGAAAAATGTCCATTTAGGTTTTGATGTCGTTTTGATTTATGAATCATCTATTCTTGTTTGTAATCATATAACAGGTTTACAACATCAAAACAGTTACCAAGAAATATACCTTGCATAGTATATTATTAATCAATTTTAACAGTCTTCTCAGACATGCTGTCAGACCTGTAAAGGCAAAGCAATATTTTTTCACAAATATGGATAATCTGCTTGATCCCTTGAATTTATCAGTACTATAAATAAACTCATACTGTTTTCACACTGGCATTAAAGCGACGTGGAATGTGCAGTGAAGCAAGGCTTATACCCCTTCTCAACTGGCACATCCGACCCATGAGGGCTCGTACAGTACGGGTATGGGTGCTTCTCCACTGGCTATTTGTCGACCCGAGCAAGAACCAAACCGTGAAACTCCGGCCTCACAAAACATCTGAATCCGGCTGCGAGCCGAGCCGAGCCAGGGGCGGGGTTAAGGATTTTCATCATTATGTTGCATCAGTCAGTACACTCCAGAAAGAAAAACAACAAACATGGTGGGCAGCGAGTGTGGTGAGAGAAAAGTACAGCCTTGGGACGCTGAGGAAGTGCAGACTCTAGTTTCTCTGTGGGCAGAAAGAAGTGTTCAGGAAGATCTGGAGCAAATGGACATAAGCTGCGGGTACGGTACACTTAACTCACACACTCAAAAACATAAAATTCTACCAGATTTCTCATCCTTGACCTTTATTATATGAATATAAAGGGGGAAAAAAATGCAGGGAAATAAAGGGAAAAAACAATTCTAAATTTATTTACAAAAATATAGTCAAACAAAACACTGTACAGCTGTTATTTATTATTATTATTATTTACCATGTACCATACATTCAGCTACGGCTCTCGTTACACCTGCACAGGTTCATTTTTTTAAGCACCCAAACAAAAAACAACAGCTATCCTTAAATGGGATATCTTTGGCAAATCATATTTTTAAAACCTTCTTGTTTCCCCTTCAACAGAACTAATTGAACTTTAGTAAGTCAATAATCAGTAAAATTTGTGGATTATAAAGACATTCCTGAATATGTTGAACACATCTAGTATAACTATAGCTACAATTATATTGTAATCCTGTTACAAAGATGAAGTAATAAATGTGATACAATCTTGGCAGCAAAGTCTGTATGGCAGCCTTAATTGTTCTTCCAAGCTAAGCCTCTTTAAACACCAGCAGAACATTTTAGCTTCAAAGTGCCTAATTTAGCTGAAAATGATTGCTGTTGGCATGCAGGCTCCTGCTATTGACAGCAATGTAGGCTGAAGGCATAAATCTTCATGTCATTTTAAGTGCAAGAAAAGAGAAATATTCAACAAATCACTATTTTTGAGAATACATTTCTTTATATATTTATTTATTTTATTCCCGTTTCAGAAGTGGTGATGGGCAACTTTTATGTTAATATTTTGTTCATTTCTTTTGAAAATGTTGTTATATTTCAGTAGCCATATAGTTTTCAGCTAAGTTATGTTATCTTTTGTAGATCTGAATCCAAGTCTGGTAACTCAGTATTACACTGCTCAATAGCAGATGCCATTTTGCGATGATCACATAACCAACCTCGTGAAAAACGTAGTTATGGAGCAATAAAAGGGATTGTTTCATTTATAGCAATGTTTTAAGCTTTATTGCATACACCTTTGCAACACACATTTTATTTTTACAAGTTAATAATATCTGGGTATCAGTGGAATGGCTTGGCGTGAAAATGCACATCTGCTGAAGTGAAGTGTTCTGCAATAGTACCAATGTCATAAAAAAAACCTTCCTACTAGAATTTATACTAAAGTCAAGATATGACTGCCTTTATGCTCTGCTGTAATTTTAGAGCATTGCTGTTTAGCTACATTTCTTTTCCCATTCCCTGTTTCCCCCAAGCTGCACCGCTGCTCCGCTCCCTATTGTTGCTCACATCCAATTAAAAACTCTTGTACTCGCCTATCGCTGTCTCAACCTTTCTGTTTTCTCCTATCTCCAGACTATAATTTCTCCCTTCACCACCTCTCACCACCTCCGCTCCACCACTGGCACAAATTAGCAGTACTACCCGTCCGCTCCCCCGCCTCCAGAGCCCACTCCTTCTCTAACCTTGCCCCTCAATGGTGGAACGACCTACCCATGGATATCAGGACTGCTCAGTGCCTGACCACCTTCCAGCGTCTCCTCAAGACACACCTGTTCAGACAGCATCTGTAAACCTCACAACTCTCACAACTATACTGGATTATATGGCACCCAATTGTTCCAGTACTTGCATCAGCTTGTACTTGCACTGAACTGCTCCATACCTTGCCGTATTGTACTACTGCTCTTAATTATAACTACTTCCTGTATCGTGTATTTGACTTCTCTTACAGGTATCCGTCTTCCCTTTTTTTTTTTTTGTATTTGCTCTTATTTGAAATCATTCTCATCCACTTATTGTACATAGTACGTGCTCATACTGGACTTTACTTGTATAAGCAAATATTTTTATTAAAAGTTAACTGCTCTTAGTCGAACTCGCTCTTAAATGTAATTATTTACTGTATTCTTTATGCTCTTATTTGAATTTGATCTTTTTTTTTACTAATTTTACTGTACCTTATAAATGAAATTTATAATTAAAGTTCGGGAGGAGGGTCAGACACCAATCTCCGCATCACCAAATTGAATCATTCAATTTACTAGCACTATAAATACCCTCTTCACTTATCTCTCAGTTGCGTTTTGATTTCATCGTAACCCACCACCTCCCCATCTCCACCTTTCTTAATAACAGTTTTTATGTTTTATCAAATGGGGGTCTCAGCCTCGTCCAGTTGGCCAGGCAGCGAACCCTCAAACCAAGTTAGGTTTGATGCCAAATGAATGTGTGTATATACAGCATACTTTTCTGTTAAATCGCATACTCCGCATTCTCTACAATAAATATTTGTACTAAAACATTTTGTGATTGGTGTTTGTCCCGAACTACTGAACTACTTTTATCTGTAATGTGATATTCTGTAATGCGATATTTTATAATGTGACATTTTGTAATGTGATACTTTGTACTGTGATATTCTGTAAGAATTGTAAGTTGCCCTGGATAAGGGTGTCTGCTAAGAAATAAATAATAATAATAATATCAATTTCCATTGAGATTGATAACATTGGGTTCAAAGGCCTGTTTCTATTGGTATTGATTTATCTTTAATGATCCTGAGAAGCAGTAAGCTGTAAACTTTTCTCCGACAACGATATTTGTGATTCGGATTAATAGTACTAAACATAATGTATTATGTTTAGTAATGTAAGTATTTTGCAATTACTGGAGCACGGAACATAATTTGTGCACACTAATGAACTCTAAATACTGGCCAATTATTTTATTCAGTGAAGCGCAGGTAAAGCATTTATTTTTAATAGCATTTATTCTAAAATGTTTTATTGTGGTCCTTTTAAAACTGATTTCATTTCCTCTGTTGACCCATCATTAATTCAGTACATATTGTGCAATTAAGCCAGTACACATTTGCCTCCAGAAATAACTCATTACTTGATGTCACTTGCAGCGACTAATAACCTAAATAAACCAGTGTAAAGGTGAAATAAGTCCTATAAATTAATATACAGAATGGTTATAAAACCACTAGACCACTTTTAACACAATCCCTCAAGAGGTTTTGCATGTTACTGTGAAAAGGCGGCATTCTATTATTCTCCAATTTTATCACAACTGCAGAAGCACTTGGTTATACTATAAATGGAGGTACAATATAAAGTTTACTAATAGAATTGAAGATAATATATAGATTCACAACATTGCCCAAGTGAGTGCACCATTATTCCCTGATGCCATCAATAAAGCATTTTACTTATCAGCAATTCATCCAGGGGACTCAGTGCTGATAAGGCTAAATTAGTGCCAGTTCCAAACAGCCTCATGTGCAGTCTGGTACAGTACTCTAGAAGCTGTGCTGAGACCAACTAAACGCATTCATTATGAGATGGTCAGAATAATTCAAGGTGACTTCCTCTTGGATTTCATTCAAAAACTGACTGTCCTGAGGCTTCAAAGTCCTAAATGAACATTCCAGCTGTACTTCTGTAGCTTTTCTGGCCAAATTATTGTTACCTGAAATCTCCCCCAGGAACATGTAATTATAAAAATATAAAAATGTTTATTTAAGATATACATTCATTGTGGGGACTGAAGTTAGGAGAGGACGAGAAAAGGCCTTTTTAGTTCTGTATCACATATTGGTCAAGGATATCCATGGCAACATTCTTCAGTTCTTACAGATTGCCACACTGTGGTATCTGACTATTGTTTTACATGAATAATGTACTTTAGTCTAGCCCAAGACTACATTGTCTTTAGTTTTATAGTTTCCATACTCATCTGCTAAGCTCTCTGACTCATTCACTTATCTGAATGTGTCATTGTGTCATGGTTGTTGCTCCTCCTTTGAACCTAAATCAAGCTGGACACTTTCTGGAAGAAGACACGTCTTTACCTTCGAATAGTCCTGCATAATGTGCTGACGTTCAGGACTCAAATTTAATTTGTACCATACCCTCTCTGGAACTTTATTTGAATTCAAGGTCAATTCCCATAATATAAAATCATAAAGGTGGCTGCATTTTTAGATATTGTTGGCAGCACAAAATAAAATATAACTGTATTGTGTCAGCTCTGCTCAATCTCTGGACCAGTGTAAACAGAATAATAATTTGAAAACATAAATTGCAAAACACATCCACTTTGACAATATTTTAGCTTTTTTATTTGCCTCTACATTCATAAGCAGTACATTCTCATCACTTTTTGTGCTAGTGTGGTTAAATTACTGTACAGGTAGATGACCTGGTTGATTAACTGTCCCTATACACAACACTTTAACTCATGAGTTATTTAAAGAATATATATATTGTTTTACAAATTTTGAGGCATCTAAAAAAAAAAAAAAAGGTTTGACATTTATGAAACTGTTCAAGAAGGTTGTGGGTTTCTTTAGCAACAGTCTAGTTGCCTAATCAGATTCACACTTACCAGTTGTTTCCTTTATCTCAGGGAAATTGCAATTGTAGTATTTTGGATTGACATTGGTTAAGTTTTTAAATGCTAAAATGAACCAATCGAACTATGAAAGGAAGTTGGCATGTAGTCCTGCTTATATAAATCATTATGTCATACAGAGCCTTGTAAAAGTCGCATAACTGTATTTGTTATTATTAAAACCAGTCCAGTCTTCATTTAATACAGCCCATGTTTATTAATGAAAATATGTCAAGCAGGCAGCACACATTTTGTACAGTGTGGCTTCAGATAAAAGTTTCCTTAAATTAATTAGGGAGAATGTGTAACAGCAAAAGCAAGAAGGGAAGGAAGAAAAACATCTGCCAACTGTAGCCACTGGCAATTTATACCAGGAATAGCAGGTAGCATTAATGACATTAATTGAATTATATCATGATGAGACAGTTTTGACCAATCACATCAGAGCACCCAAATGTTACTAGGCAATAATGGCAGCGTTCAAATGCCCTTTTTAGCCTGACTGTGAAAAAGAAACTATTAAAAAATAAATAAACTATGCAAACAGGTTAATTTGCATCTTATAAAATGGTGGAGTCAACACCAAGATTGGTGGAGTAAAGAGCAACAAACATATAATTACATCAACATAAATGATGCAACATTTTCTATTTTCTATCCCACTATTTTCTATTTCTTTTACCTACATATTGGTTGAACAAAGCAGACTATTTCAACCATAGCCTTTTTCTAATGTGTAATATCTACTACCTTATATAAATCACCATCAATGCAACAGCATTGCAACTCCTTCCTAACTACTGTAGATACAGCTGTCTGAACCATGGATTTAATCTTGCAATAGCAATTTAGTCTTGCAATAGCAATATGTGTCTGAGCTCCCATTTTACTACTTTGTGTGTGATATCTCTAGCATTAACTACAACCCAATTTCTGTTCAATATGTCTCTTACCTTATGTGACTGAAGCATGCTTCATTATTTTTCAACCTCCGTCTCCCCTATCAGCACCTTTGCAGGCAGCCTCCCCATGGGGGACGACAAATTAAGAATCATTAAAGCCCTTAAATTGCATTTGTGTTTATTTCTAGTTTTGCCTGGCCCAGGTTTCATAAGGGTTTGAATGTTATCAAGAGGACCTTGAAGTGTGAGGTCGTATTGGAAGCCTGCGTAACTGTTTCCAGACCGGAGTACTGTGTTCAGAACGATGCGCACAGAAAGAATCCTGACACTGTGTTTTAGATGAGATGAAGATGATTGATGGCGAGGGCATAATTATTTTAGATGGCAGCAAACCAGCCAATCAATACCTCAACCTCGGAGTTTAGAGGGCATTCAGCTTGAATGTAAATAATGTGTGAGCATTGAGAATCCACAACTTACCAAATAACACAGCAGGTTTCACTTCAACCTGACAAATGAACAAAACAGGTACAGTATCAGACTCATTGGCAATATTGGGATATTGGCATAAAAAGTATTCAGTGTGTTTAGCAGTTGCAATGGGTAAAGCAAAATACTACAGATTATACAACCATCATTCATAGCTGTGTAGGGTTTTTATATGTAACCAAGATGCCCTTCGCCTGACACTATTTTGTTTCCACCAGTGCATTTATCTTTACGTTATTAACCAGTATTGTTTATTTATATTTTTCATGCTAGGACATGGAGCCTAATATATTCTTAGCTAGAGGATGGTGCTTAACCTTCATTATTTTTTAATTCAGAGCTTGGAATGCAAGACAACTACTCATATAGTATTTCCTCAAGTATGCATAAAAGTGACTAGAATAAATGTGTTTATAATACAATTTGCTTCATCCTGAGTATAAAGTTTTTGCGTATTTATTTTTAATTTGTGTGCCTTTCTTTTCATATCTGCGGTACAGATTTAAAATGTTCCAATAATTTCTGTGGAAGTAATGATTGCCTATTCAAACATATTAAATGCCATATTTCAAAGTCATAAAACGGATTCTCCCTTCGTTGATTCTAATTTAAATTTAAATGTACAATATGCTTTCCCTTTTCATATTAACATAATCTATATGTTGTTGTGAATTTTAATAATACCATTGTCAAGGAGTTTGTAGATCGTATTTGTATTTGTTTCCAAAGTACTCTAGATATAGGTCTAGATGTAGGTTAGATAGATACTGCAATGAATAAAGAATTTAGTAAATGTGACTGGGTTCAATAGAGAATCCTTTATTGCCAGAGGGTCTTGATCAATTAATGGTGCCATAATCCTTTCCAATTATGGCTTATTGCTAACAAGCACAACAAGTATACAGTATTATATATGAAATGTGCAGCCATTTACAATATGTACAGTGTATTACTTATCTAATTACTAACATGTGCAAAAGGATATAGTGTCTTTCATGGAAGGGCTTTCCCTCTGCATGCTATATACAATACAATTTAAAATGATAGAACTCCTTTCATGCTAGGCCTCGCAAAGCACTGTACATCATGGATTTAGGTTCCAACAACTGCAGAGCTGAGCAAATATAATCAATTACTGTATAAGCTAGAGAATGCAAATTGTTTTGTTTTTTTTTCAAAGGGGGGCCTCAATGTTTCTTACAGAAACTCTCTAGGTACAGTAATACGTTTCATGGTGCAGGTAGGTTGACCAGATTTTCACAGCTCAAAACCAGGACACATTGTTAAATAACTGATAAGACTAATTAAACCATTTAAATATAGGCTAATGGTTATTTAAATAGCCATCCTCTCAGTATTATTCTTTTACTTTTTTTTTTTTTTTTTTTTTTTACACAGCTAGATCATTTCAGTACACTCCCGGGTGTATAATTTGTGGCTAATTAGTTTAACTTGCCATATTGTGTTACATACGTAGAGTTTAATATTATTAACAATCAATTAAATAATGAATTATGTAGATCGTAGTTAATAGTACATTTATGTTTTGGCATTTTTCTTTCTTTCTTTTACTCATTAGGTCAGGATGGCTGTATTTATTGATGTTGTTGATATGGTTTAACCTGATGGATATGGATGCTTACAACCTCTCACTGCTCTAACTCTACCAAGTCTCTGGGCTAAATCCTGCCAGAACTGAACGGCTACAAAATGAGAGTGTGTTGCGCTACAGGAAGTGCCTGAAAACCTGGACTTTAAGATTTTGAGAAAAATGTCAGGACACCGGGACCTTTGATAGGTGCACATTGGGAAAACAAACAGGTGTATGGGGTCAGCAGCTTCGACAGGTTAAAGGATATTTCAATGTTCAATGTTCTGCCTTTTTCACAGTAGATGTTATACTTGGACCTGTGTCATGTCACCTCATCTCTGTGGCTTCTGGGTCAGACCAATTTCCTGGCTGTATGTTAGTCAATATGGGAAGCAGCTGATTGGTTCTTGACAGGAAATACAGTAAACCACTGAAGGAGTGGGAACAATTTCAGCATCCAGGTGAAATGACCAAGCAAGTACAGCACTATGTGAAAGCATTTCTTTAACCAGTGTAGTATCAGATAGTAAGTATTAAAATAAAATACAATATGTTTCTTAACATAAAATTAGAGACCTTTAAAACAAATCGAGGTGCACAACAGGTAAGATATGTGGAATTATTTTCTTAGCTACATTGAGTATTCCATCACATTAGTATTTTTCCAGCTAGTTTGGCTTGACCAATGTCTAGCAAGGTACACACGATTCTGCTGGAATTAGCTGAATCATTTTGGAAGTATTTTGATGTATACCTTATCCTCTGCTAAGAAATAAATAATAATAATAATAATAATAATAATAATAATAATAATAATAATAATAATATACAATGTGTATGGTTTAACTAACAACCCAACATTTTAAACAGCACTTTATATTTCAAATACAGAAGTCAGGAAACAAATGCACAATGGAGTATAGTATCACAGAGCCTGTTCCTAGATGTCTGATACAACCTGTACTTATCTTGTCATATACAACTGGCAGTCAATGCATTTATACACACCCCATTACATCGGTTTAATGTTTTTACCCCTGACAGATTTTTACATTTTATAGATTTCTCTGCATGAAGCCTTATACTTTTCTGTCAAATAGACTTAATCAATCAATGTCAAACATACATTTTAATAATAGAATATACGAGAACGATGACAGAAAATGCGAAGACTTTTTTTTTTTTTGAAGAAAAATGCAATGGAATCATACGCAATTCTGGTAATATGATTTAGTGAATTAAGTCATTTTAAATTATCCTAAATGTCAAATTATAAAACTGCATAACCTCCCCATCATTGTTCAACGTGCAAGTGATTTGTCTTCTTTACACTCTTGTATGGATGTCTGTGCCACAAAAAAGTAATGAGTTACATATCTGCTTGAATTAGAAAATTTTAATTATAACGCTAATACTGCCTGGATGAAAAAAATACATTTTCACAGAGTAGCAATGTCAATTCAGCCATTTAAATCACATCATGAGTTTATTAAACCGCATGGTAAAAAATATAGTTGGTTGGAGTATGAACTGTTGGCTCTTGTAACTAGATATGGAAACATTATTTAAAAACGTCTGTCTATAACTGTGGCATTTTTATAAATCAATCAGTACAACTGCTGTGATACCAACCCTTTGACCTCTTCTATGCCAGTCTTTGTGTTAATTATGCTTTTCACAGATTCTTAATACCAGAATATATATACACTGCTCAAAAAAAATGAAAAAGCAAAATTGTTGTTAATTGTGCTTTGGAAAAAAAATCAAGTTTGAAAGGTTGCTCCTTTAATTTCTATCTATCTATCTATCTATCTATCTATCTATCTATCTATCTATCTATCTATCTAATATTATTAGCATATTTATTGTTAGAACTAAACCATATAAACAACATTCAGCATACCCTATATAAGTTTATGACAAATTAGTTTAAATACGTTTTAGGAGCCTTTGAAAGCAGCCTGATATTAAAATTAAGTGGGGCATTTTAGCCTGTGGTTTCTTAGACAGACTGACCTTTTCAATATGACCTTAATTAATTCATATTGCATAAGCAAACTGGAAAATATGATTCTCAGGTTGAAGTGAAGCCAATTTTCATGAAATGTTTAGGGGTGTCCTATATGCAGTACATACGTACAATATTACATTTTATAGAAAAGATTGACGCTGTGGTAATCTCTTGTTATTTAATGATGCCACATGTTTGTAACCACACAGGTATTTTAATTAAAATTAAGCACCAGGGATCAGTAAGCATGGAGGTGTTGAAAACACACCAGTAAGCCCTTTCCTTCTCTTTAATTAGTATCCAGTAGCATGTGCCATCATACATTGTCATCAACATGTCACAATCATTAGAAGCTGATTTATTGCTTTATAGATCCGTTGAGGATGTGACCTATTTCTTAAAAAGAAAACAAATCTTAATAATGCTGCAGCAAAACTAAAAACTCTGAAAAGAATACATAATATGTATAACCTTTTTAAATTGATAACATAATAGCAATAAATGAATCCGTGCATAATTAATTCAAGAGCACAATAATGTTAAACATTTTTATACAGCAGCAACAACAAAAAAAAGATTGGAATGGCGCCAACCTAAACAGCATGTGTATGCAAAACAGGTATACATGCATGATATGTGTTTCAACATTGAAAGGGTGATATTACATTTACACTAGATGGAAATGAGGTAACACACTAGTTTGCAACTCGTTATATACTATACAAAATTATAGTAATTATGCTATGAAAAGTTATAGGTAATCATTAGAAATGGTAACACTAACTGACAATAACATGTTATAAGAATGTTCTAACACATAACCCCTTTGGCTACAACATTAGACACGATTTCCATTTCCCAGCAAGATCAAAACAGGACCTCACGTTGCCCAATGGAGCCATTGTGTTTTTCAAAGAGACCACACTTATTTTATTGTAGGTTTCACACTGCTATAGCCTTTATGTTTTAGCCTTATATCTGTTTTTTTTTTTCACTGAATGCATTAAATGTGTTTGTAGCATTCAACTTTACTGTATATGGCACTGAATTGGCAGAATGGCACATTCTCTATTTTCATGCTCAGGATTCCAACACAGTCATGTGAATATGGTGTTAAGTGGCTCACTGGTGTAAGTCTTTTCAATGGGTTACCCAGAATGATTTGCTCAATACAAAAATGAGTCAGTTTAATACCTAATATTAAACTTCAGTGACATCATGCAAAATACTGAATAAGGCAATATTGACCTATATTCCAGGGAGACCGGCACGCAGTCCTTGCTTCGTTCTTCCTGATCCCATTGGCCGCCTTTGGGACTGTTGGACTATGTGAGGGACACTAAATAAATGAGCCTGTTTTATACAGCACTTGATGTGCACATCTTTCATAACTGCTTCTTTATTTCACCCAACAGTCTACATTGTTCTGGATACATCATTCAGTTTGCTTCAAATCGTTATCACTCATGCTAGCAAAGCAATTCCAGTTCACACCAGCATTAGACATTGTGACTTTGCAGTTGCACAGACTCCCTAAAACTCTCTAAGTACATTCTCTAATTAACATTTTATTCATTTCATACCTCAACTCTATACTATATGTAATCATGCAGTGAGCTCAAGCAACTTCCCCGTGGATACATACTGCATATCTGTTCATTAAAAGTACAAAACAGTAACTTTAAATCTTACCCACGGGTATTTATAAATGCTTACACATTTCTGTGTCTGCAGCTGCTAGCTAACACTGCTAACAAACATTTCAATGCAAACCTTTCACTTACCATAGTCTATCTCCTTCTCAGTAATTTTTCACAGACTTACTTGCCTTTGTCTTGTGGAAGGTCATGAAAAACTCCAGTTTTTACCTTATCCTAGTACCAATTTAAGAAAAATAAAATATGCAGACAAATAATACAGTTGTATATTGCAACAATGGTACTGTTACTAATATTGAATTAATTTAATTGCTGTTTTCAACCTTTAGAATGGTAGAGATCAGGTCCTTTGTAACAGCCATTTCATTTATTGGCACTGTATCAGGAATTCTCATCTCTGTTCATTATTACAATAAGAAAAATACAATTAGTACGCTGTTTGTAAAAGTTTAGGTTATGACCTTGTGGGTTTCCATAGCCTCCTTAAGGAAATTAAAACTGAAAATATAGTTTATTACTTTATTAGTGAAAGCAGCTTTAATGTGCTTCATGAAGAAAAGGTCAAAATATATGTTATTAAAATTAAAATCAAAACTAATGATTTAAAAAAATTAGATTTAAGTTTAACACAATGACATTTCAGCAAATCTTTTTTGTTTAATATCTTCACAGTCTTCTCATTACCCTAACCCCAGTGGCATTGATGCTCAGTAATTACACTTCTTATGGATATGTTTGTTCCATTAGCCTTGTAGAGTTGTGAATGCAATTCATTACTTATTAAAACATGCCTGAAGGGCCCTCTGGAAGGTCTCACTTCCATATGGGTCCAAAGCATTATTTTATTTAAAAGTCTGTGCATGTTGTTCTGTTCCCTCATCATACCACCTGGACCCTTTGATAGGAATGATAAATGTCGGTTACAAGCAAACACACATTTACAGGAAGGACTATTCTGTATTTAATTAGTAGGACCTGGCAGCAGCACTTTGCAAAAACCCACCGGAGGCGCATGTGGGTTGCAGTTGTCATTCAGATAGAGTCACATGATCACAAACCTGATTATTTGGTTTACTGCATCACATATTGCATCACATAAGTGCAGCAGTGTGGAGTAGTGGTTAGGGCTCTGGACTCCTGACTGGACGGTCGTGGGTTCAATCCCAGGTGGGGGACACTGCTGCTGTACCCTTGAGCAAGGTACCTAGATCGCTCCAGTAAAAACCCAACTGTATAAATGGGTAATTGTATGTAAAGATAATGTGTTAAAAATAATGTAATTGTATGTAAAAATAATGTGATATCTTGTAACAATTGTAAGTCGCCCTGGATAAGTGTGTCTGCTAAAAAAATTAATAATAATAAAATATAAGTGTGGTGAGGGGAGAGAAGATGAGGGAGAGGAGAGAGGTTCATAATTGATCATTTAAAACAAAAAACATAATAATCTCAAATGGCTCACAGTAAAATGCAAAATCCACAACAGATTACATGTGGACTAACCCATCTTCTTGACATCACTGTCTATTGCAGCTGGTTTCAAAAGATACTATCTACGCATTGTTAAACTTTGAATTCTTGGTTGAGTGTCTAAAGTACAGTATACTGCTTAACTGCAGGCTGTAGACATGAATGATGAGGCTGGCGTTTGGTAAAAGCATGACAACTTTTCTTGGTTTTCCTCTCTGAAGGTTTAAGATGGTGTTTTTGGAACATGAGGAACTTCCTACGTTTAATTGCTGTTTTATTTGTCAGTTAAAAACTAAAACAGATATTTACAGACCTGGGTATTTGAGAAAAACAGTCTGCTGAGAAATCAGATAATTATGTCAAGAATGCAAGATCAGTTTCCTAAGGCATACACAGCCAATACAATTATATTGTTGGTTGAAAAATTTTAAAAAAAGATTGTTTTTGTTTAACTTTAGGGGAAAAGCTTGCAGAACATATTAAAATGAATAACGCAAAAGAATTGCCTTCAGGCTGACATATGTTAATATGTTATTTGGCTACACTCTAATTTGCTGTTCTGCACATAAGCCTCAAGCAAATGAAACTGGAATTAGAATTATACATGTGCATTAGCAGAAAAATAAAGCAATGAATTGTAAAGTTATTAACATTCATGTCCTACTGCAATATTAAGCTGTAGTCATCCACTCCAGTATTACAAGTACAAGAATGTCAGAATGAACTAGAACACCATTTTATCAGAGTGATTTCTAAAGGTCATTCATGTAGAACATGAAATACTATCCAACCATATTACCATATATTACACTGAAATATACAACAAAACAATGTTATTTTACATGCAGTTTAAAGTGGCCTTATAACTTAAAGTGATAGTTCTGTACAACATGTGCAATTCCTTTTTTCCCCAGATAACATTATTTTTCCTCAATTGGCTGAGGAATCTAAAAGTGGATTAAAAAAAAAAAAAACCTTTACTGAAAGGTTTCAATGTTAATCATCATGAGTGAACATAGCAATTGGATGGAAGCAAGTTGTTGTGATCTTGGTAGTGAATTACTAATATTTTTCTAGGCATCATAGATCTACTAATATACAGAACAAATTACAGATTTTTAAATAGATGTGCATTATGCAGCAGTGTGGAGTAGTGGTTAGGGCTCTGGACTCTTGACCGGAGGGTTGTGGGTTCAATCCCCAGTGGAGGACACTGCTGTTATACCCTTGAGCAAGGTACTTTACCTAGATTGTTCCAGTAAAAACCCAACTGTATAAATGGGTAATTGTATGTGAAATAATGTATAATGTGATATCTTGTAACAATTGTAAGTCGCCCTGGATAAGGGCGTCTGCTAAGAAATAAATAATAATAATTATGGTTATTTATTATTATTATTATTATTATTATTATTATTATTATTATTATTATTATTATTAGCAGATGCCCTTACCCAGGGCGACTTACAGTTGTATACAAAAACTACATATCAAGAATTACAGTACAATTAAGAGCAACATACAAAATACAATGACTTCAGTCCTAATAAGAGCAAAAGGCATTTAAGCATAGGGTGGCTATAAATTAGTGCAGGTGAAGTGGAAAGCTTATATACAGTGTAATGTACTTTATATTTGAGATGAAATGTTCTGAAACTTACTGTTCCATAATTTGAAAGTGGTCATTTTACCAGGTATCATACTACTGTAATTTAAGTAAAATAACATTTTATATATATATATAATAAAACAATTGTTCATTGAATAATATCCTCATGGTTTAATAACTTAATAAAAAATAGAAGTACATTTCAATATAAACATGAACTTACTTAATATATGTAACATTATAATTCGTATTATATAATAACATAGTTGGTACTTTGTATGTATATTTAAAATTACAGTTGTTTTGCCCTGAAAACACCATGCCAGTCTGTTAAGTTAAGCCAGCTGGGTTCTGATTCATTTACTCTTTTGAGACAGCTCAGCTCTCACTTTCTATGTGTAACGCCTCATCGGGAGCCGAGACAGAAGAAAGCGCCTACAGTAAATGGCATAGGATCAAAATCAGTAGTCCGACTACGTCACTGATGGAATCGCGCCCTCAGAATTTGAGCAATTTTGGTTAACACATCCAATTAAGTCCCTTATAGTTCAATTTCTCACAGGTTTGTTTTATAAGGCAGTGATACATAACAGGTGTAATTAGAGGAGAAAAGGCACACAGACATGAACACAAAATCTTAAAATGTTTATTAGGAACATATACATTGAAGTAGGAGGTCAATCCAAGTAGGATAGCAAAGCTTACATAAAAGCGGCCAATTACTACAAACAAACATCAGCAGCTTCAAGAAATACAGCAGTGTGGTAGTGTGCTGTACTGAATAGCTCAGGTACACAAAAACATGAGCAAACTAACAAAAGTGCAAATATTACAAAAAATCTCATAATCTCGAGAATAGTTAGATCTCACAAAGGCAGGTTTACAATCTTACACTCGCAAAAATATAACAGCCATAGGATTATTTAATGAAGAAAGTTACACAACACTAGTGCTGCTGCCCCGATAACCTCTCGTTCTCTACATTCCATTCCTGTGTCTGCATGAGAACCCAGCCTTTAAAAAGATCCAGGTGAGGCGAATCAACATACTTGATAGGAGGAAGGGAAAGGGAGGAAGATCAGGGGGCCGTCCTAAAGCAATAACATAAATGACAAAAAATAAACAAGCGTAGTGGCGACCCGCCACATATGGATTTGAACTCTCCAGCTGACACTGTTGATTATCAAATGAAACTCCAGGCATATCACTTCTTTACATGTTAACTGACTGACCTTCAACAAGAACCCTTTCTTTCTGCAATGATGTGTGTGATATACACTGAGATTAACAGACAGACCTCTAACCCGCAGGTAATTGCCTTTTCTAAACAAAATGCTCCAGTTACTTTGCTCCACATTTCAGTTCACATCTTGCCAAAGCCTTTTCCATTTTGAACCCAGGACAGTCATAAATCGTTTGCATGTGATAATGGTACAATAAATAAATGATACTTAGAATGCTTATACAGTATAGAGTGATGCATTCAGGATAAGAATAATAAGGCAATGTGCCATTGGCTTTGCAGTACCCCAATGTATTACTGGCAGTATTTCTATGCATATTAGTGTGTGAATATTTTTCAGCTCCCTGGACACTAATTATAATATACAGAATAGCTGTACATTTTTCATCAACTTTAAAAGGAAGCTACTGTATCTTTTAACCTCTACAGCATAGGAATCCTCTACTTTTCAGTATATCTGCAGTTGCTCTCAGCATAAACGTTGCCTCATTCATTTATCAAGTAAATTACTTGGATTATCATTTCTCTCTGAGAAATATGACCTCAAATAAAGGGCTGTAGAAGCAGACCCCCCAGGGGGAAAAAAACCATCAGGTTCATAGGCTCGACCCTCTGGGAAGAGGATAGTTACCTGTTCAATTGCTATCAAGGTGATGCAGGACCCTTTAAACACAGCTCTGAAAAGAACTTAATCATTTGCTTCAGACTTTCAAGAAGATTTTTTTTTTGCATTTTAACAAAAGGTCATAACTGTCATTCCTGAACAGCAAATCATGGGGTTTAGAATTGCTTAATTCAACAGAAGAATTCCTGTCAGAAAGAAGGGCAGATTTGAGACAATAATAGGAGTTTCAAATAGACTATGACATGGACTGGACATCTAAGACAACGTATTATTTCTAATCAATTTGATTATGTCCTTGGGGGTTTTAAAGGTGTGTTTGCACGCATTTAAAATTCGTTGTTCGACATTTTCTTTGTCCAATATTTTCTCCTAAGTTAGTCTTGATATTCAATGTATTCAAATCTCTGATTAAGGTTCAGTCCACAGGAAATATCCAGTGAAAGATTATTTCTTTCAACATACTGTTTTAACATACTTTGTAAAAGTAATGGACAAACAAAGCTTTCTGATTGGCAGTTAGCGATCACGTGACCATGCTGAAATTTTCAATTACCCATTTTATAAGTGCAGTAAAACACTATTACGTTGCTTTGGGAGTGTCGGATGGATGGCCTACTGTAAGGGTTAATATGGAAGGTAAATGGGGAGGAAGTGCAGTAAAACACGGAGATAGAGCCTTAGGCATTTGCCTTCCTCACTAGCTGATAAACATCTTCGATGCTTCTGGGGTAAAAACATCAGCCTCCGATGTGTGTGTGTTAATCTGCCTTGCCTAGTCTCTGATTAGATAGGTATTGTCCTATTTGTATATCTGTTAAGTAACTGGAAATATAATTACTATCATATAATAATTGCATGTAAGTAAACTGTTAAATAGCAATTAAATAATGTCCAAAAAAATTAGAATCCATGACATGTAAGAAGGAGAATGTAAAGATTTCACCCTTCTCTTTTTCATGTCAAACATTATCTGTTATACTCACCGCACTGTATATAGGCTACTATAGCAGATATTTTTCAGCACTGGTGTGAGCTTGTTACCTTGGTTACCAAGTCCCTGATTTGTTGAGGTTCTCATTTATCACCATCCTCTATACAGGTGTGATGCTTTGTCTGTTCCATATATTAATCCACATTCTTTCTCCCCATGTGCACATTCTTTCAGTAGACTTCTGTACATTTTACCCATAAGTATATATTTTTTTCACCAGCTGCATTTTTCCATTGCACATTCTCAGCACTTAATATCTTAAGAGCTTGGTGCAGAATAATAGTAAACGTTCTTATACTACTGTATGGCTGAAGCATAGCCTGTTTTATTAGTAATAATTGTATTATAGATGCATTATTGATGGATCCTTAAACAAAAGTTTTACTACTGAGTCTGTTTATTGTTCTTGTGATATGCTGGTTCTTATATTATATCAGTCAACCGTTTGTATGGCAAGACAAATGAGATACTGTCATATCGATCTTGTTGAATGATTTGATACATTCTCTGCTGTATAATATATCCATGAGGGATTCAATAGCAAATGTTAAACTAATTTAGTCTTCAACAGATATAACCAACAGGGGAGTGGGTTTCCACTTGGGAATTCTTCTTGTTGGATTTGCCACTTCACACAGATATAAGTATTTTATTAAATTTGACTGAAACTATGTGAGTTTTTATATGAAGCAATTTGGAACAGCCAATGCATGTACTACTGTATAAACCTTGAAGAAAAAACATTTGCCTTTGATCAGACATACAGTAATAAAACACGGCTCTATATAATGTATTCATTTTCTACTTCAGTCCTCTGATTTAACCTAACACTGTTTATAAAGAAAGCAATAAAACAAACACCTTCCAACTAACATGTCACCTATACTACAAAACCATCTACAGTTTATTTGTGCTTAAAACTTTAAAAGTTACAGTGAATTGTGTGCATTGCAAGGTTCCTGGTTTTTTGCTTCTCCTTAATGAAACATTGGTATATTGAGCCAGAAGCTGGGAGATTGAAGTGGCAAGTTACATCTCTCAACTGAAAATGTTATGACTGCAGAAATACAGAGTATCTTCCCTAATACCATCTGTCAATACCTTACAATGATTTGTTCTGGGGCATACAAACATGGCTAGGTTAGGTGCAATTGCCACTAAAACGAGCCACTGGACTGGACTGGTATAGGCACAATGTCACCTTAATAAAAATGTTAATTTAAAGTGCAAGAAATTGTCTAAACTACTGTAATATTAATAAACCAGGCCAGCGGATACATATACAAAGAAAACTGTCAGGAAAAGGCTGGCAGAAGCCAGATGTTAATACTGGCTGTCTAGCATTCTACTGTAGTTAACGGGTACCAAAAGAACCAACGTTTTGGAGTTAGGGGTAAGGATGGTGTGTTTTTATCTATTAATGTTATATTGGTGATTAAGGTATCAGAGCATTCCACCACTTTAGGTCTCTGACAAAAAAAGGACCCCAACACAATTAGAGAGTAAGGCATAACTGACAAAGTGCTATGCCAAGCTGTCTCTAATGATACGAAGGCAAGAGAACACTGTCGTGGAACAGAGCAAACATAAATCTTATACAAGTGCAAAAAGATGGATGTTTACTCTTCAGTCTGCTGTTGAGGAAGATTATTGTTATCTTACTGAACGAGCCATGCTCATTGTCAGTAAATGGTATAGAAACAAAAGATTTGGCAGCACCTACAAAGGATTGTTGCAAGTTCTTTAATTAGACAAGCCACTGTTTATCTCAGCTCAAATAATGTTCACACTGTCAAATATTTTACATCCAAAATCATTTGAAAAACTGCATGACAGGATCAGGCAGAAAAAGCAGTTGTGATCTAATTTGCATCCTTTTGGTTTCGTTGCTCGTGGCATGTTGTAGTTAGATACCAACAGAGGACACCGTTTATTAGTTTTGGACTTAATGATGTGTGATACAGATCTGCAGGGAAACTGGCATCAAGGTCTTTTAAAGTACATAGTAATGTAGGTACAGTACCTTATATTCATATCTTCTGTATTTCTCTAGTCCCTGTATTTTTTTTTCTTACTATAAACAATGTTGTTTGCCAGACAATAAAATAATTTATCTTATATTTGAATAGGCACATATAAGAAACTATAGAGATGTGAGTTCAAATCTAGATTCCGGTAAGTAAACTGTGTATTTTTTTAGTGAGTAAAGATGAAAGGGCGACATTAACAGTGAAATCAAAATCTTTTTCAGTTTGCTATCTCTGATGGGTTTGCTATCAAGTAAAAGGCTAGACCTGATAAGATGTAAACGGAAGTATGTGTACTATTCATTACAGTATTGTCCTGCTGTATCTGGCACAATTAAGATATGCCACTTGGAATGGCTTCTGTTTTTATGTTTCCCTTCATATAGATTACTATCTTCACTTCATTGCAGCTAATGTAAGTAAATATATACTGCTGTACCTAATGTGAATATATTGGACTGAGTTCAAATCCAGAATAACATTGATTCCCAAATGTGTTTGGCAATGTGCTATATATTCACTGGGTGAAAAGGCTATATATTGGGTGTTTTAACTATTTTTCATCACATCTCCCCTTTCCTCCCCCCCACCCCTCTCCTTTACTGTTAAAATGTATTTTAAATGTTTTTACAGTTCAAAATGACACAGTGGGTTCACTTTTCCTACTGTTGACATCTAGCGTTGTATTCCTAATATACATAATATAATTCACTAATTGTGATTGGCCAATTTAGAAAACTTCAAACTCTTTTGCAAGTGCCAAGATTGTGAAGTGTTGATAAATGATAAGAGAAGTTATTCTTCATTCTAATCTGCATTGAGATTGATATGAATAATGAGATTGAATAACTGTGTTAAGCATAGACCTATATGAGCAGTAGGGATCGGCAAGCAGTAGATTACTCTGTGTGTCACTCCTGAATGATTTTATTTCTTTTACGGTTACTAAAAATGTTTAATAATATTTCAATGCTGTCTCTTTGAGATTACAAAAACTGTACGCAGACATCCAATTGGCTCAATATTTAACAGGTCACATCAACAGGTGAAACCAATTTGGCTTCTTAAATTGACCTTTTAATAATAGTATAGATCAGGGGTTAGCATTTAAATTTCATGGTGAGCCAAATGACCTGCGGGCAGCCACTCATCACCCATTGTCCCATTGATGTCCACTCGCATTCATACACACACACGCAGAACTGACATGCAGGCAGGCTGCTAGGGAGAGAGATTAGCCGGTGAAACAGACTCACATCACACACCCACTCACATCAGCGGACAACACAGGAAACATTAAGTGTACAGCATACAGTTTGTTGTGTTTGCCCCAACACTACTATACATGAAGATCATATGGGGAATCCCACATGACAGCCCCCTTGTGGCAATATTACAATGAAGTTCCGCTCTCGCTCCGCCAAGAATGACACCTCATGCTGATAAGAACTTCATAATGCCCTCCAAACATTACTATCTTGCTTCATGATGATTAAGATAATTTCTTGTTGAGCTAATGTCAAATATGATAACTGTCTCAGATGAAGAAGATTCACTAACATAAATGCAACTAGTGGCTTAGCATGACAATACAGTTTACAGTGTACATATACCTGTATATAGAAATGGATTGATGTTCTTCCAATAACATCAGTTTGTTCAGGAATTGTGACATTTTCAGTATCGTTTCAGAGATATTGTCTGTCACTCACGTACTGTACTCATTCAGGTCAGTATTGATGAGAATTAACCTTTTTACAATTGCATCATTGTCATATTAAACAGGTTGGAAATTAAAGATTGTGAAAGGTTCTATGATATACATGAATTTTATTAACATGCTGTGACAGAGGGAGTGGTCCTCTATCGTATTATAAGTGTAAAGATTGTAAATATTATATTTGCATTGGGCAAAAGTTTTTTTTTCGGTAAAACCACTGTATTTTGTCTAGTTCCCCTCCAACAGGCAGACTAGCCAGTCATGTGAGAATGTGGCTGGACTTGGTTAAGTCCTTGTGAGAATGTGGTCCACTTAAGGGCACAGCCCCCCAGGCGGAAATTGTCTGTGAGGGGCTGGGGTTTTGAGAGGTTAAATTGGTTAATTGATTGTTAATTTAGGTTGAAAGCATGTATAAAGGAGAAGGAGGAAGCCAGCTCTTCGTCGAGATAGCCTTGCCTTGCTGTGCCAAAACTGTCTTTAATTATTATTATTATTTCTAAATAAAAGTGCACCACCCATTTTTCTGTGTGACTACCTGTTTGCCTACCTGACCGTTGGTCATCCTTTCACATATGTAAAAAGCTGTTTTTAAAATGACTGGTATGTAAATCTTGACTTTCTTAGAAACTAAGAATGTTTAGAATTGCTTATGAAGGGGCATGTCTAAGTTTATCTACATGATTTTCTATTTTAAAGCAATAATTAAAGACATTTCAAAAGAAAATATTTGCCTGCCTTGCAACTTAGATGCCCATTTAACACTCAATGTTCTTCACAGTAAACATCCACAATTTGCATTCTTTTGAAGAAAAGTTACCGTACCATACTTCAAATTCACATGTCCCCGAGGATATTGTTTAATTCTTTCATTTGATAGTTCTTACTGCAAAAGACTTCCGAAGCACGTTCCGTGGCGCGTGACCTGCTCTTAAATTATGTATAGTGTTTACACATTGGGTTAATGCAAAGGTGCCTTGTTGCAGCTGCTGGTATATTTTCAGTTTGTAGTTTTTTAGCAAGGATTTTTTCGTAACACTACATAGCATTCAGCTATTAATCACATTTTCTGGAGACAGCACCGTAACAAAAAATAGTTTTGAAGTTCTAACCGTTGAAGCATTGAAAAAATATATGTGTCTATTTCATTTTCCTTGTTTTTATGCTTGGGGAGCCTGAAGGTAGTGTGATCCACATACTGATAATTATTTAAATGATAATTAGATACATTATTTTTCCAATTACCTTCACTCCACATTGCTCTTCAAGGATACACAGAGAATATACAAAATGTCCCCAGGTATGGGACAGGATACAAACCAGGGTCATTGCAGGGCTCCAGAACAAATGTGCTACATCAGCTTTAAAAGAGACTGCTTTATTGGAGAAGTAGGGCAGGCCTTTATACCACATTGCTGAGACAATACATACATGAACCAGGTACAGAATGTCTTTCCAAAATAAGTACAATATAGCATGTCATCTCATTTTACTGCAATGCACCACCTCACACACTTAGCAGCTAAATTACAATGCACACTTTGAGTAAACACACGTTCCATATGCGTCACCTCAACACTAAACTTCGCCCTCCACATCGCAGGAAGTACCTTAACTGCCATTCTCAACTTTTATTTTTGCAATTATTATTTATTAATTTATATAAAACATATAAAGTCCTTGCATAATTCATTATTTGTTTCTTTATTTTATTGAATGCATTTTACAGTAAGCAATAAAACATTTAATTCATTCACGTATGTACAGTATGTACTGAATTATAATTTGGGAGGATTGCATGTTTTTACAAATGACTGTCAGCTCACTTAGTGTGGTTACCAGGCATTGTGCTGTATTAGTAAGCAGCGCTGGGGATCAGGCATTTATGTTTGAGGGTTTTTGTTTTTTCTTTCAAATGTAGGCTATAGCTGAAACACAGAATGAAAGATACATTATATGAATTATAAAAAGTTGATGTATTAATTACTGAAAAAAATTACTTTGGCCATATTCTCTGTCGGCTTCAAGGTCAAGTCATTTTAATTTGTTTCCTTGCCCTCCAGCCACTGCCAGCACTGTTTCATGTAAATCCATCTTTATAATTGTTACAAATCATACAGTATGTTCCCCAAGTTTGTTAGACATTTTCTATGAATGATATAGAACTAAAAGGCAAAGCCATTTTGTACTGTGTTGTTTATTTTTCATTAAATCGGCTGTTATATATGCCTTGAGGAAGATTCTTGTTGTATAGTGCAGCTCATTAACATGCTGGAGTTCAGAGCTCCTCCTAATAGAAAAACACAACATATGATGTTGCAGCAAACAGGATGTATTCAACAGATCATATCACACAATACTAAAGACAAAGCAAGTGAAAAGAAGGCATACGATGTTGGAAATAAGTTGGAAAAAAGGGAAAATGACCGCAGGCAAGCTTTTTTTTTTTTCTGCTAGGAATTCCCAAGCCAAGCAAAGCCTGTGAGTCCAACAGTATGTATGCAAGATTTCCCCCTTGATATTCAAAGATATAATAAAGATAACAGTATAATTTGTGTTCAGTTCTGGTAAGAGCTGTATGAAGGATTAAGCAGAAACCATCTGTTTGTTTTGGGCGAAACACATAAATCATGAATATATTCCAGAAGATACTTCTGCCATCACAATAGCAAACATGTGTCTAAACTACGGCTGAGGCCAAAAAACACACATTTTCAGATACAAGTATCGCATTATTGAATATTCAGGGAATTCACAGTTTTGAGTCCATCACATAAAACACTGAATATTATAACATTATGTTGCAAACTGTGTAACTGGGAGGACAGAATGACTGGGCTGGGTATTAAATACATTATATTCAGTCAATCCCTTCTGGAATGGTTAAATTATTTTGTAATTACATTGCATTCATTCCCCAGGTTCACGCATGCATCCTTAGTCATGTTTTTTCAGTTCCACGCTAAAATCATATAGTGTCAAAAAACAGAAACATAAGTGCATTTAACACTTCTGTGTAAGTAAGTTGCTCAAGTGTGTTGCATTTTATGATAACTCATGTATTCTTCCATTTGAAAATAATCTGACAGAAGAATATTAGAAAATGGAATGCTGTAAACTATTGTTGTAAGCAACCGTTTTAAGTAGGAATTCACTGCACAGTGTGGTAGCAGACACAGTCAAAGAATACGCCATTCTAAATAGCTCAGTTGTTCCCAACATGACTAAGCATATAAAAAACTGAAAAAGTATGTGATGCCCTAGATTCCCTCACAAAGGAGATAAAGAAGACAATATCAAACTATTTTCTCCTGTGGTGTGATCGGCATGGGTAGCATGTTGAATAACTTATTTAAATAAAAGTCCATGATTAAATTCAGACAAACTTAATTTGCGTAACCATGGAATCAATTTCAGTCACCCAGGAATAAAAGCCAATCAGTAGACTTTTCAATTAATAACAGGGTTTAATAAAAATTAAATGTGAGGAACATTCCTGTATATAAACCAGGTGGGAAAAAAAAAATAAATAAAATGGTGCACTTAGTATTCAATTCAGATACTTTGGAATGTCCATATCCTGAAGATATGTGGGGGGAAAAAAACGTTGAGTCGTAACATATAACAAGAATTGAGAGTTCAGAGAACATGGTTTATCCTTGCCTTTTGGATCTTTTTATTTTCATGTTTACCCAGTAAATTGCTTGCTGAGACCAGGAACGTGTTTTCACTAAAGTCCCAGGAGTGGAAGATGGTATACATCGCTGTTCAATAACTGAGACCAATTAAATACAAACAATAATTAAATATTAATGATTAGAAATAAACTGAAGCACTAAAATGATAAAGGCTTGATATTTCCTTCAGAGAAGTTAGGAAACATCAGAAACACATGGCTGAAAAAGTCACTGATACAAGTCTACATTTTTATTTATGTTCCCAACTATAAACCCTTTAGTAAGGCAATTAGTCTCCTCTGCTTTCCTAATTCTGAACCTATAAGTGTACAGATTTATGCAACTTAGAGAAATACATTTGAGAAATAAAAAATACAATATGTGAGGTAATGCCGACCGTCCGTCTCTTGATATAATTCAACGGGTTGCTGTTGCTGACAATTTGCAATATCCAATTATAATGTAAACTGAAAGGATGTACGTGTGGGTATAGACAGAAGATAGAGGCGACTGATCTGCAGTTCTGAAGGGATCTTTATGTTTGCCTTCAGCACCTGGACATATGTATGCAATGGGGTTTACTCAATTGCAACTTGACAACAGTCTGTGAAGGGATTTGCTCAAGCCATACACTTCCCTTCTATTTTTCATCTTAAAAAGAGGTGTGAAGGCCATGCCGGACAGACTTTAATAAACCAGAGTTGTGCTAATGTCAAGCCCATTTGTTAACTTTGAGATGTATTCCCTGTGGTAAGTGCCAATTTGTATTTAAGGTTTGATCCCTTTTTGGATGTGGATGTTTGTATACTATGTATCTACAAGTTACAGAAAACGTGCTACTGAGCTAAGGTACAAGCAAAGCTCAACAAATAGGCCACACTGAATGAATATGGATTCTTCATGAATTTATAGTGCTATATTATTTTGTCGATTGATAAATAGACTATACTGGTACACATATTAATAACACTCTTTCTGCACAGCTTTTGAAAGTAATGGTACCTCTTCTGTGATTGGTAGATAGATACAATGACATTCCTAACATGGTTATTTCTTCCAAAAATACTGACTCAGGTTTGAGTTCTGTCCATGTCAGTTATGTCAATTCAGACCATTCAAGCTACTGCCATTACAAGGGACACATAGACCTCCCCACAGGGTTCAGCACAAATCAAATTCCTTCAATTCACTTGTTCTGCCAGCATGGTGTGCTGTTAAACTCAGATGGCCTAGTAATAAAGAAAATGTTACAAATAAAGACCTTGTTCTGAATTGTCAATAGCATTATATAACAGTGCAGTGTACAGTGCACTGTACTGTGCAGTGTACAGCACAGCAGTCCTTCAAGTCTATGGGGTACATTTTATGTTGACAGTCAGGTAACTGCATTTGAGTAATTCTAGTTCAGAAAGTAACTAAGCAAAATAAACACAATCTGGTAGCTGCAAGCTGACATGCTTTTACTACTTTATGACCTTGTACTTTTTTACTTCAGGGTATTAGACATCCAGATTTTAAACACTAATGTAAAATATAGCAAACTGGTATGCATTTGAAGCAAAATGTGTGTTTAGTTATAATCACACTAAAACCTGAAAGATTTCTTGCTTAGAAATCTTGTTTGTTTGTTCATTGGAAATCACCTCCAGTCCTTATGCAATCACTTAACATTGTCATACACCTTACCCCATAATTATATTGAGTTTGCCGGTATCAACAAGTTTAATCTTAAACAGGTTGACTGGAAATTGAAATAATGCAATCATATTAATTATAATTCAGTAACATTGTGATCAAGGCTGCTTTATAGAAAATAATAAGAACAATAATATTAATGTCATGACTGCTGCAGAAGGCATTTTATATAAATACAGCCCACAGTGTTTAAGTAATGTCTCAGAACAACGGACTCTGTCAGTTCCTACAGTAATGTTTAGAATCCAACGAGTTCTTCATCAGTGCAGAATGTGGATAGTGATTGGGGAAATACAATGGCAGAGAAGATATGCTTTAATTCCATGCACCCAAAAGCAACCAAATAAGAGTACAGTTAGGCTGCTACAGTACATTCTTTTAAAATAGCATACAAATGATAAAAATGCAGCAGTTCTCAATAAACTGTTCTTCCCCTGCTGAAAACCCTCTGATCTTTGAAAGGCATATTTTGTTTAAGTACTATAGCGTTTGAAACATATGTTCAGTTTGCCTAACTACACAAGGCAACTGCTAGTTCAGACTTTTCAGAAGATTTCAGAATCAACAATGAATACTTTATTATAAAAATTGACACCAGTGCCATGACTCACTCTACTAATCAGTACTGACACTCACAAATGACTGTGCCTCCAATATCCTAAACTACATTAGATTCAGTACAGTATATGACATTAAGCAGAAGTAGCAACAATAATTCGTATGTACATACTGTTATATCTTCGTCTAATTTAGACAGTAGAATGTTATAAGGGTCACTGCAAGAAAACTGTAAGGTTACCACATTATCCCCTAGCAACACTTTCTATTGAATAACTCTGAATGACAGCATGCCAAAAACATTTTGGTAGGACAAAACAGATGAAAAAATGTTTTTGCCCAGAACGAATAAAAATATCATATATTAACAACTTTTTACAGCTCTGTATGAGCCCAACAACTGTATCCACAATTCCATCTCAACTTGCTAATTTAATTTTTTAATTTTTATTTTCCATTGCAGACATGGATAATACAATACAGTGGTAATCACTGACACCACACATGGAAAATATCCTCATTAAACATAATGTTACGGAGGGTGATGGTGAGTACAGTGTGGACAAAATCTAAAGCAAAACGATCAAGAGTGTGGATCAGATTAATGGGGTTACCTAAAAAATGAAATGATCTGGGAATAGTAGGATAATGAGGACTGAAATAGATACCAAAGTATGGATATTTTTCAGTTCACTAATTTTGCAGATAATTTGCTACCAGAACCACCAACACCCCATTATCAGATTGTTTTCACAGATTAGCTGTCAAGTGGTTGAGGTCCAGCAGGTGGTATTTTTGTACAGTACAGGTATATACTGTATATCTTGTGTCCTGTTTAAACCCATAACTGACCAAACATATATACATTTATGCCACCTGCTGGACATTAAATATATAGCAGGTCATTTTCATAAATACCAACTGATGATGGTGTCTAAGCTATTGTAAAAAAAGAGGTAATTTTCTAATAATATTTTGTATATTTACACTGGATTCTTGCAACCCTGGTAAGTTCTATTCTTTGCTCTGCAATCTTGCTCAATTTTAATTTATTAGTGTCTGTTCATAATATTTTTTACAAAAATGTTTCTTACTATAAGTCAGGCTATACTAACTGACTTGACCACCAATATTCAGGGTTTTTACACAAGTTCAATTTCTGTTATTGATTTTTCTGGGTAAGCTAGTATAACACCCCAAGCCTACAGCCCTTTTGACGAACCTTGTTTCTTATCATAATGAGAGTAACAAATCTCTCAAGGGGGAAAAAGATTATATTGTAGGAGCAATGAACTACAACAGCAGATGCTCTGTGGAAACAGTTTTCCACTCTGAGGCATGACAATTCAAGCATGCTTTTTTCAGCATGTGTAAAAAAATAAATATATAAATAAAAAATAACTACAACAAAAACACTGCGAAAACAGATTCTCTAAGATTTTTACTCCAAATGTTTTCAACACATTTTCTGAAAACACCAATTCCAATTCTTAACGAATAAGCTGTTTATTATTTTAGTTCTGGTAACTTTATTGTGTTTTTTTTTCCTTTAAAAAACTGTTGTTGACTATTTGGAGTAAAAGCGTACATTGTAATTATTAGTACCAGATTCCGTACAGGCAATTCCAAGAGCATAATATATTAAATATGTTTTTGTAATAATTAAGTAAGTGAGTAAATAAATAATCCATCAAATGTACCTCATAACACAGTCAATGTCTGAGGATAAAATATATTGCATATGCAAGTAAGTTTTTATACTTATTGTACACAAATCTAGTCATGAGCTTTGCTTATAAAATGATAGCTATGTGAATTACACTTTTGATCTAATACAAATAATTAATCTAGCATTTATTTCCAGAGTCATGTTTAGATGAAAAACCCTCGATTCCATAAAAGACTAGACGAAGACCTGCATTGTTTCCTCTGCACAACCATCCCTCAACAGTCAGAAGCTGATTAAAGAACACAGCAAAAGCATCGCCCTGGGACCAAAAATCATTACCACGACTGGGCTGCATTCACAAACAGAAGCTAGTATCATACGATACTAAATACCACTGCAAATCATCAGAAATGCAACACTAGCTTTGAAATTGTAATTCATTTTTTAAAAATAAAATCGCTATTATTATCTATTTCATTTTGTATTTCCCACAGTCTTCAGTTCTCTCTCTCTCTCTCTCTCTCTCTCTCTATATATATATATATATATATATATATATATATATATATACATATACACATACATGTGTGTGTGCATTCAATAGCACTGCAGCTTTAATCTTTATCTCCTGATTGGAACGTACTTGAATCTATTCTGTTGATTAGACATTACTTGATGCGAAAAAAACACATTAAGGTTCAATAGTAATACTTCATGCACAATTAAACAAGGGCATTGAGCAATAAGGTAGCAAGATTTTATTAATTATTTAAAATACGTTTCATCAAGGTCATTTGAGTAGTCGTTCTTTTTCAGGCTGGTAAAATCCTGAAATACAAATCTTTTTGTCCTACATTTACTTAAACATTGCCATGGTCTGTGTTAACAACAGAAGTTGCTTCTAGGAAATTCAAATCAAGATAAATTTTCAGTGATACTTCAGTTGCTTTACAGTAGTAATAGTGTGACTATAATCTTAAAACTGAAGGGAAATAAGTCACGTGGTTATTAAATGCAGTATGTGCCTGTGACCCAGAAAACCAGGAATAGATTACTGTTTGCACTATCCATTTATCAAGCGTAATCCAAAGCCCAACTGTCTTTAAAAATTGTATTATGAGTAGTTTGCTTAGCAAGCAGGTAACATAATACAGTAAGCATCTCCACCCCAAACCTTCAACCATGTGCACATGCAGACTAGGCTGGGTCCATGGTTCCCTGGATGGCTGAAAAAACATTGGTAATGCTCCTTCAGTTATCTACAATTGGATTGCTAATAGTTTCTATATATTGGTGGTGTACAGACATTTTCAGGGTGGTTGAACCTATTATATGTATGAGTACTAACAGAGCGAAAATAAATGTTAGAAATTTGTATTCTCTGTCAACTGCAAATGATGCTGTGATCCTGAATAAGGTACATTGCAGAGTCTACAGATAGAGTAGAAGGGTAAAACAGTTATGACTGTGCAAATATTTCAATCATTTGTGTGTGTGCCTTTTAATAGAGACCTCTTACATTTACCCATCTGCTGTTAAAGGAAGAATATTTCTCCTTTAGTTGCTTAACCCCTACATGAACCCCCACAAATTGGTCATTCCCAATTGGGGAGAATACAAGGGCACATACCTAATTGGCACTACAAAAATTCAACCCTTTTGGTATTTCTGAGAGTTGCAGATACATACACTTAATGTGCATTGTCTGTGGTCAAATGTAAATGTTTATTTTTTATTTTATTTTTATTTATAGTTATTTAAAACTTTATTCTGAATCAAAATAAGAAAACAATTCTACGCAATCGTCCTGCAGTTAAACAGATGATATGGCTGCTATATTTCACAGAAGGAAGTAGGTGTTGGAAAAATCTGTTTTCATGAAAAGGTAAAAGCAACAGCAGGAACAACAGGAGGGTGAGCACAAGTCTAGGCTATTGCACTCATTTCTGCCAATGTGTCTCTGACTAACCTGCAGGTGCCTCGTTTGGCATATGAAGGCAATTAATCCAACATAATTCTAGAGTCCAAGTGCTCATTTGAGCTGAGTGTCATTGGTACAGAATGTGCCAAGGAAGGAGATCATGCTTTCACTTGGATCCAAATTATTTATTATTATTATTTATTTCTTAGCAGACGCCCTTATCCAGGGCGACTTACAATCGCAAGCAAATACAAATACATTCAAGTGTTACAATATAAGTCATACAATAAGAACAAGAAATACAATAATTCTCAAGTGTGACAAACCACAATTCAATAATACAGCAGATAATAGTGAAAGTTACATCAGGATATGATTAAGTAGTGATAGTTACATCAGGATATGATTAAGTACAAAATACTACAGATTAAACACTTGGGAGATTACAATATTCTGAGGTACAGGATTAAATGCAGTAAAATAGGGGGCAGATAAGAGCAAAATAAAGCATATTTAAATGAAGGGTGATAGTGTCCCAGGATACAACAGAGGAGTTCTACAGGTGCTGTTTGAAGAGGTGAGTCTTAAGGAGGCGCCGGAATGTGGTCAGGGACTGGGCAGTCCTGACATCTATTGGGAGCTTTGCAGAGAAACGCAGTTCATTTGTATTGTGACCTCATTCATTACCCTGGCTAAAGGACCTCTTAGATCAAAGTCTGCCACTTTAGCAGAACTGTTCCAGCATACGTAGACCAGAGTTCACAAGAGTGAGTTTAACCATTTAAATTAGATGCCGTTTGAGGACAGCCTTAAATAGAATAAAAAAAATAAATAAAAAAAACAAAACATAGTTAGATTTTTTTTATTTAAGAATAATTTGTCAAAAGCAATAAAAATGCATTTTGTTTGTAGTTATTTTTCAGACTAAACCAACAACAAAATCATAATAAAAGAATAATGGACTGCTATCCAAAGGGGATCTCTAGAAATGTTCTTTGCTTTCCAAACATATTTTGCACATTCATAGGAAGTGTACAGCACTGTATTTTCCATTTTACTCTTAATGTTGGTATCAGTACTAGCAAAAATAATATAGCCCATTATCCTTGGTGGCACACATACTGGTACTCACCCTCACTGGACACCTTCTACAGCACAGATAACTTATGAAATGTGCTGATAGTGTGAACGTATTCCTTTATATATTTTACTGTAGACCTCCTGCAGGTGGCAATTTGATGTGCTGTATGAATATTTTTTTTAAAAAGCAGCAGGTAAGAAATCTTCAAGTAGCTATAATTTCCTTCGACATGGCATGACGTCTCTTTGATTGTGAGTTCACTGAAGAATCGAGGAAGTCAAAATTCTTGGATGTCAGCCTTTTCAAGATATACTTCACTGTAATTTTGTGATCAAAAGCCTGTCATAATGCCCATGCAATTTATTTCTATCCTCTTCCACAATAACACTATGTAACACAATTTTTGTTCCTGGGTAGTAAGTGTTATTTCCTAATTGCTTATGCCTCAAAAGTATAGAAAATGGCTATTATTCCCCACAAACTTTGCTTTTGTGACCAGGACAGTGATATTTTGAAATTAACCTATTTCCAATGAGAAAACGGGCAAATTTGTGTCTTTTCGTTCACATAAAGTCAGAAAAAAACAACATATGAATCCAAATTAACATGTATTTATACTAAAGTAATATAAAAATGACTACAAAAGATTTAGAAGTGAGTAGTTTTTCGAGATTTATGATTATACTGTAAATCACTTTCACGAATCAGCCCCCAAATGTAGTCTCCCATCATGTTCTAGTTATACTGTCCTTGTTAGCGGCGTTCAAAGTCCAGTATATCCTGGTGGAAGCGCTCGCCTTGCTCCTCCGAGTACGCTCCCACGTTCTCCTTGAATTTATCAAGATGTGCATCAAGGATATGGACTTTGAGGGACATCCTACAGCCCATTGTGCCGTAGTTCTTCACCAGAGTCTCAACCAGCTCCACATAGTTTTCGGCCTTGTGATTGCCCAGGAAGCCCCGAACCACTGCGACAAAGCGGTTCCAAGCCGCTTTCTCCTTACTAGTGAGCTTCTTGGGGAATTCATTGCACTCCATGATCTTCTTTATCTGTGGTCCGACGTAAACATCGGCTTTGACCTTTGCCTCAGACAGCTTAGGGAAGAAGTCTTGAAGGTACTTGAAGGCTGCCGACTCCTTATCTAGAGCTCTGACAAATTGTTTCATAAGGCCCAATTTGATGTGCAGTGGTGGCATAAGCACCTTCCGGGGGTCCACCAGTGGCTCCCACTTGACGTTGTTCCTCCCCACATAGAACTCGATCCACTTGGAAGGGTCCACCATGCAGAAGTAGCAGTTGCTTGAGTGGTCAGTGGGTTCCCGCCAAATTCTTGGGATAGCGAACTTCATGGCTCTCTTTTCCCCACTGTACCATCCTACAAAAATACATTTATTTCACCCATGACTAATGTGTAAGAGATTCTCGCAACATTTTTCATATATGATATATTTTTTCAATAACATTGACAATTGTAAAACATATTAAAATTAAAAACTTTTACAATTTTAAAAATTTTAACAAATTTTATAACATAAAATTCCGAGCAACAATTGTCCATCTTACCTTCCAGAGTTTTTTTGCAGTGCTCGCAGGTGAAATGAGGTGCCCAGGGTTTGTCTTGATCCCCGACAGGCATGCCGAAATATGCCTTGTAGGCCTCACACATCGTAGCAGATGCTTCCACGGAGTACTTTTTCACTCTTGTCTCGATAAATTGGCCGCAGACATAGCAAAATGCGTCTACCAGATGCTTGCAGCCTCTTGATGCCATCTCAGAAAAATGCAGATATGTATCCACTTAGGCAGCTGGAACTAAACTGAATTGGTGGGCTTAAGGCCCCTGTATTTATACTACTATTTATATTACTGGAAAGTTCTAGAAAGTTCTAGAAGTTACTCCAAGTTTACTCAGCACTGAATCTATCTGGAATGTTCTGGAAAATAGGTAAATTTCAAAATATCACTGTCCTGGTCACAAAAGCAAAGTTTGTGGGGAATAATAGCCATTTTCTATACTTTTGAGGCATAAGCAATTAGGAAATAACACTTACTACCCAGGAACCAAAAAATAAATAAAATTTGTTACACGGTGTAATTGGTTCAACTCCGACATACTGGGCAGCCCAACATTCAAAGAAAGTTTACCTGAATGAAATAAAATGTTATCAATGTTTTTATTTATTTCTATTTTAATAGAGCTAAGTTGCACAATATTTTCTTTCACTATTAAATTGGATATTAAAACAGCAACCACAGCAAACAAAAATATGTTATTGATTTTGAAATATTTTCACCAACATTTCGATGTAAGAAAATGTCACATGTCACTTTAGAAAATATTGTTTTGGCATTTAATCCCTTTTAGATTTTTGTCATGGGAAAGTTCAGATAAAAGGTCATTGTAAGCCCCAGTCAGATACATGTCAGACGTTCAGAGTTGAGATGTTTTAAAATTCAATACCTAACTTGCAGTTTGGCTTATCTATTTAAAGATTTTTTTTTTTCACACTTGAGACTTTTACAAAGAGGACATTTCACCCTTAAACAATGAGTATGTACAGCTGACATTTGAAAAGCTAAGACAGTTTGTTATGGCAAAACTGCTATTTATAAAGATCCAATGGAGTCTTTTTAGACTTGATAGAAAAATCTTTAGCAACATCTGATCTTTGTTTTCTATCTCTTCTCCTATTTTAGAGAATTTTACTTGTAGGGACTAAGTTGTTTTTTGTTTTTTTTAAATTCAATATAATTGGTCGTTATCATTCAACATTGGAAGCCAAATAATGAAATAACATCAATAAAATGTTACAGAAAAAAAGTAAATGTACTGTATTTGAATTCCATTTTAATGGATCTTTACCTTACAATTGTATCCATTTATTCACCGCTGGCTTTCATCCAAATTAATCTCTGATGTTGAATAACTTTTCATAGTCTTTTTAGACTTTGACTTTTTAACTAAAGACATCATAAAAAGGTAAATACTGTATGTCTACCCAGCTAAGTCCTTTCAAACTATACTGTAATGAAACCTGCTAAAGTGTATGGGTTTTATAATACATGCAAAGAGTGTGTCTTGTAATTAGAGCACATATAAACTGTAGCCGCAGTAGTAGGAAATCTATAAGACTAATGTAAAAGGTTAATGGGGCATAGTTCTGTTGTGTTAATAAGGATTCACAATCCATACCCTGTAGCCTCATTATTTTGCTTGTTATGGGTCTATTGTAGTAGCAATACAATGTTACTAACTGTGTAGACATGAAAAGCATGGAACACGTTGAGCAAATAAAATTCTGTGTGAGTCTATTTTAAATTTTCTTTTTTGTTAAAACTCCTACACTTTGGTGCATTCAATGTCAGGATCATGACTGCTATGGTGAGAGGTGATTATGAGCTACTTAGCTGCTGGTCCCACCTTTTAAGGAGAGAAGAAGCAGACACTGTTACACGTGATAGGTGGGTGTGTTGTTGTACAAAACAGAGTTGCTTGGTAAAGCGTGATGTGTCACTGGGGGATAATAAAGGGCTACGGGGCTGTACTTGCTCCAAAGCAGTTGTCAGAGGATAGAAGAAACACATGCAGTAAGCCGGTCCCCAGAAATGAACTGATTCTATGTTTGTTATGCTAAAAGATTATAGTAGTGTTCAGAGTTGAGAACCCCTTTTTTCTCTTTCACCGCTCCCCCCCTGAATAATACCAACCTTTCTATGCTAATCTTAGCAAACAGAAACCATTTAACTTAACAACAACAGTACGCTTTGTATTTAGCAACGTATCCCTGAGGAAGTAATCGCTAACAAATGTATTACATGGCTCAATAGAATGAATTGGTGTTGAACAAGGTGTTGTGGATTGCTTGCACAACCCTTATCTCTTGGCAAGGAGTGGTATACTGTAACAAGGGAAACTGAACTTTAAGTCTGGTTTAAGGCAGATCAATCCAACTTGATTAGAAAAAGAAATCCTTCTAGCGATGGGAGTTAGCTGCTATGGTTCTTTGTGTCTGACGAGACAGTGAAGGGAACGTCTACCAGTATAGGTAATTGTAGAGAAGAACTTGGCACACAAAGTTTTGCTAAACAATGGTGTGACTGCTTAATACAAAAAATACAATAGTATACTGTAGATGGATAAATGAACAGCATATACCACTTTCAGAATTAGCATATTAGGGTAATATAAATGTAGAAGATGCTTCCAATGTTGCCTATTAAAAATCATCTAATTGCAGTTAGCAGCCTGTGTTAATAAGAGAATGTTGTAGCAGCTTGTCTATTACTCCACTGGTCTGGAAGATCCTCAGAAGGCAGAGCACTAGCATGGTCACAATCTAGGCAATAACTGGCCACATGGCCACAATGTGCAGTAGTCAAACATTACCAGAACAATAATTGAAGCCATGTGAAGGGATAGTACTGCCAAATGCTACAGATACTCTAATTGTAAAGTTACTGCACAATTTTTGCAAACTGATGTTTTTTTGGTTTTTTTTTTTGCTATATTATGAAATTGTTGTCGTGTGAGCTACAGTATTTCCTTGTGGTCCATGTACCATACTTTACTGTATGGAGATGTTGCTGTCTGCAACATGTTGTATAAGAAATCATACATATACACAGTAAGTCAAGACATATATGAAAGGCTGAAGGCAGAATATTATGACCAAAGATGTATGAAAACAGATGCTTGTAGCTTAGGGGTCAATTCAATTCACAAAGTACAGCATTAGCAGATATCACAGACTTAATCCATTGACCCGCTCTGTCTGTGATAACTAATCACTTAACCATAAACAGATAAATGTGTACTTTGTCACCTGATACATCTGACCTTGCTAGTCTTTGCATCTTAATTTACAAGCTATGTGTGCAGCAACATGCTATTTTGTACTGTACTTGCCCACAAACAACCATATCAAGTAAATGCTTTGGTTTACATCGTTATTATGTATTAAATTGGAAATTAAGCAAATATACATCGTTGGTTCAAAAGGAACCGTACAAAGTACATTGTACTTGTTTGTTATACATTATTTTACTATATCTACAACAAGACTACATATATATACTTTATGACATATCAACCTAAGTTACTAAACACTGGAGGTAAACGCCCAGCCTGGGACATGTTCACCTGGGTTTGTTTGGCTCCTGACCAGTAGGTGTCACTAAAGCATGATAAAGTGAACACCCTTTATTCCAACCCAAACCACAGGAGCCTGGGTCCACAGCCAAAACTGGCAACTCAGCATGATCATGATTTGAACCGGCAATCTCCTGATCGAGTGACTCACCCTGTACAAAGGGTAGTGCCTTTACTGGACACCCCTCAAAAAACACTTTCATGGAATGCACAGTTTCATTTGAATGTATGCAATTTCCATCTGCTTGCCAGTGTTCTGTGCAGCAAATTAGTCGGTTATTTCACCTTTAAACCAGCAAGAATTTCTAACTAATGTTTGATGAACTACAACCTCTTTATGAAGAGCCTCATGGGTAGCAACAACACATTGAAATGTGAATACATTAAAGCAAAGTGGTGCCACAGGGTGCGCGCAACGTCATAAAAACTCAGTTCAAACTCTGACATGGGATAAATGGGATAGTGTTGAACGTGATTTTGTGCATTTTTTGAAAGAAGACCATGAAGATTCTCCCAGTGATTCAGTATTTTGACAATCCTGACAATGGTATTAAAACAGAGTTGTGTAATATGTGCTATGGCCAAAAAATAAAAATAAATCACAAGCATAACATTTTTATATCCAGTGTCTGCTATTAACAGTCATGGCAGTAAGGCAAAAAAGACGAGTCAGGGAGAAGAACATAAACTGACAGCCTGCCAGACCAAATATTTATCACTGCCTGATTCAACACAGCAGTGCTAGTTTAAGTTTTAAATGATTGGTGCTAGAATCTCCTTTGAGCAGGCCCAATTGTTCCAACAGTTTCAACGAGCATACTCTTTCAAAACACATTTTGAATATAAATATAATCTTTGTGAAAATTGTGTATTGACATTCAGATTGAATACAATGTCTCTGTTTCGCTAAAATGTGTTGCACAAATCCATTCTTACTGAACTCACAATCAATGCTGAAGTTAAAATCAAAAAAGAATACTAATCACAGCAGAAAAAGGCCCTGGTTAGAAATGCTTTAATTCTGCCATGTATTTTTCTGTTTCTGAAATATAAATATTGTTACCATACTTCCTTTTTAAGTGATGAAGTGTTCAGCAGAGATAATTACTTGTCTTTGAGGTTAATTATTTTTAAGAAAAACAAAACCAGGGATAATGAAACTTACCAGATCAACACCCAATGCAATTAGGGGCAGAACAAATTTATTTTTTACTTTGTAGAAATCCAAATGCAGAATCAGAAATTTAATTATATTCTATAAGTATATCACACTCCTCAGGGCCAGACCAACATATGTATATGTACATTTCTTTGTGAGACCGAACTTTAAATCTAACCAAGAACTTTTACAAATGTACAAAAAGTAGGGAAACGCAGCTGGGCCCCTGTTTGTCTTTCACATGTTCCCCAATAAAAAAATCGTAATCTTGTTATAACGTGGACATCCTGAGTGTTATAGTGCAATGACTGCTGGATTCGTATATGTAACAAAAAGAGGATTTTTTTGCAACTAGACAGCTGTAATATTTAAATCAAACTATGCCCCAGTCAAAAATGCAGCAACTAACCATGTACAAAGGTGCCTTAGTCAGCAGCCACTCTGTTTTGCCCTCACATAGGCATTTTAGTATGTGATTTGCTGCAGCGGTTGACAAACCATTCAGCAGCGAAACTGGAAAAGTCACAGATAAATTGTTTTGATGTTACGGTTTTGCCAGAGTAGCTTGATTCATCTGTCAAAAAAAAAAAATCAAAGCATCTTGCTGAGGTCTCCACACAGGAATCCTATTTTATGATACCATCTCAGCAAATCCAGCCCTGAACCTCAGTAAAGCATGTGGGTTTTTAGTAAATGATATTCTACAAGTCTCTGTATTTAAACACATTTTTTTGGAGTTGCCCCTCACCAGTTGTGAACCAGTGTAATTTTTTAACTGTTTTAAGCACAGTAGATTCTTATATGTTTTCGGAAGACAACACAAATCTTGGTTTAGAACCATTATGGTCTCACAAATATACAGCCCAATGAAAGCAGACAGAAACCAGATATACTGTATGTCCACTCCACAAGACTTGGCATTACTTCAGCCTTATGTTCTTTCATGATATTGTCATGTGTGATATGTTGATGTAATTACAGTATGTTTTCTCATTTTTAAATGATTTTTTTTTTTGTCAGGTGGTTTACAATGTTGTAAAACACATTGTATTAAGTGTACATCTTTGACCTTCTTGAGTGTGGTAGCTTTCTCTGAACTAATAAGATGCAGGTAGGAATACACATCCTTGTCAACTTATTTATTTACCCTACATGTAAATATTTAGGAGTTTAATAATGTCTCCTTTTGTTCCTTCATCGGTAATGGGGATATTTTGGAGCAGCATTTAGGTGCTAAAATCGTACCTTAACAGCCAGAGTAGGTTACAGACTGAAGTCAGTCATTTAAGCTGACATTTAACTTGGTAAAATCCTATTTATAGCACATTAAATCTACAGCACCTTTTAAGGTGTTTATAATGCTATAGCAGTGCAGGTTCCCAGGGCCATTACATTAGCTCAGAATTTAGTTCACTGATATACGAAAAATAATAACTATTGTGTCTGGGCATTGAAAACAATGCCATGTAGTAAAAACATGAAATAACTGTGCCTTTACCAGGTAAATATGACAAATGACCCTTTAATGTTTTAATGCTCTAAGAAGGTGTGATGCCTACATAATAAGATGGTTATATAAAAGACCAGCCATATAAGATAACGTGATATAAATATACCCAGATTAAACAAGGCACAACTAGGACTAGCTTATATATATATATATATGTTCTTGTTATTTTGAATGCAGGTAAAGGGCATTGATTCAAGTCACTCTCTGCACCCTTAGTGGCCACAGTTTGTAAATACATACACATTTCTACAGTGTTTCAAAGTACTGTGTATACCGGTATTTCTAACATCCATGTCACACCTGATTACTAAATATGAAACAAGTTTGATTATGTTTAAATAACCATGGATTGATATTGGCTTAATACATTGTTTATTGCCACAATCTAGGCAATTTACAATTTGCATGTCCCCTGAGTATAGTTAGGTGCTGCCGTTGAAGTTGATTAAACTGTTTATCAATTGCATACAGTGAAAGTGGATTTGGCTTTATGAATACCACTTACTGCTAATGAAGCATGAATATTATTCAATTTTGTAACACAGAGGTTTAATGGATCTGTAATTCAAGGTGCCTAGCCAGGAACTCTCAATATGTATGCCCCTTTTAACAGCAATGTTTATTTTCTTCAGTTTAACTTGTCATGTCGTTTTTGAGTTTGTTTTGTTTTAATTCAGTATACATATGCATATGGTTCTACACCCCAGGGTTTTAGCTTGTTTTGTATTGTGCTTGTTTGAGCTCTGTGAATAAGCCTTGAGTCTAGTAGCATTCGAGCATTTTTCTTTCTGTGTAGAAATCCAAGGTGACTTTGTTTTTTTGACCTGTGTTTTAACGCCTGTCATATAATACAATCAATCATGTCAAAGCTTTTATCAATCTTGCTGAAAATCTGGGGAAGTGATCTATAATCTCCGAATCTGCCTAATCTAATATGGGAGACGTTTTCAATAAATATTTTATGATGAGCAGAAACTTGCAGTATACACTATCTGGATGTAAAGTGCATTAGACAACAACACTTTCACTGCTGCTTATGGTTTCAAAATATATGTATATGAACAATCTGTATAGCAAATGTTAATATACCCCACTGGTGCAGACCAATTGTGATTCATTATTTTTTTCGTCTGCAGACTCCAGTCAAATAACTGTACTTTTGCTTGTTGTTTTATAGTCAATACTTTTTTTCTACTTACCGGTAATTTAATTGACCAATTATGTTTAACCTGGTTCATAAATACATTGCTGCTAATTATGATTATACTGACCGTATTTTAAAAAGTGATGTAGGATTTGAGCTTAATGATTTCCATTACACGAGAGTAGATGTTAAAACTTCATGCTGATGATGAGAGCTTAGTATGGGGCAATTTAGTTTTTGTTCTTTCTTTGTAGTAATTCATGCATGATTTGGCTCATTTCTAATTTCAAGTAAGACAATACGCCTCCATGACCTTGTGCTTCCAATAAATGTGATAAAGTGGAAAAGTAATTAACTTCGAAATGAAAAGGGGAAATCTGTAATACATTAGGTTTTTTAGCATGTGGCAATTTGGTCTAATTAGCTAGAAAATCTGTATTTTCTAGGATTAATTTCATCTACCTAGCTCAGTGTGTACAAGTTATTTCAAAATGTGTTAATTACTGATATCTTTAAAATAACTGAGGCCTTTTTTCTTTTGCATGTGTTTTATCTTGCAATTTATGGATGAATATAACAGTTCTAGTGTAGTTAGGTATATTAGATTGCTTATTATCAGGTACTAATATCACTTTCTTAGTGGGGTGTTGTAGGTTTGCTGAACATGCTTTAAAGTTTGAAATCTCACTTACACAAATACAATTGTCTGTTGTAAGTGAAGATAGTAGTGAGGACTGTGTTTTACATCTAGAGCACTGAAAGTGGCATTTGAAACATTTAAATGCTGAAAAAAAAAAGCAACGGAAAGTAGAGTTATTGATCTTTTTGCCAAACTTAAAACAGATAAAGATCTAAATATCATTGCCAGCTTTCGAGAAGTACTGTTGTAAATGTAAGTAAGCTTTTTTGAACAGTGGTTAAATGAAAGAAATATAAAAACTGAGTTTACGTCTAACATCTGTGTAATTGATAGAGATTTACTAAGCGATGATGAAATTGCTATTGTTCCTCAACCTGTCCAGAAGAAATGTGGAATACAAATTAGAAGGGGGGATGTTTATGTGGAAGTTAATTTGTAATTCTGAAAAAAAAATGACGTTATGCTAATGTATACAGTAATCCGTCACGTATTCACCCTAACCGCCTATCCACCTACAGCAATGATAGTTTATTATTTAATCAACAATATATCTGCCCCGTACTCCTCTTCAAAGCCCCACAGCCACTGTTAGTTAGAATATGCTTAGAATTAGAAAACGGTGACATCACAGAGATGTTTTAATCTTAATTAACAGCTCAATGTCTCATTTGTTCTAGACCGTACCTGCCATTTACAATCTTTGCAGGTATCTTGCTGGATTATGCAGAACAATGACAAATCTATCGTATGAGTCTGTGAAGTGCTTTCTTTTTTATAAGGTTCATTTTAACTGTGACCTACAGCAAAACTTAATCATTCATCATTATTCATAAAATACCCAGACAGGATATGCTAAGGTATTTATATATAATGTATAACTTGATTTTTTTTGTTTGTTAGTTTCTTTTATCACTGCATTGAATTTCATTTGCTTATCTCTGATTTGTTATCTTGAGATTCCCAGAGTGCTAATTGTATGACTCAATTTCAGGTCATGCAAAAAGCTGTTCCCCTCTTAGGACTGATGTCTCAGAACCCTGATAAGCACTGATCTTAGACAGTCCAAGATAAATGCTAATCAGGATCGCCAAATAATGTAGTGATATACTTGCTTTTCTGCCAAACAGAGGTTATTGTCAAACAGAGGTTGCCAAAGGAGCATAGGGATTTATTGTATAAGACCCAGTTTGCTTAGAAAGCATTGGATATGGAAGAGAAAGGGTCCCCCTAGTGAAACAGTCAAACACAATTATAATTAGGGTTCTCAGTGTTTTACCCTGACTTTTCTACTCTCCTTTAAGAATTCAGCTGATACCTGGGAGGCTCATGTTAGTTTCCTAGAAGATCAAACAGAGACCTCCACCCCAGCCTGCATCTCTATGCATCAACACAAACAGTAAATCAATCCTGAAATGGACTGGATGTTTTAGGGCTATATCATAAGTTTAATTACATAAAAACTCAACCTTGAACTAAATGTTTCATTTACAAGATGTAATATTCTTACTGTAGCTTCTAAAGCCGTGTATCTTTATTTTCTTAATTACATGTAATATAAACTTCCCTATGCACACACACAGAGAAGCATTTTATTTGACTGTGTTCTTTTCATACATTGTTGGAAGTGAACACTATAAAAGGTTTGTGTTTGAAAGAAGCTGGCATACATTAAAAGAAGGACATTTACCCCCTTCTATCGCAAGGACAATAAGTAGATATAAAACTTTTTTGTGAACAAACACACAAACTTACCCTGTGACACATTTCTCCAGGGCATAGTTACAACACATGTACCGTAGCACACTGGGCCATGTCGTCGACCATGCCACTGCTATTAACCATCTGCTCCAAAACATAACGATAGTTTTCAGATGGCTACCAATTTCCACCAGCATGATCAACCTGCCTTGGTTATTTTATATGATTTCCCTCACAACATCCAGAATCAAAATGATTTCAATTGTATAAAATAATTCAACAATGTATTCCAGATATTAACACAAATTATTTTCTGATGGTGGATGCTAAAATATATAAAAACACCTTGTGAATACACACCTGACTCATAAGAAGGAGTGCAGCTTATCCTCCCAAACATAATTAAAAGCAATATATTACTCAATAACCAGTAATGTAATGATAAAAACTATTTCTATCCCTTTATTTCTGTTATATCCTTATCCTTCCTGTTATATCCTGTTATCCTTCACTAACCCACCCACCTTCATTTATAATTCAACATTGATTGATCCTATCATAAACTCAATATATTGTTTTTGAACCATGTCTTATTTTGGTGATACATGCTCAGTTCTGGCAACAGCTGCTGCCTGGCAGACAGTGTTATATTATTTTAATAAACGGTAGTTGAATTTATCTTTACACAAATCTGAACACATAAATGAAAAGAAGTCTGGAAAAGGGAACATCACTTTTCCACCGCAGATTGGGAAAGACACTTTTTTATGCTTCAAAGCAACAAATGGTAAAAAGCTATATTGTATTGCAAGTCCACAAGGTCTTGAGTGACCGATTCATACACAGTTGCTGGCAAGTAAAGCTTAATGGTTTTGCTCTTTTCAAATACCATCTGGCCTAAGCACAAGTGCTTGCTTAGAAACCTTTTTTTTTTTTTTTTCATTCGAGGTCTCATTATTTTGTGAAGACCAACCAGCATGCCACCATTTCCTTTACACTCACCAAAAAGGGACTGGCATTTCTCAAAATAAAATGAAAGGCAGTTCATTTATAGACACAGATTATATCATTTTTATTGGACAGTTGCAGAGAGAATAAAATTGCACAGAAATTGATTACCTAGAATGCTTAGTATAACATGTATCATCATGGTTAAATAACCAAACTATGTTCTGTTGCTCCCATATTGTTATTATCAATTTTCTCTAAATCAGTTAACGTAACATTATTCAGCAGGCTTCATTTGATTTTATGAAGCAAAATGTGTTAATTCTATGAGGTGATGCAAAACTTTTGGCCATAGCTGTACATACTGTATATGGAGAGAGAGAGAGAGAGAGAGAGAGAGAGAGAGAGAGAGAGAGAGAGAGTAGGTGGGGCAGACATAGTTGAATGGTTACATTTTAACATCCTCTGAATGGAATGAGGAAGGCTGTTATTCCCAGCATTTAGGATTCAGCCAGGAGAAGGCAAGTTTACAGAAAATGGCAATATAATGGAGCAACAAAACCCAGACCCGCTCAGAATGGTTGCGAACAGCATAAAATAGGAAGGGCAATTTAAATAATAAAAAATAATTCAAATAACATTTGAAAACAGAATTGCAAGAGTGATACCATTGACCAACCAGCTGCAATCCGCCTATGATTGAAATTCTTTACATGGAGTCCATTCCCATTCATTTGCATCCAGTTTTGACTTGGAAGACAAAGGAGATAAATGATCTTGGGAAGCACAATGCATCTATCAATGCATAATTGTCATTTTAATTAACAAAACTTCAATGAAGCTTGTCCAAAATGCAATCTATAAAATACTGATATAGTACTAACCACTACCTCTGATTATCTTTACAGTGGAACTTTATTGTGCTGAGAAGTTTTGGACTATTTCTTTTTTTTAATTCAGGCTGTGCAAATATTTCAAATATGTCACAATAGATAAACTGCTGCACCCTGGGACCCTTTCTGTTGGTCACATGATCCAATTGCAGCTACAGCTCATGTGTACCAGGAAGCAGAAGCGACTTTCAATCTGTAATACTGAAATGATCAGCATATTCCAAATTGACGCATAAAATACAAGGAAAGCACTAAATGATCTTCAACAGAAGATAAGGGGGTAAAGTGACAATATTGTCTGTGGTAAAATGGTAAGAAATTTGATTTTAAAATCATGGTTCTAACCTTCATATTTTAGAAGTCAACAAATCAAATTACACATTGTCCATTGATTCCATTTTTTAAATCCCTATAAGTGTGTTTGGCGGGAATCAGGGGTTCTAAAGCATGAAATGGAAAAAGTCAAAAATAAGTTGGCTGCCTAAATTGGGTAGCAACCCTTTTCTTTTTTTAATCAGAAAAAGCCATCTATCAGGTTTTTGCAGGGTGATGCATTAGTATACGACTATAGAAAGTCACCAATTAATGCTCCAATTGGGTATGAGACAGAAAAACATGTTAAAGACAGCTTAAATAGAACATGTGTTTTAACTAAGACCAAGTAAAACATTAGACAGAATTCCAGATATTCTACAGATTGACTCTGGCAAGTATACATTTTAAAAGTGAACTAACTCCATGTATTGTAAAGGCAAATGAAATAGCAATCTTTTATTGAATGTATGTTTTATCATGGTTTAGTAGTTTTACCCTAAGACATCAGTAAAAATAAAAAGTTATCTACTCTTACTCTTACTATTGCTCCCTCATTGTTTCGCTAGCTGAAATATTGAGGGAAGTGAACGACTGAAAAGTTTTTATTGCTTGAACAGAGATTCGTGAATTATCAAATCGTGATGAGATAACAAGGGGGCGCTGTATTGGCCTGCTTGAGGCAATCATCTTGCTAACTTTATTTATCATATACTGTACCACCATTTTACAGCAGCAGTGTCGATGGGGTTGCTACTTCAGCTGATGATGCAGAATGCACATTGTGTAATACATTAGGTTATGAAACAGTTTTGACACTTTGTTGTCAAAAAAAAAAAGTGTTTAATGATGCTCCAACTGTGTGTAAAAAAAAAAAAAACAGTAGCGCCACCTATTGGCAATATACAACCCATGCAAGCAGTCTCTGCTTTATTACTGCTGTTTGAAAGGGTTGTTTGTTTGCATGAGGCAAAGCTACTGCTTTATAGGCTAAAATGTTGGTATGCATTCAGATGAAATGGTTTTAATATCACAGTAAAAAAATATTGCTCTTTCATTGGAAACAGCAATTATGAAATGAATTTGGCTCCATCTGTTGGGCACAGAGTTTCTTGCAATACTCTATAATTAGATGTGTTGTGGGAGTTTGCTCCTTCGTGTTTGATTGGTTTGTGCACTGCCTTGAAACCAGAGTGCTAATTCCAGACCCCTCTGTTTGTCACATTGGTTACAGTAGTACCGGCTATTGAAAATAGGCGGTGGCCTACTTTCTACTACAGTATAAGGTTGTTTACTACAAGACTGAGACTATCTTGTGATTGTCTTTGAAAATCCAGCTGTCAAATTGTGCAGTGGTGTGTGGGCTTTGAAAAGGAAAAAGACCAGCTGTCTGTTAATCCTGGCCACAACACTAGCTTGGACAGCGATATGTGGTACTGTCTATATCCAGAGTAAAGGAGGATACCAGTATGTCTTCATGATACCAGTATGACGCATGTATGTGTATCACACATGGGAATCTATTTTCAACAAACAGAAGATGGTTCATTATTGTTTTATTACTTTTTTTTTTTTTTTTTTTTTAAATCCTTACGCAATGATGTTTTTTAGCCATAAAACATTATAAACTAATAGACATAGGCATGGGGCACATCTGTGAGACAGTGAAATCATTACCAGATTATGAGGCCATGCCACCAGTTTCAGATCCACAGGCTCCATTAACAAATGCAGCCAATAAGGTTACTGGATACACTGATCTGGTTTGCCAGAAGCCTCCAAACAGAGGCTTGGGTGAGCCCATCCAGAAGAAAGTGCAGTAACTAGCCTCCAGGAGGCTTGTTCCTTGTAGACTAAGTTCTGAGTCTTCAAAGAGAATGAATGAATCAAAGTCCTCAGGCCTTCATAAATAAAGTTGACGGGCGGCTGTAGCATTTGTTTTCCTCTGTGAATACTCCAAATCTATTTTACCTTGTTGCATTGGTTTCATAAGTTGTTATATCTAGCCGTTCAAATGCATCCAAAAGAAACCTTCTAAAGATGTTCTCAAAAGAATGTTATCTCCATTCCACTCCTTGTTTTAAGTATCCATACCTACCCCAGAGAAACCACATGCAGGGAAACAAAGAAGAAAGGACTTACAGAACAAAGAACACTTTTTGTGAGATGATAGGAATTATATATTCAGTTTTTGATAGGAGACAGTATTAGGTGTTTATTTATAACTCACTATAGGTTTGGATTTGAGGATCACTTATTTGGGGGTAAAATGAAGAACAAATATCTAACCTAGTCATTCATTGTTTGTATATATATATTTTCATGTATTTAAAGACAGGACAATTGTCTCTGCAGGAATAGAAAAATATTTAGTAAACAAGCGTTTTTGAAAACAACAATTAAAGCTGCCATAGCAATACAACAGGTATGGTACAACAATACCTCTTTGTCCCTTGAACTGGGATTAAATAAAGGGACATTTTCAATACAACTGCAAAAAAAATAGGTGTTGTGTACTTATATGGAGGTTCCTAGAGGAAACAAGCTGTTTCTTATGGAAAAAAAAGTCTTCTTACACAGATCAGAGCTAATCAAACATGTGTTAATCCAGAATCCTAATTCAGTTAATTGGCAAGCCTCAGAGATGGGTTTGCACATCACAACAGCTACATTCACGTTGTTGCTTGAAAGTCTCAGAGCAGCTTCATGCAGCTACCATAGTCTCATGTCTCTTGATCTGATAACCTAGCTTTGTGGGTTTTTTTTATATCTCACTAATCTGGCTCCCTTGATTTCCTCACAGTTAATAAAACATTTTCCACACCACCAAGCTGCATGCAGGATGCTAATTTAAATGAAAGTGTCATTAGCAGCAGTACTGATGCAAATCACAGTAGATGAGGAGGCCGAGTATATTTTTGAGAATGTTATTATTTTATAGAAGCATTTAACAGCTGCCATGTCAGGTTTATTTCAGCTTGTAAATCTGGAAAGGCAAATACTGTAGGTTACCAGGCAGGTGCCTTCTTCAAAAACAGCCTACACATGTGCTACATATAAATGAGCATGGGTTATGTATTGTCACATCAGATCTAGTATGTGCAATTTCTCTATTGCATAACCAGCAATAATGCTAAGCTATTTAAATGAGTGTTAATGAGTTCGGTCAGTTTTCCCAAATGTAATAACAGCAGCACCTGACTGTTAGCTTGAGGCCTGGCATTTGAAAGAGCTCAGATCAGAGATAGCAGAAGTAAGTACCAACAGACCTCATTTAGAGTCAGATTCAATTGTGTTCATCTGAGCCAAGTTGCTCGTACAGATAAAGCCAAAATGTCAATATTAACTCAAATATTGGGATGGAATCCAGTATTCTCGGGAACCTACAAGACCACATGGACAGAGTTTGTCATGTGACAGTATGAAATGGCCTCTGTTTATTCAGTGTCTCTGAAACCAGCTGCTTATTTATTTTGAGAAAGAGTAAACGCTGAATGCAAGCTGGCTTTTACATAACAGTCGCTCTCTGAGACAAAGATTATATCTATTTTAATACTCCGTACAGTATCTACAAATAATTGCACATTTTGAAACAGCATTTTTAATCTGTAATATATGAAGGGGATTCTTGTTTTTTTTTTTTTTTTTTGTTTTGTTTTAATACATATCTCCTATATGTTGATTTAGGTCAAACTGTATAACGTACACTATCTGTATTCCCATTTCTTTGCTTACAGTGCCACCTGGAGGCTTTAGATCGGCCAGTAAACAGCAGTGCTAGTCCAATTAATTATTCTGTACCTCACAAAGCTTTCCTGGTTAATATCTTAAATAACTGAACCATTCAGAAACATAAAGAGGACTGTTCGCACATACAGTTTCGAAGTAGTTTAACATTATTGTTATCTTGTGTCTAGTGTCTAAAAATCTGATATATGTAAATTAGACAAGTGCAATGCAAAAATTAAGTTAGGCAACTTTAAAAGGATTAATAATGCTGAATATTTACCAGATATTTTCTTTCAGCCTAGGTAGTGTTAAGGTGTTTAATACAGAGAGCAGCCACCCCACCACATATATATTAATTGCACCCGCAGCAGCAGCTTGGCACTGTCGCTGTCAGGCTGTGCCACTGTAATATGAGACGGAGGGCCGCTCATCCCTCACCAGAGCACTGTTATTTTTAATTGGAGTTACTATAACTGGCTGCAGATGGTGACAGCTATTCACAAGGCCGTGGATAGAACACAAGGCATTTTTTTTAATACTGTTATCTACAGAAATCTACTGTTATGTACAGAAAGAAGAAAATATTTCATCCATGCCTCATAGGGAACAGTTTCAAAGCAATCTAGATCGGATCAATAAAACTAGATACACAAACATTTCATTTGAATCAACATCTGGTAAATAATTGAGTGCACAGAGGTAGGTTTTAAAAAGTTTCGCTTATTTGTAGGCCTCCTATTTATGCTGTATTTTCAAGTTTGAAACAGCCAAAAGTTTGTTGGCTAGAAAATCTACTTACTTTGGACACAGAACAGAGAAAGCTTTAAAATCTTCCAGAGTCAGCACAACAGTGTCCTCTGTGCCACTAAATGTAGCATAACTCATCTTAAATGTTCATTATATAGCCCATTTCTTTTAATGAGCATGGTGCTAAAGAACCACAACATCCTCTCATACAGCCTTTTGTGGAAACGGACACTGCTGTATTAGCCAAAGAATGAGTTTATTTGGTTAAACATTTAATTGACCAACCCAGTGATTAGAAGATATCATGAAAACTCCCAAAAGAAAGTTGTATTTATTAAAGTTGAATTATTATTATTATTATTATTATTATTATTATTATTATTATTATTATTATGTTTGTTCCGTGGTAGTAAGTTGTGCATAACACATGCAATTCCTTTCCAATTTGTAATTATGAGGCTCTGCACAAAGTAAAATCACTACTACAGAAACAGATTGTTGCAGCTGAATTGTGTGAAAAATGTTTAAATAGATAAATAAATAAATACATAAATAATAGAAGGACTTATAATTCAGACATGTCTTTGTAAGCCAACAGTACTGCCTGTACTCCTTCCTGTGCAATAGAACATTTTTAATTGTTAACAGAATTCAAATTTACTGTTTATTATTCCTTCTGGGGTTCTGTAGGCAAAAGCAGCACTTTGGAAGACCATTTTAAAAGAAACCCAGTTTGATTCACAACACATTCGACTTTGACCTTGAGGTGATGCTTAACACCTGTTATTTTGACAGTCGTGCACATTTCCTTCTGAAAAGCAGGTGCAAGTTTCAGACAAATTAGCAATCACCCATTGCCTTGTCTCCAGTGTGAAAAAAAAAATACAGGAGCACCACAGAATATGAATCGTGCTTCTAGGGCACCTTTCTTCTTCTGCAGTGAACTTGTACCATCAGATTCCTAAACCCACGTGGAAGACTAAGCACAGGGCGGGGGGGAGGGGGGGGGGGGTTACAGACAGCCATGTATAAGATTGTTACAGGTGGGTCTGTTGAGAAGAGCCTAATTTAAGCATCAAAACAGGACTTACACCTCCTAGTCTGTTATTGTACAACAAAAGTTTTAAGTAGTGTATTCTATGTTATTACAAATGTGAGTCAAAATAATAGCTGGAGGGCTTTTCCACTATTCGTCTTTATTTACATGCTCCATACTTACATGTATGTAAGATAGCTGGCTTCATAGTATTTGCTTGCAGGACACACCGGTCTATCACAACCAGTTGTACCAGTTATTATAAAAGATATCAATGACAATAGCAGTTATTGCTTGACATCAATGTGTGATTTTTAACTGCTGATGAATAATCTGGGTTAAAAGGCAAATACTATACTTTTAGCATCCCTAGTCCTGTGCTGTGATACTGTAATCCCTTGCAAATTCCCTTGCTAGACACCCGGGATTATAAAGGATGGATAATGAGAAAGAGTAGAGCAGAGCTTGGATCTCTGAATGGCTTTGCTGTCTATAATCCCTATTTTAGTGATGTAAATGACAGAACTTTCTTTTTACACCATATGATATGGAAACATCTCCAGTAGCGCATGTAATCGTCTTTAGTGAGGGACAGTGTTTTAATTTGCAGTTCTTTAAAATGTATTTGGTTGGCAATATTATTTATTTTAAAGAATATGTATATCCCCACTTTAGAATAAGTGGTAAGAATTCCTACTGCATTTTTTTTCTTTTTTTTAATTTATTGATTTAAAAAAGCATCAACAGATACAATGCAATTTAAGATATCTCAGTTGAATATATGCATATTATGTAATGCAAAATGTGTTATAGAAACTAGGCAAACTACCAAGAAGGTGTGTATATCTACAGTATAATGATATTTACAGAAAGGCCATTTCATAATTTCAGCCTCCCAAAATGATCACTCCTAACGTGACATCTATACATTAGATGTTGACAATCTTGTGGATATTACAATATTCTTTTTTGAAAAAAATAAAAGATAAAAAGTGGCAGATTTGTGGTTATTTTTAAAATAATGTTACTGTAGGAATGCATCAGATATTTAAAGCATTAAGAACCAATACTGAATGACCAGCAGTTGTGGGCTGATGTAGATAGATAGTCTTTTTATAATCTTCTGCTAGGAAGAATATTTCATTTTCTGTGACTAGCTTTTAGCTTCTAATGATCAGATTTCTTGCAGGTTCCATTACAGACCTGGCTGACATTATATTAATGGATGTTAATGTTCAAGTCATTTCAGCTGAAATGATGTGGAAATAATCAATTCATTCAGATGGCAGTAAAAACTTGTGCAATGGAATAACCGGCATGAAACTATTATGAAACTGCTTATTCCCAACTCCACAGCTTCTGGCTTGTTTATCTAGGCTGTTTTTGGCTTATTTAACAATATTTTAAAATAATCTAATGAATACCACATTCATTGTGTTTTTCAAAACAGTCTAAAGCAATCTTGAAAAAAAAAACTCGCTAGATGTAGTTGTTTGAGGACAATCATTGCAGATTGAACACAAGATTTGCACTTACTACATGTTTATTATATGCTTGCTTCATAGATCTGCACACCTGGTTTCAATCTAGTAAAAAAAAAAAAAACAGCAGCTGTACAACCCATATCAGATCACATTGCGCAATTTTATCATGGAATTTATTTTTGCCCTAAGTTTGTAAATTATACTGTAGGAGCCTGGCCAATATGCTCAAAACTTCATCAGCTACTGTTCAATAAGTCAAAATTCCTCAAACAATGAATCATGCTTTCAGGTTTATTTAAGTCAGCACTTAAACAAAAGCACTTGGACCATTGTTGGTCTTTGCAGCAAGGTGCTCCAGGTTTGTGTAAATAAGACCTCTTACAGGTGTGTCATCTCAAGCATCACGGAGATGGAAAGGTGGAGAAATAAAGTATCATATACTGTGCAGATTACAGGAGACAGTTAGGAACCTGTTGAGTGATAAGTGTGTACTTCACATATATTTTCAATTAACTGCACACAAAACTCCTTTCTTCTGTAGAAGAGCAAATCCTAGATGAAGGGACAGTACCATTCGCTCTTTATGTTGTGCATCAATGGCATTTGGATCAAAGGGAGTTCGCTGTCAAAACACTGAAATCTGCGTTACAGGAATTTCAAAACACTTTCAATTGAACCAAAATGCAAGTGCCTGCTTATTCCTCAGTTAATGAAATACAACGTGTATGATCAGCTGTAGCTAAAGGTAAACCATGGCTTTGTACATGTTATCGGTATTGATCTTATCAGAAAAGCCTTTGATACAGCTAATTATGTGTTCAGACAAGGATTACAAAGACAGTCCAGGCAATGCTGATGTTTATTTCAAAGCCCTAAGCTTACAAATTATTTATTTATTTATTTATTTATTTATTTATGTATTTATTTATTTATTTATTATCTTGGATCCAGCTGAGGAGGTGTGAGATTTTAAAGTATAGACAAATCTTGAACCCAGTTAGTCAGGTACCCCAAAAAATTCATCAATTTATGGTGGTCTGTTAACCTCTAGTACCTTTAGGTGGTATCTGCGCTGTTATGCAGTCAAGTAATGTAACATCTGAGTTATATATGCCCAAGTATTATGTTTTCTTCACTGTATTAAAATGTCATTTTATTGTGAAAACTACAACATTTCCTTGATCAAACTACAACCAACGTATATACCATAACCCAGCCATTTGGGATTTAGAACACATATCTCTTCCTGACCCCTTTCCCCAGACCTTTCCTGTCAAAATATTCCCAAAAACAACCCCAAAGTTTAGTCTACAAGTACTCCAATTGCCCTGAAGCAGACCTGGGAAAGCCAAATCCTCTTATTGGCCTGACTCTCAATGTCAGATTACTAAATATCTCCACCTACTGGTGAAATTGTGTAATGCAAGGACAAGCTTGTCAATAGGTGTGTTCTCTACTAAGAATGCAACATTTATTTTCCATTATTTTCCAATGCGTAGGCCGTATTCAGTACATTTGAATGTATGCATTTGAAGTATAGAAACATATTCAAGGTGCATACTTTCAGAATAATTATTCATTAACATTTTTTTTTTTTATTATCATTTTAATTGACATTATCAAGTGAGAAATCCTATACATTTCTTTGCACATTAGCTTTAGTAAAGTGAAAGTACAAAGTTAGTGGATAATTAAAGGGCTATTCTCATGATGTAATACAACTTTGATGTCTCTACATCAGTACACATTTTATTAAAAGGGGTTGTAACTAATTGCACTACTAAGGCATTGTGGCACCACAGAAAATAATTAGCTGATATTAAAGAAAACTAATTAGTCTAAATACAAATTACTAACATCTTAGCACGTTCTTCTACAGTTCTAGTCCTTTACGCTTTAAGGCTGTAAGAATCGGGTGAGAGTTATGTTTAGCATTTAAACATTTGAACAAGGGCTGAAGTAACCAAGCCTGACTCATACTAGAATTCTTTGAACTTTGCCTGCGCCTGAGTGACAAATGAACTAAAACTTCACCTTGGAAATGTGGAAGAAAAAGTGGACTATATTGCTCTGAAGTGCAAAAACCTGTAAAAGTTGTTTTAATATGTTGCTTCTAGTTTGATAGAGCATATGCCCAAATGGTGGCAGAAGACTACCTGGCATGGCTGCAACTAGCTGTGAGGACACCCTTTGTGTTTTTTTTTTTGGCATCATCAATGCTGATGCTCATGTAAAAATTCTGGTAAAGTAGAAAATTTTCTCTGCTGGTTTGCTGTGTAACATAGATTTGGAGGTTGAATAGTAAATACCAGGCATTCATATAAATACTGCAGCTATAGCTTGAAACCTAAGTTTGACCTCAGCTCTGTCAGCTCTGGTTACAATGCTGCTACCTGGTGATCAGAGCAGTATTTTTATGATTTTTGAAATCATTCTCAGTAGTTCTTATTGCAATTACTCAAATATTTTATGATATATTTTAATGTTACTGGTAAGAACCACCTAGAAAGATTGTACATTTCATATGTACAAAAAAAAATGTCAATAAACAGCTCCTTAAATTTAAAATGTAAAAAATGATTTAAACCTTATAAAGATTGGGTATTTGTAAACAGTCATCAGCATTCAGTTTTAACTTATTAACAAGCCCAAGCTGCATATTCTGTATCCACTACATCCCCTTTTCTCTCTAGCATTAAAAACATTAAAAATGCTGCTGCATTGTGAGTGATGTTAAACCTTCTAAAATAAAATAAAAGCATAATATGTTAAAAGTATCCTTTTATAAAGTGACATTTCAGAAAGCCCTTGCATCATATAGGTTACAGCAATGGTATTAGTAAAAATAAATAAATAAATAGAAATGGCATTTGTAGAAAAAAATTAATTAAATAGTCTTAGTCATTTCTGTTCAAATTATTTATTATTAAAACACTATTATGGATGACTACAAAACGTTATTTGCGTATAAGGGATTCTGATAAATGAATCAGATCTGGTGAAATGTAATAGTGCTTAATTCCAGAAGATGAACAGGAATGTGGCTCAGGCTAGGATTAGTATCTTGGATGAAAAGAGGGGCATGTCCAAGCAAATGAAGGATAAAACACATTTCACAAAGTCTAGTTAAGGCATCACACCTTGTGTGCTTTCGGGCTCAAAATGATTAAATCAATGTGATAAAGCATCAGCAAGCCTGACAAACAAGTAGTAAAAGCATGACTGTAGGGCAGTATTGCATGACACGACTACAGGAAGAGGAAGTGGCACAATAGCCACTCCAGCCTTAAGCGCTTGGGCCTCACAGTGTGATCCACCTGGCTGAGATTGGGCAACAGCTTTTCAAAAATATCGGGTTCATTGACAGAAGCCCTTAAAAGAGTTATTGCTTTATTTCTTGTTTCATTTTTGAACTCTGTATTTAGCCTAGTTTTGTCATTTTTTTTTTTTTTTTTAATCAGCCGTAATGTTATTTAAAGCAAACGTTGAAACAACCCCCTCTTCTGGAATTTCCAAATCTACTTTTAACATTTAATTATGTGGTGCCTACCAGTCTCATTTAATAACCATTTTGCTGACTTTAAAGTTTAGAGGACTACAATCTCCTAAGTAATAAAACAGTAGATACGTTTTTTTTTGGTTTGTGGAAAATAGTTGCTCTTTACAGTTGTTGGTCAATTGTAGGTTCATCACGAAGTAACGTTACAGAAAATCCAGTAATGAAAAACAATATTGTATATATTTTTTTTATTTCCTTGAGCTAAATTTTCTTCAGGGCCAAAAAATCAATGCAGACACAATTTTGAATAGTCTTTATTTCTTATTTATTTTTAAGATATAGATAGATAGATAGATAGATAGATAGATAGATAATGAAATAAGGGTGTCTAGAAACCATCATGGAAAATAAATGTGGTTGAATAATCATGTCAAAGTCTGCTTTATGATTGTTTCATGTATGCACTAAATCATTGTCAGATTGACAGTGAATGGAAGGGAAAACCATAAAAAAAATGTTGGTTTGTAATAAAACAAGTTTTAGTATTATTAAAATAAACATTGGACCAAAACGAAGGATCCTGTCTCTGTGGCTTTGGACTAATAAAGTGTCTGCATTACATATACAGTGCACTATAGGAAAACATTACAGAACGTCAGAACTTTTTCTTTTTTTTTTTTTTCTTGAAACTACTTAAACAAATAGTTGCCTCCCTGCTGACTGGACTTCACTCACTTGTAGGGATGTGTTTTTGGTAATTTTTTATGAACGTTTAAACTTGTTGCAATGTCAGCGTTTAAACTTTAAAACCATATCTACACACACACACACACACACACACACACACACACTTTATATTACATTCTGATACTGACAGCCCTGGTTAGTATTTTCTAAGCAAATAAAACCTAAATGAGCAAATAATGTTTTAACGTTGCTTAACTACAAAGTAAAAAAAAAAAAAAAAAACACCTACACATCAAAGTATATATTGAAACGTTTATATTTATGGTTGTAATTAAAATTGCTAGTGAAGATATAACTTTATACTATATACATATTGAACACATTTTCGGATAGTATAATGTTTTTAGAATAGTGTGTTTCTTAAAGGTTCATTAAACAACAACAAAACAGGAACCTATTTTTTTTTTTTTTGTTATAAGTAACTTTGCCCCAAATGATATGGTTTAATTTTCAATTAAAGAGACGAAAGCGAGATGCGCTTACAATTGAAAAAAGTTAATTACCAGGGATAAAATAGCACCATATTTTTGAATTTTAAAGAGCACTGTGACTGATATTAAACAATGAACCTGGTGTATTGTGCAAGATGGAGAAAGATTGAAACGTATCACCCGAGTGCCTTTTCATTGTGCCTTCTTTTCCAAAGGCTACCATCCCTTATGATATGTATTTCCGTACATACCTTGACATGCTTCATTCAAAGTAAACGTTTTTTTGAGAATCACAAATTATGATTTGTATTTTTGCCCATCTCCAATTTGGTTATGCCCAATCATAGCGATTTACTGCATAGTAGAATCTCAGAACAGATCGTACCAATTTTAATATTCTATTATGGTTTATTGTAAAGGCTGGTATTGCTTTGTGGTGAATACCCTGGAAATGCTTATATCAATTTTAACATAACACTGACATGGTCGATTTTCACAGGACTAAAAAAGATTCAGGATGCCTGAGTTTTAAATTTTACAGAAGGTCCTGATATCCTGTAAAAATAATCTGGGATATAAAGTTTGTTGTGATTTTTAGTCCTGTGCGAATCAGGCAAAAGAAAGGACATGGTAACTGCTCAGAACTGAGTTTGCAACTATCCAGAGAATTATGTTGTATTGTGTTGAAAACAATGTACAATATTGGATGGCAATAAACACCTATGGTGGTCAAAAGGCTGGAAACTGAACTCAATGCATGACATTTTGAAACTGGGGATCATCTGGAATATATCCCAGTATTCAATGCATTTTCTGGGTTATTGAACTAGCAGACAGCATGGCCCCTAAGCGATATGATTTTGGACCTTCAATCCCTCAAGTAAAACAATATATTTCAGGACTGGAAGCAAGAGTAATGGAACGACTGATGCACTGTCACAATTACAGCATTCCCGCAACAGACAAATGGCGCCAAAAACAGAGATGCAATTTCCAACGTGGGTTTGGTGGCTTTAGTACAGCTAACTCTCTGGATAAAGCTTCTTGACTGATACACCTCTTAAGTATTAATTTAACATAAACATGCAGTCTCGTACAGCTGTGCCTTTATAGACAAACAGGCCACTGTTTCCAGAAAAATAAAAACCCCTTTTTAAAACCCCAGTTTAAAACAGAACTTACAGTAGGTAGCCACTGTTGCCCTTGATGCCTATGGTTGAAAAAAGATATCTGATGGTAGTTAAGGCTGTTTTTGCATTTGGTGATCACAGCTTGTCATACAGTACTAAAAGCATGTACTCAACAGCATCATGCATCACTGGTTCCCAACTCTGGCCTCAAGAGCTGTTCCAGGCCAGGATTTTGTTCCAATCAAGTCCTAAATTAGTTGTGTGACCCTTCAGTTTTATTAACTAATTATGGCCTGACTGGAATCCACTGCACTAATGTAAGCAGCACTATTGTTTACATCAAAGGACAATGGAGACATTAGGGGTTTATGTCCTGGCACAGTCACTGCATTGCTTTCCTGGCCTTCACATGTTTCAGCCTCTTTCATGAAACCAGGAATGAATCAGGGGCTGCAATGGCAGCCTGATCGAAATTACTTTTTTTTTTTTTTTTTTTTTTTTTTTTTAATAAAATAAATCACAATACCAATAAAATAACTATGTAAATTGACCATAAGGGCTGCAGCTAGTTTTCCAAAAATGAATGGGATGTGCATGTAGCAGCTTTGACAGCTTGGCAGCCACTTCTGGCTTTTTTTTACATTTTTAGAAGGTCATGTCTTGAAAATCTGTTTTAAACGCAGTTGAATCAGTCTATACTGACACTGATCCAACAGTGTGTAAGAAATGTGTTTGAGGAAATATAGGAAGGCCTGACATAAGAGCTTTAGATTGGTGTGATAAAACTTTACTCAGTTTTAGAATGGGTACATTTAATTTCTGTTGAAATTCATATGTTTACTGTTGAATTCTCTTTTGTGCTATCTGTCCTTTCAAAAAAGTTTGTTTAGAAGAAGTCACTACTATCTCTGCTGTGTTTTGCAGCACACACATTCATTTATCAATCATAGCAGCATACTGCACACCCCCAATATGGAAAAGAAGTGTCAACAAATTGCCATCTAATCAGATCGATGTCCCTATGAAATGCAAATTTAAATATTATTATATCAGGGGAGTCTCCTTGGAGGAGGCAAGGGAGGCAGTTCCTCCTCACAATTTCAAAGTGAAAAAATGAATTATAAATATATGGCAAATATGGACTGCCCTTTGCATCACATATCAGATAATTATAGCCCCCGAGGGAGGGCAATACTGACTGACAGGGATTATATTGCCCGAAGCAGAAGGCTGACAATGACAGTCAGGACGTGATTGGGAGGCAAATAAATATTGAAAATGGTTGGTAGGAAGCAAAACATTTGAAAAAAAAATTGAAAATATCAGACAAGGTTTTGATTTATTCCATTTTTTGTTGTCATGTTATTTAGTTTTCCACTGCATTTCTACTGATTGCCCATATTTTCCCCAGCGCAGGCAAACTCGTTCACTCTGTTCTCACCAGTATACTATAGCATTATTTTGTTGGCTATTTATTTAAGTTCAGCAAATTAAGTCAATACGATGTGCTTGATTTTTTTGTCTGCATTTCTGCCTCCTCAGCACTATCCTTGCACTATTGCACTACTAATATGTCACTGTAGATATAACTTGTTATAATCCTAACTTGTTGCATCCTAGTTCATATTGTATTTTAGTAGTATCATTTGCACTTAAACAGTAAACTATACTGTATTTAAATATTAATCTTGCATTGTAACCATGTACAGTACTGCCCTGTAGCACCTGTCAGTCATCCTAGATAAAGGTGTCTGCCAAATAAATAAATAAATAAATAAATAAATAAATAATAATATCAAAAGTGTTGTCAGTCAGAATACAATAATACGATTCTACTGCTGCTGGGGGCTTAAGGGGACCCCAAGCCCTCTGCCTTTTTTTGACTCACTATTTTTAGTGAGTCTGCTATAGGCTTACTCCAGCATATGGCAAGTGTTTTGTGTTATACCAGCCTCATATCACCACACACATGCCAACAGTACAGAAGCTAAACATTGGATTCTGTGAGTGCTAGAAGTCGTGCTGTGTATTTTCCTGTTGTCACCTGGTTTAAATATTACAAAACATTCACACAAGAACAAACTATAGTATGTTTTGCTACCGTCTTCATATTAATTATATTAGAAACCAAGAATAAAGTATGCATGACTACTCTAGAGCCTCATCAATCAATGGTATCTGCCTTTCTCCAACTCTTCCTTATCTATTAAGCATGCTGGTAGCAGTAAAGAAATATGAGTTAATGTACCATAACTATTAGAGTATAATACGCACAGTTTTGCATAGAGAATTTATCAGTGCTCAATACGGACTGCATGTTTCAAAGTGTGCAGTATAATCAGGTTATACTATTGTATGTAGTACACTTTAGTATTTGCTAAAGTATACAGTCTACAAGGCTTGTACACCAAAGAGGCTCAGTGACATGTGTAATACACATGATGCATGTTATATCTATAAAATTACTGCGACGTAACAGTAATGGTTTTTCAATGGCCCATGATGTGTAGAATGTTTAAAGCAGGTGTATTTATTCAATATTGCTGTGCAGTAGATTAGACATCTCTGTTTCTGAAATTGAATGTAACACAGGTAAAAACAAAGAATGAAACAATGTGTCCAAAATGATTAAGTTGAAATCCAATCATATGCGAAGTAAATTAGCTTTTTTGATGTCCAACATACTTTATGAAGTTATTATGATTGAACATCTGAAGGTTATTATGTATACACATTTTTGAGCAACAATTTTACTTTTTAAATATGTGAAAGGATCAAACGCAAAGTAATACCACATATGTTTAGGTTTAACGTACATTGTCTCCATAGTTCAAAGTTGTTTTCCTTCTCTTTTTATCCTTAAAAAGCTATCCAGCTGTTTCTTATCAGGGTTTGACAGCACAGGGTTTTCCGCTTGCTACAGCAATGCAACTGGTTTGAAACTGCAAATAATGTATGGCTATTTCTTAAACTGATTCCATCATCTTTAAAGCTGTGAACCTGAGACTTCCTGCCGAAATGGACGTCAGTGGAACTGTTAAACTGATAAATGTCTTAGTACAAAAAACAACTTTCTTTTAGAAATGCATGATTTCCGTTACTTTTCAGTAGGGTACCCGTATATCACAGTTCAATTACATATATTGAACTTCAAAGGAGCCCCTTAAAGCACAATCTCCCAATGGTGACAAACATCCTGAGAACTGTCTCCTTCAAGGTTTTGTGCACTTTCATTTTAAGTTACTCATGTGAAAAAAATACACAAGACAAAAATCATTTTTTTTATTTTTTATATTTAAGGGATTTGTCAATATTTAATAATGTAGTATTGTTTTTCATAAGGCTACTGACATGTCTCTTTGATATGTATGTAGAATAATGTTGCTTTCCTTAGCATACTGGCTGCAATACCTTTGGACTTAAAATGATCATGTTAATGGAATACTGTAGCCTCTTAATTTGCACACCGTTGGTAATTTATTAATCATCATATTCGCTCTTAGTTGTCAATAACTACTGTTTAATTAAGTTACCAGAAAACATTACTATTGGGGCAGTCCTTGAGTATACCTGAGCAAAGTAGTTTAGGTTGATCAAAGGCTGCCCAATTCATCATTCATTTAACCCCTTATTGTATTTTCCCATGCAGAATACTATTACAGTCATGTGTCACATGCAAATGCAAATTGTGCTCGGGTGTGTTTTGCACGTCGGCAGCATGCTTCAGTTCATTTAGATAGTTACTGTAGAATGGCACACATTCATTCTGCTGTTTCACTTCTGCTTAACACTGTGAATATTACAAACTCTCAATTTTCGATGCCTAGCCATCAGAACACGTTCATCGTGACTTAATGATAAAGACACATCTTTCAAGAAGGTCATGTGAAAGTACATGATGCAATGAAAACAAAACACAACCATGCCATTTCTCCATGCCAGCCCTATCAGGTTTCAGAAATCTCATGTTATTTCAGCTGGAACCTGCAGAGGGTGTGAGAGAGAATGATAATATTGAAACCACTTTCTGTATAAGGTGTGCAAAAACCCAAAGGGGCTAAGTCAATAAAGGAAAACAGGGGCAGATTTAACGTTCAGGAAATAAATGAATATAATCCACCTACAGTACAAACTGATTTCCACAGTAAATAGTTGAATATGAAATCACTTGTCCAAACTCTATGCAAGTTGGTTATATAACTGTATATTTCTATATCTCATTTTGTGAATTGGACCTAATAGAGCTAAGTTGGTATAAATTTGGAAACAGCTGCAACCAATCTATTATTTGTGCATAGAATGCCAGGCATGGCTTCAGCAACAAAAGAACGGTGTTAGGGAGTGCATATATAATGTATTCTGATATATACTTGGTAATGCCAATAGTTTTCAAATTGATTTTCCAAGTAGTTGTATTGTATTGAATTTGACTTAAACTCAAACAATTACTGAGGATGACACCATTTCCGCTACCCATAGCAAGTGGTTAAAAACCAGTACACCTACAGACAATTGCATGCTTGATGCACTTTATAGACTGATAAAAACATTCTTATTCACCTCAAAAACAAGCAGAGACGCATCCCACGTGTCCCGTGTGCAGTTTTCTATACCCCAAGAAGATAAGCATTTTGATATGGATTTGGAACAAGTGAATGCTGATGCTTCACATACCCAGGATGATAAGGCAATGTGATAGCGTCTTGGCATTCTTGAATCAGCTTCTACAGACAGATTAAAATTCTTCTGGATATCTCATGCTCTCTCTGCCATCGAATGTTAAAGCCTTTTCCCTTGATGTTAAAAATATATACGAGAGAATGTCGACAGTTATATGCATGTAGGCTATTTCATTTCAGTTTTCTTGAATAACTATTTGCAGTTTATGGAGTACAGTTGGCAAAGTAATAAAGCTTTCATAATGTGGCATACAAACGTCATGAAGCCAGGTTTTTTTTCCCATGGTAGTTTATGTTTTAAATAAGTGCACATTACTTCTGTAACGCAAATTAAATCTAAGTCAGTTATTCCAATTTATTTCCTATTTTGAGGCATTAGAGCTGTTTATCAAATCAATTTCTCTTGAGGGTGGAAGTACCTTGAGAAATGATTCAGAACTACATTCAAACCCCGCAGTACAACAGGCTGTGATATGATCCTAGTTTTATTTATTTATTAAGAGTTTAGTATTGTAGTAATGGCTAATGCTTCTGTCCACTAAAATACAGCTAGGGGCAGCTATTAAGGCTTCTAAAACTAAAAATCTAGATTTATTTTTATAAAATCAACAAAAAACCTTGACCAAGGAATGAATATAAACTTACTTCGTGAACTTTTTGATTATATTGATTGTTTAGATATAATAAGAAAATGAGCTACAGATAATTGTGTTAAAAAAATGAATTTAGGCCTATAGGTTCTTGTGAGCTTGTTTTAACTCTAACAATGATGCACAAGTACCACCAGTACTTTATTGACAAATACTATTTTCAGGCAACACACTATTTTCTAAATATTATTTACAGCACCTGGTTTATGACACGTTACATATCAGAACTAATTTCCAATGACTAAATATTTGTTAAAGGACAAATAAAAAGAGAACAAAAAACTCTTGCATTTCTAAGTATCAGATAGTAAGATACATATTCTGCCAAACCTTAAAGGTTGGCACTCTCTGGTCGTGTTACACAAACCGTACAAACTGTTATACGAAGCTGTCATGAAGGTTGCTGATAGAGGCTTTCAGGGGTGGTCTGGATTACAAGATAGTATCATCTTCTCAAAACACATTTCAGCACTTGCATCTGAGCTGTCTGTTCATATAATCTGTTCAAAATCACAGTAGAATGTAAAGTTCAAGGAAACTAGGGTTACTTAATCTGGTTACAGCATATTGGACTTAACTCAAAAAACATATATTATTACATTACCAGTGTTACAATCTCAGTTTTAGGTCAAAGTGAGAGGGGAGCCCTGAAAACAAACAAACAGTCACACACAAAACCTTATAGCCTCTTGCCTAGTCCCCACCCAATTTTCACAGAAAACTAATTTCTGACCCTGTTTTTTCTAAACAGTAGTATAAAAGATTTGCAAATACATATTTTTTTAAATGTGGTAAATATCAATAGCCATCTCAATGCTTTTAGTTCACAAATTATGCCATTTACAGCTATGGCCAAAAGTTTTGCATCACCCTAGAGAATGAACACATTTTATTTCATAAAGTCGAATGAAACCTGCTGAATAATGTTACGTTAACATATTGAACTACATACTGCTTTGGAGTTGTCCATATACTTAACAAAAAACTAACAATTGAAAAATGTGACATTTTGAAATCTAACATGAAATACTGTACTACTCTTGTGGCTTCCGGTATATTTTGTAGTGTCTGTGATTACATGATGTTAAATAAAATATCTAAATTATGTTCATATAGTTTTGATTTTAAAATCCTAAAATTCTAGATGATGCAGAACTTTTGGCCATAGCTGTACTTTGCTGAATCTTCTGGCGATCATAGTTAAAACCCTTTAGGATTAAGTGCTGAAATGTGTTTGCATGGGAATTGGGTCAAATATTTCAGACCCCTTTAGTTATTTTGGAGAATGTTAATGTAAATAGAACAAGCTGTGCATTGTTTTCACATCTGTATAAAATGTATAATATAGGCTTTTATATTTTACTAAACTGACAAACCCTTGTGCTTCCCAAAAGTTAAACTTGGGAATGAGTTATTTATTATTATTATTATTATTATTATTATTATTATTATTATTATTATTATTTCTTTCTTAGCAGACACCCTTATCCACGGCAATTTAGAGTTGTTATCTCATTTCACAATATCACATTACAGATAAAAGCAGTTATAAAGTACAGTAAAATCATTAGAAAGTAAGATCAAATTCAAATAAGAGCAAAATAAAAATACTGTAAATAATTACATTTAAGAGCGAATTTGACTAAGAGCAGTAAACTTACAGTACAAATGTTTGCTTATAAGAGTAAATTCCATTAAGAGCACGTAATAAGTACTATAAATGGATAAGAATGATTGCAAATAAGTTGATTTCAAACAATTACAAAACACGTGAATACAGATACCTCATTATCACATATAAGACATATTTTTGTGTTGGTTTTTGTAGTCCACTGTAAATCAACATAACAGAGAATGTTTTAAGGAGGCGTGCGTACCCTTCATGTTAGACTAGTTCAGTCTGAATGGTTATTTTTCTTGGTGTACTGTAACAGCTGGTAACTTACAATGTGTCTTCACTGTTTGCTATGATGAAATGTTGTAGGTAGCATACAGAAGGAAGAGGGACAAGCTTGAAATCTTATTGATGATGATGATGCGACTCCTGGTGCACTTTGATCTCCACACGCAAGGGAAAGCAAGAATGTGTCCTTAAGATGTAAACTGCATTCCCAAATATTGCATATTGTACATTTGAGTAGAAATGTTCTTAACTAATCTATTCAAGAATGCAGTATTGAAAAACTTCTGTATGTTAGTTTACATTCCAGGGCTTAAACAGTAAGTCAAGCAAATAGTGGCACTCCACTGCAGCCTTCTTCCTAGAAGCTCTACCTTATGATCCTCGCCTTGAACACAAGACAACTTTGAATTGTTTTCCTATTCGCTGACATGTCCTTCAGCATAAGAATACCAAAGCTGTACATATTTGTTGCACTCAATTAAGATTCACTGTTCTGGAGAAAAACAGCTTGGGTCTAATATTTAAAGAATGCTTGTATAATGGAACAGCGTAATTTCAGCCATATGTAAATATTTCTCCTGCTGTTATAATTAGAACTCTATTGCAGAAAAGCTGCATGCTTTTTTATATCTTGTGAATGGCTTTATTGTCACTTGTCTTCTCCTTACATTTATAACTACCGATAACCTGGTTTAACTTTTTTCACTGTATGACCATGGGCATCTTAAAATTGCATCACTTGTTATAAATCATGCTTTACTGTCTTAATATACTGCACTGTGTTCAAATTCATCTTCATTATGTATTCCTGAACTTTGTTCAAAGAAAGGAATTCAAACTTTTACCAATATATTTAAACAGGATAAAGTTGTCATTTCAGACCTTGAAATAAAATTTCAATAAATAAACTAAATACGTGTAGTGTCTATTGTATTTTATTTAACAGAACTACTTATACTAACTAATTTTCAAGCTAAATATACCATTTTTAATATATGATCAGCTAGCCGCAGTGACACCTAACTTCCATCATGAAGTGAGTTCAACTGCTAAGTATGAACTGTTCACTCAGTAAACCAGTAAACTATAGATTAATGCCTGTCAATCTTGTTGTCTTCCCTATGAACACTTAAGGCTGTAATGCTGTAACATTGTGGCAAAACTTTGCAATGAAGCTGTACTCTATGTCCAATTGAATATTTATTGCTAAACAGCGGATGGGAATGTCCAAATTTTGTTGGCATGAAAGTAGGAGGATAAGGCTTGGGCTCTGACCACTGCGACACAAAGTCTGTATGCTCTAAGTGGTTTAATATTGAAGTGGTTTTCAAAAGTGATGTCAGATAAAAGACCTATACGTTTGCCAGTATTCAAACTTTAATTGCAGGGCAGAATGTATAGCATAGGAAATGTAATAAAAATGTCAAAAATTTTTGCAGAAGCAGCAGCCACATCCTCCAAGGAAAGGGTGGGCGGATTAAAAATCTACGTGCAGACATTTTTTTTGGTTTGTTTCCAGAATAAATACATTAACACTCCTCTTAGCTTAAAAAAAAACACTTAAAAAAATATAGTTGCAAGTGCATAGGTAATCTTTATGTTTTATGTTCTACTGAATTGTCTATTTATAGAATAAAATTCAAGTAGAACTTAAATGTCTGTGAACTCCGCTGTGATATTTTAAATGTCTTGGTTTTGTAAAATGTGCAGCACAGTCTTAACTGGCTTTAATTTCAATTTTGCATTGCATTCTGGCATTTTAAGTAACCAATAACTTCAACATACATCTGTACCTTTACTTATATCTACGGCTTCTGATTTTTGGTTTTAACAGATAAAAAAGGTGTATCGCCAATAAACACTGGAAAAACTAGAAATGGTTAATTAATTCGCGTTGACCACCCCTTTCCCATTAAAAAATAAAACCTACTAAAAAAAAACCAAAAAAAAATGGGCAATGTCCCTCCTGACTTGTATCTATCATTGATTCATTCTGAATACTTTAAACCCGCCCCCTAACTACTGAGTGACAGTACATTCCTACATTTCTATTGGAGACTTGGCTTGTGGAATTTAAAACAAGCTAACAATTTGGAATGGAGGCTTGTTCACTGGATTTAAAGTTGTATTACAGTTAAGATACAGAGGATTTTAAACAGAAATGCAAATTGTGGCTAAATGTAAAAAAAAATGCCTACACACAAAACCCCCAGAAGAATGTACCCGTGACCATAAAGATTTAGTTGTGAAAGAGAGTAAAGGAAAGGTACAACTTAAGTGTGCAAGTACTGTCGAGTTACTACTATACATATTTCGACAGAAAAAAAGAACGGTCTTTGGAAAGTAACCGAAAACCCAAATTTCATACAGTATATAAAAAGCGAAAGCCCCGAAAAAAACAATGTACATAAAAATCAAAAATAGTTCAAAATAAGCACAGAAAAATGAAATTAATAAAAAAATAAAAAATAAAAAAAACAGAAGCCCTACTTATATCTGAAGAACACGTATTTCCCACAAAAAAGTCCTGAATTTGCTAATACTGTACGTCCGCCAGCTTGTTGTCTGTCAAGAGGTTACTGGTGTCACATTTCAGATTTACATTTGTTAAACAGAAGTGGTTTACACCATTTACTAAATAGAAAATTGTTTGTGTAACAAAAAAACAAACATATGAATAGTTTAGTTGCTGTTCTATTAGACGCCAGGAACTCAACAAATCTTTGTAGAAGCAGCTGGACGGCAATTCAATTTTCTTTAACTTTTAACCCTAAATGATGTAAAATATGTTTACAGTGCTACATTGCACAAAATACATTACAAAATATGTTTTAAAATGTGTTTAATTTAGGTGGTTGGTGACCAAATAGCTTACAGTATCCAGTCACAAATCTATATTCTTTCATTTTATAAAAGATCATTTAAATATTCTGACAAAGATAACCTCATTGCCTAAAAATAATCACAGTGAACAAAACGTGCATAAATGTTTGCTTACCAACTGTGCAATCAATCAAATCACAGCTGGTTCCACTTTATTTAATCTGAGTAACACAGTAACATGTTGTTACAGATAGCTGCTTATAAATACATGTGTTTATTCCAACCAAAATCCACTTCATTTAGACTACATAACTTTTACCGTTGTGAAATGGCGATTAATGGAACTATTTTTAACTGTTTTGTCATTTTTATGAACAAAACTGTGAGATACAATCTATTTTTGTTTGGTATAGGTGTAAATGGAAAGATGTTATTAAAGCTGTTTTTTAAGTTTACTGTCTTGCAGATCCAATGCAAACATCTTAAGTGCTGTTCAAAAGGATCAGGTCTGTTTGGACTGCCAGTTCTTAGTGTAGATCTGAATCCCAGTTGCAATTGCAAATTACATTTCTGTGCTTTGTGACTGGCCATTTTACCCAATGGGAAAATGGCCAGTTACAAATGCAATTTTCACATCTCACACCTGGGGGCGCTAAAAAGAATGTAAAACCCACTTTTCAAACATCCCTCGAATTCAGCTGGTGGTCTGTCCTGATTCGTGATATTTATAGGTGCTCTACCACACTACAGCGTCATTTTCCAGGAGGTTTCTGGTAAGGGACAGCAACCTGCTCAAGAAAGGACACAAACAGATAGATACATATAATCTAGAAAATACTTCCCTTTCAACTTGAATTTAAAATCCATTCAGGTAGACAGTTACCTTAATTTGAACATGTGCCTTCCAAAGTAATCCACAATCCACCTATCAATTTGGCAATTGTCCTGTAGACAGTTGATGGGAGAAGTACACAATTATCCTATAGAGCAAAGCAATTTCAAGTGATTTCATTATTGAAAATGGAATGATGGAAACGACATGCAGCATCAAATATAATATATGTAAAACGATGCTCTAACAGGCATCATACAAGTAGCATACTGGCACACTAAACACTAACTGGCTGAGCTTTTTTCCTTTACATTACCAATGGAACTGCTTTCATGCAGTCAAACAGTATTCAGTGGCTTTGTTTAGAGTGCACGTTCTGAAAGTCATTTTCGGGGGTTTTCTGCAATTCGTTTTGAGTGCGTCTGCAACATTTTGAAAGAAGTTGGACATGTTTTTACCATTTTTTATAATTATGATTCCAAGTTTGGATCCGAATTCTGCCAACAATAAGAGCATCTGGAATAATTCAGATACCCTCTGGAAATTCAGACACCCTGGAAACCTCTACCTTCTAATCATTTAATCATCTGGAGGATGTAAATAAAAAAAAAATTGAGTGCCTGCCATTATTTCTTTCTCCTCATAATGCATTTGCAAGTTTCTAACATTTACATTCTACTTTTGAAATATATCTGTACAAAGACTAGTTCTTGTGAGTTCATGAGATAAAACAACCCCACCGGTACCTGAATATTTTAATTAAATCTTTGAACTTACTGTGGTTGTGCGGCAACTCAATCTTGAACATGTGGAAAAGTATATAAAAGAGATGGTGACATTGATAACCAATACATTAATTAGAGGGGTGTTTATTCACCTACTTCCCCTGGTCTGAATGATTCAGAGACGTAATTCTTCCATAGAAATCTTGGTCCAAAAGCTGTAGCGTGTGTGTTTCTAATTCATTTTTATTTGAAAATTGAAAAGCAAATATCAAACACATTCCATAAAAGGTTTCTGTATTTCTTTTTTTCATTATTTAGGCAGGTTTTCAATTGTTCCAGATGATATATTCAGAAAGGAGACACACTAATGGAATGAATGAACAGTTTATTGATTTGACAGATAAACTATGAATGTATTACATTGATATTTGAGTCTGGTCCATGGTTTTGCCCATTGGAGCTCGTTAGCTGCCCTTATGCTGGCGAATATGTTGAATGAAGTATATGAACTAGATGAAGAACTAATGCCAGCAGGCAGGACAAGTGGCACTTGAGGCCACCTTCCCCATAGACAAAGCTGCAAGGTGGAGGCATGGGAGAAGGGGGGCCAAACAAATGACAAATGATAAGGGCCTTAGATGAAGTTGATATTCATAGGTTTGATGATTACGTATTTGATTAGGGTGTTTACTCCTTTCTGAAATACAAATACGTTTCCAAGGAAAATGTGAGTTGCATTAACTTAAAATGATTTACAGATGAAAAAAATATATTTCATAGTTAAGCTTTAGAGAAACACTTGCCTCGCAAGCAAGCTTATAACAATGCAAAGAATATGGACATTGCATTACCCTTTTCAACCAGAGGGGTCAGAATTCTTTCCCCAAGAGTGCCACTGTTACGAATTCGCATCTTAGCCCATTGAATTGAATGGAAAGGCCAGGGCTGGACTGGGTGAGAGGTCCTCTGTTATGTGTTTAGTGTCGTCGGTTTTGTGCTGAGCTGCCTCTTACACAGGTGTATATAAAAGTCCTGCATTCATCCGTGTAACAGTGAAGAGGTGAGAGTACAGTTGGTTCTGTGTGCTATGATGTGTGTTTACATAAGTTCAGAGCTGCGGAGCTTATTTCTGTTTACATTTTTTAAATGCGCGTGAGACAATTTGTGTTTATTTTTGCCCAAAAGGACTTAATTTAATATGTTATGAATGTGACTCCGGCCCTGCCTGCCTGACCATTAGCCAGACTGTCGCACTTCTATTACACAAAGGACTACATTTACTACTGATAACTTCTTCATTTGTCACATTTCCTAAATGGAATAATTATTTTGTTTCAAACTAATTAACAGGGACTAGTCACTCACTGGTTGCAAAACCGAGCGTAAATATGTGAGTATTGTTTGATCACAGTGGTTCCTTTTTTATTTCATGGAAATTAACTCAACTGAAGTTGCTATGTGATAACTAAAATTGATTCTTGGCCTGCTCTTGGTCTTGGTGGCAGTGGTAATTATTGTGTGTCTGAATCCATGAGACATGCTATAATTCTTCACTTTGCTTTCTGTCAGGACAAGCCTGGTCTGTAATCTCTAAAGCACTGTGTTGACTGTTGTAGTCACACTGGCCAGGATCTGTTATTGCTCCAGCAGTAAAGTCTTCTCTTCTGACATCTCTTTGTGCATTGTTAGGTTTAGAAAGGAAATGCCTTGCAGATATACACAAACGTTCAGATAAGCTAAGCTTATTGGCCATGTATTTTACGCTGAAATGTGCCTTAAAGATACAGAACATAAATAAACAAACATGCTTAAGATTTATTGCAGTTTGTTATTCTTTAACTTGTTGTATGCGTTGTCTGACACAGTTCCAGCTGAAGTCCAAAAAGGATTTAAGAGTTTCTATCACAGGCAAATACAGTATTCCTGTAGCCTGCTGAGTTTTGTCATCTAGCATTAAATCATCTGCAATAGTCCAGTTCTCAAAAAGACAGGTGCCTAGTCAGTACACAGGTAGATATTTCTGTATTTGTGCATTTGTTGTGTAATAAATGAATGTACTCTGAAACAGCCTTGTGCATTGTATAAATCACTGTAATAGACCGACCCACTGTGGTGGCTTCCCTTCATTCTGACACAATACTAAATCAATGTGATTAATTAAATGGTTGAAAAAGCCTACATAGAAGTCTGTAATTTTTCAGATGTACTTGTAGCTGGATAACTTTCTGGTGACTGACACATGATTTTCCTTCCTAAAAGAGTTTATTGTACCTAGTAACACAGGATACCAGATTACCTTCCTGTTGGAAAAACAAATAAACAGTCAGCCCTGAGAGCCAGTACTTGTACTGGTAATTCAGATATCCCCAAATCTGAATTGCTCCTATATTATTTTTGTACTTTTCTGCAGCAAACCTCTTAACCTGGCAACCTTTATTACCAGCACAAGGCTTTGACCCCTTACCTTTACCACATGGTAATTAATATAGTCCAATGCCACACTCGCTTTCTGTGTCATCAATTTAGAAAAGGCCCTTCCTGATTACAGTCTTCTGAACACCCCCAGCCGAGCACATATAGATTCCTGAACAACCATCTCCTGACGAGCAACCCTTTGGTGTTAAACAAGAAGGAGAAGACTATTGTAAACCTCAGGGTTAATGGATTAGAAATGAACTGTTTAGCAATGATACGTAAACCAGTATAAATGACACTAAAGTTAATAAAGGTAGGACAATACTTAGACTCCGGTAATGAGGTTACCCAGTATTATATTAGCTATTCTATCTTCCTTGAACCAGTATTTATAACTCTCTTGGGCATGCTAGCAATTTTTGATGCTTTTGTAAGGTTTGCAATGGTATCAATGACATCTATTTATCTTATCTAAGAAACAGCCCTCATACCACCTGGTATCGGTTGGTAAAGATTAAAGTTCCCACATTTATCACCGATGAGCTGTTGGTGTGATTGTATTATATGGGCTTAATCCTGACAGGCAATTACTCTTCCTTCATTCTCATATCTCAACTTCTAAAGACTTACATTTTATCTTACTGTATTATCACTGTGCAACCTTCAAAATATTGAAAACATATTCTGAGAAATTACTAAGGATCAACCCATAGATCTGTTTATACTGTGGCTCTTATTGATAAAAACAGCTTAAATGAACCCAATGTGTGTGTTTGTAAAAAAAAATGTACACGGATACATTGCTAATTTTGTGGTAAATTAGCCCAAGATAAAAAATAAAATTCTGTGAATAGAGAAATACACGTAGCCCGTGTTGTTTTGTCAAAACGCATCACACATTTCTTGTTGAAAGGAGCATTTACTGATTCTGAAATGTGCACTGTTGGTGTTGGTGTGCGTTCCTTAAATTTATGTTGTCATCTTTTTACATAAACATCAAATGATTGGCTGTTCGGCACATTATATATTTTTTACAGGATATGGAATAAAAGTTGTCAACAAAATAAAACTTAAAATGTACAGTTCAACCGGTCTTACAGTAGTAGCTCATCTTCTGTTTGCTGATGAAAAAACAGTCCATTGTACAGAACTAATATAAAAAAAGAGTGAAACTTCCATGACAATAGAATGTGGGTATCCCATGGAAAATGATGCTGTTGCTAGGGAATACCGGTTCAAAAGCATACAAATGTATTCATTCTCAAGAGGATGTCCTGAAATGCTTCAATGTTACAGTATTAAAGCGTTAATGTGCATTACAGTCCTGAAAAAGGGTTTATGCCTGATATCCAAAGGCCCTCTGTATACAATACACATGCATTAGAAATAGAGCTTGTAAAATATATTTCACATGACACTCCTCAATTCTGTAGAAAAGGTACCACTGAATCTTTGCTATGTATATCCTTTATATCCCATAGTTTATTTACCTCTTTATTGGATTCATCTGTGCCAGACAACAACAACAATAAATGCTTGTTTTTCCACATTTAGTCAATTTATTGACAATGTTAAACAAAACAAGCAAGGCTTATATCTGTGAGAAGAAGAAGGAAAAAAAAATATTTACCTAAATGTGAGGACATTCGTATATCCTCCTGTTTCAATTAGGGGCGCTCGCTCAGGAAAATAAGATCCATTGTATTGTATACAGCGGGATCTTGGAAAGCATACATAATCACGGAATTCAGTACAGACATTTTTTTTTTTTTTTTACAGAGCCTTGTGTGTATTAATATGGGCAGGTACACTGCAAGCTATAGGGTGTGCATGAAAATTGATCCTGCACCCCATATCATATGGAATTTTATTGAGATCAAATTCAGGTCATGGGGTATAGAGATAAGTGCATGTTTTCACAGCAAAATCAAGAATTATCTATATGATATTATTAGAAGACATTGAGTATAGGATGTTTAATGAACCGAGTATGAAAATGTTATCCTTAATATCTTATGAGGGGTTTTGGTATTTCCTATAGAAAATAAAAGTTTATAAGTTCATGCAGACATGTATCTCTGCTGGCGTTTTACCAGTATACTCCACTAAGAGGCTTTGTTATATTTTATATATCTTGACCCTTTGTACCTGCAAGAAAGCACCTTGTGCTAATAAAGTATGTACTGATCAAGCCTTTGTTAATATCTGTAAATGCTTTCACAATTAATCTGTTTTCAGACAGGACAAATGATACAATAATTTCACGTTTGAAGTAGATGGAGAACAGAACCCACCAAAAACGACATCTCCCAGAATACCATGTCTTCAGTTACTAGGCAATAGTACACAAGAAAAATCCACCTGACAAAGCATTATCCAATCTATAGTTAGCCGTGTTACCTTTACAGCCAGTCAGAGTAAGAATAAAGGAAATGTGAAAGCTACTCAGAGCCATTGTCAGTGCTGACGGCATTTCGTTGAACCGTGAACACTCGCGTGAGAAACAAACGAAACTGGACTCACGACTTGTACCAACTGCAGTAAGAAAGGTGTCTATAATAGTAAACTAAACTGTTGTGAGATTGTAAGCTATTCCATGGTGTTGTACATTTTAACAAGTTAACTGAGATGATAAAGAACCTTGTGTAGAACATACACACACGCGCAGTTGTAAGAAATCCAACAGCTAAATGTGGTGTTTGCATTCATGCTTATGAATGTATGCACAGAAAAGGGGCTAATAATAAAATGACTGGTGACACAGGAAGAGTTTGGTGTGTAATTTAGATTGAGTATAATTTAGAACTCGTAGGTTCGGTTCATATTTATGTACAACAATACTTCACATATTCCATTCAAAATGATATGCTTTCATTAAGCCGGTATAAATATTTATGAATTTGTCTAGTTTCCTTTCCAATGCAGGGACCAAACTTTCTCCTTTAGGAAACATACGACAGCATGTTACTGTGTGACGGTTTACGAAGAGCACATTTTCAGTATTGCTTGGAAATAAGTAAAACGTGTTAAAAAACATGTTGAGTATTATGAAAAAAAATCTGATTTGCGAATGCTATTTGAAAAGTAATAAACAACAGATGAATGTGTTGTGTTGTCTTGGAAAACTGCATTGCTGGAATGTGCCCGCAGAGTATGAAAACGATTTGTTTAATGTCTGACAGGTTTCTAGTGAGTATTGATAATACTGCATTACTGGAGATGAAACGGGATCTGTATTCATGATATTTAGAAATTTACATTACATTAAGTTTCTTATGGAATAGCTAATGTCAGTCAATGTGATTAACAAGTGAATAATACTGTAGTTTTTAATAAGCCTTCCCCTTTACTTCTTTTTTCAGGAACTGCAGAAACAGATTTGTTGAAGTGTGCATTCTTAGCAAAATATGTTAATTAAAAAACAAAATGGACAACCCTTAAATAGTTTATTAATACATGTAGGCTAATTCACTTTATAATATTTAAAACAATTGCTCATAGAAATAGGGTGAGCTTAAAAATGTGGAATGCCTCTTGATTGCATTAAAAGAAAAGCATGGATGGATATTGTTCTATTTCAGACTGCAGTACATTCAGAGAAGTTCTGGTTATCTGTAAGGTGAAACTTTTAAAAGTTTACTTTACTGCATTCATATTACATTTTATTGTACACACTACAGTAAGTAATAGAGCTAAGTATCATAAAGACATTTTTTTTGTCAAGTAAACATCCCGGCTAGTGTTTTTTTTGTTGTTGTTTCTTTCCATTTTATAATATAATATATAAGTGTTCCTCAATATAGATCTGTTGAGGTCCACAATCCTAGTTTTGGGGCTCTTTTCACAAAGCTTTTTCAGTATTTTTTTCTGAATAAAATTTGATATTTATGATACTGTTCTTTACTGTTGCTAATTAAACCATCTATGGTTCAAAACAGTTTCAGGAATAGCAAACTTGAATTTGTTCATAAAAACAGACTTTGAATAAAACCCTTGAAGACAATTGGCCCCATTCCCAAAATTTGAAAAAGGAATATTAAAAAAAAAAAAAAAAATATGTTAAAGAATCCTTTTTAAAACCCAGTTTGATTTACTAAATCAAAGTTACAGTTTATTAGTTTATTCTTATTTATCAAAGAACTGTTTAAGAGAATGTTGATCAACATGTTAAAAAAAAACCTTTTAAAAAAAGAAAATCCATAAAGTTTTATGAATAAAGCCCATTACTATGATTCTGAGGAATTTTAATAATTCAGTTTTTAAATGAAATCCAAACCATTATTATATTCTAAGATTATAATGTATATGTCTGTCCATATGTACATAGCTAATGTTTTCAATGTATATTTAAATATATATTTCATTTACTGTACAGTCTTACTTGTGTTCATAGTTAAAAGGGTGCTGGATTATAAATCACTTTACTGTTAAAGCAAGTTACAAAGACAGTTTTTCTATACATTTTGGTTTTTCTTATAGTTGGGGTCATTAACCTTTATGGGAATGGTTTATTTAATGAGGCAGGAGACCAGTGATCCCTGGAGAGTAGAGGGGTTTAATATCATTACAAAAAACAACAAAGGAGTCTATTGTATGCCCAGCATTGTAATAAATTGTCATGGACATGGTGGATTAATTTGAAAACACTAACGCGATGGTGAACATGGACAAAAACAGGATAATTCAGACTTTACTTCAGGAAGAATTTAGCAAAGCACCAGTGCATTAGTTATATGATATAATGGGATCCATTCAATTGATTGTGCTATTCACAGGATTGAATGATTCTAAATATATTCTTATGTGGTTTAAATTCCAGTGTCAATTTTCAAGGTCAATTTAAATCAGTAAAAAAGCATTGAAAGTCTACATTCAGATTTGCTTGAAAATTAAAAAAATAAAAATGGACTTCACCAAAGCACAAAATAATGGCTTCTTTAGCTTTAAAAGGGAGAAAGGGAGGAGGGGAGGGGTTCATGAGACTATTAGGCAAAGGTTAGTGGGATTCATGTATAACTGTTAATGATTCTTCTGCTGCTGTAGAGAGAACAGCTTTGGGGGAAATCAACTAGCTTCATACAAATGGCTTTTTAACATTTGACAGTACTTTACCCAACAAGTTATTGTAAATGTTGTATACTTGTGTTTTAACATATGCTGTATTGGCAGTATATTTAAAAGTATGAGACATAAACAGGCCTTCAAGATTTATCAAATCAATATCTAGAGCAAATATGTAATCACTTTTTACATATGAGTTCAAATAAAACAATTATCTGAATTAAAATGCCAGCACCTGTGAATACAACCATGGGACTTTGACAAGAAATGATTTTATTTGTGTGGTAATTATTTACATCTACATATTCTGACAAACTCACAGCATGTTTTAAATGAACCTCTTTAAAATAGATTGCAATGCAGAGACAGGGAAAAAAAGCTATATTGAATTGGTTAAAGCAAAAAGACCAGCACCATATAAAGTATTGAGCGCAACACAGCTTTGCGATAACTTTGAGTCTGAAACATATTAATAGGTTCCAAAGCGAAAATCACTTCCAGATGATACTATTTATTTCTACTCCAATGTGATAGGAACCAGCTAAGACATGACATTTTCTCTAAAAAATACAGACTCAACTGGGTACAGAAATTTAGGATTACAACATTAAAATAAACAGTCCAATTTTAAATCTTATCAACAACCTTAATAGTTAAATGCTATTTGCTCATAAATACTGTTTTTCTTTTAAATGAGTTTAAAAAAAAAAAAAAAAGTATAATGGTATTATTTTGCAAAGGCAGCTTCAGCCAACGGATACTGGAGTTTCCAAAACTAACACTATTTACCGTATTTATGCAGCTCACAGCAAAATGGCATCTCAATGTTCTCAGACAAGACTTTGCTGACAAAAGCTGGTTAAAATGAGACCAGGATATTTGGGATTAGGGGACAGTGTGTGTGTGTGTGTGTGTGATATAAAAATAACTAAGCTATTTTTGTAACTGTTGTTGAGATAAAGGAAAGAGGAGACAGTTCTGTTTGAAGGGATTTTAATGAAGTATCTGGGTGATTTTTACAGTTGATGCATAGTTTTACACCTGTTTAACAATAACACACAAAAACAACATTGTTCACATCATGCCATTTTAATTAATACCCAAGAATTTCACAAAGCAGCTTTTGGTCTGACCTTAAAAAGACATGCAGACATGCATATTCCTTTCCCCCAAAGGTCCTGTATGAATGTGGGTTTTTAATAACATTTTCATTGTTTAGAAATTGCAAACTTACTAAAAATGCTAAATTGTTTTAATGTATCGTATTACATTTCCTATTGCATTGTCTGTTGCAGTACAACAAAATTATGTTCTTAAAAATATAGAAAATGTGAAGGAATGAATGAAAGCAAAATACCAAGACCCATTTGCATTGCTTAAACCCATGCTACTTTTTATGAATATGACCCTAGGAAACTTTAGTAACCCTGCCCTTTGTGTTGTAGCTCTTAAACTTATATGCCAGACAAAATCTTTCTGGTATGTAAGTTCAGAGGTTGATCCTGTCCAAGCTTAACAGTCCTGTTAGGAAAATACTATTGCGAAAACTGATACCCTGGTGTCTTAGAATACAATGTACCTTTTTCTTTCCAATTTGTTCACAGGCCGAGATCACACATGTAGGTTCTTTCAGTGGCCTTGCAAGCACATATCACTTTGAAAATTTAGCCCTTTAGCTGCCTTTAGTATCAGGTGCTCATAATTAAGAACACTTCTAGGAAAGCCACTTCTGTCCGAGGTGGAACTGGCCAGAGGGCTGTTTCCCGATAATGGTAGTACTTGGTGTTAGAAAATGATTCTTATGATTCACTTCAGCTGCTTTCACTCGATCTTCACAATGCGTTTCCCAAATGGTGGTATGGTGGTGTCTGATTCGCCCTTAAGGGCGTAGGCACGTTTGAAACACATATAAGTGGTCTAAGCGATTGTTCCATAATCCAATTTCTGTGTTCTTGTGCATATTTTAGCCTTTTAGTCTTATTTCCCTTTCTTAATAGAGGTATTCTTACTGCAACACATCCTTTAAGTCCTGATTTTAAGAGTGACCTTCATACTGTTGATTTGACGGACAATGGCACCTGTGCCTTCTGCCAGTTCTGTTGTCAATTCAACACTTGTCTTCTTTCTATTCCTTAAGGATATTATCTTCAAGTATTGCTCATCCTTGTTAGACAGCTTTTTGGGTCTTCCAGTACTGGGTTTGTCAATTACAGATGATGTTTCTCTGTACTTGCTGATTATGCTTCGGATACCACACCTTGAAAAACGAGTGATGCAAGCTATTTCACTTAATGTTTTTCCTTCTTTATGCAAGAACCACTAGTGGAGGTTTTGAGTAAATTGTTGATGCTCATAATGCATCAGAGTAGAAAAATGCAACATATCTAAGACTTTTGCACAGCAGTGTATATATTAAGAAAAAAAAAGTCATGTAATATAATATTTTTAAAGGGTAAATACCTCCATGAACATTTCACGATTACCTCAGACCACTCGTGAACTCAAGTAGACTTTCAAGAGCTACTGGAGCTACGATGATGTTCGGGAAACACGGCAGTTTCAAAACGCTCATCTTACGATGGTCTTACGACATTGGTTTGGTTCAAGTAGCTTTTGGGAAACGGACCCCTGGCTAGCAGATGGTCAAGATCATGGGCTAAGCTTTGTCCAAAAAAAAAAAAGGTTAACCAGACAGTTCCAGCAACCATGGAAAAGTTTAGCAAGACTATGTTAAGTGCTGTATATTTCATTTTTCGCAGCTGACTTCTCATCTCAAAGGGAAGTAGGTAGCCAGATCCTTCAAATGAAAAAGTGACCTGGTAAAACTTAAGTAGGACTTCAGGGGTGGTCTGTGGCAAATTGCTTTGCTTCAAATAGCACATGATTGTACAGTTAGGTTGGCAGTGCATACAATTATAATGGGGGAAAGCAGGAGAAAATATATAATATATAATGAAAAGCAAACACATTGTTTGTTGACAGACACTGAGACAGGAGCATTACTATATCCCCATTATTGTGGCTATGAATATGTTGAAAGATAAAAAAAAAAAAAAAAAAAACAGAATGATAAATTAAAACAAAACTGCTCTGGTTACATTGGATTTTCAAATTTCATTGGTAAGAGTATTATGGAATTAATTATGGAACAGAATTCAAATGTAAAATGCAGACTTGCTACCAGATGTTATGATGAAAATGTTGAGTGACAGAAGATTTATTATAATATTGCCTCATTAAAAACATAAAAATGTGTGTGCTTTATTAAATAATAATGGTTTGGTTATTCTCTTTGCAGCATATATATATTTTTCTATAAGTGACATATGCACTGGTCTTCTGTATAAATTAAGTCATGATTAGAACACAACCAAACATCATGATTTATTATTGACTTGGAAGACCCATGATAAAACATTCACTTGGGAGGAAACCTCTGAAGGTCCCATGGTCTAGTGGTTTTAAAGACAAAATGGGGTTGTACTGTATAGGAAGACTGTGATCAGAATCTAAATTTCAGTTCTGCATATATATATATATATATATATATATATATATATATATATAACTTTTAATTGTTTCTTTTAAACTGAGGTATTGTCTACATTTTCTAAGAATAGAAGGCAACATCACAAGTCAGTGTTATTTGAATGTGTAAGTAGTGCATGCTTAATTAGAAAACTTTAAATGTGTTTTAAATGTGTACTCCTTTTACTTAAACAGACCATAACCTTCTTTTCCCATGTCTATTATATGAAGTCTAGCATGTAATGAATCAATTTGAATGGTACTCTGTGGGAATGTTTACAATCTGCATTCGGATTGCACACTGTATATTTCTTATTTCCGTGTAACCTGTACTGTTCAAGGACTGCAGTGAAAGAAGTTTATTTTTATTTGTTTTTTTGTTTTGTTTAACTTGCTTGTTTTCATTAGACCATTTCTTCACAACTGGTAACAGTTTTCCTGCACAGCCGCAGTTCATTAATGTACTTGGATGCAAATTCCATACTGCTTCTTCCTGTATTATCCCACACAACTCTGCAATGTTTATTTACACAGTACTCTACTATCAACCTACTTCATTTCATTTTTTGTGTCCAAAATACTTAGTCAGATGTTATTTCAATGTATTTATGTTCTCTCTTTCTTAACTTTGGTGATATCAGACAATATGAGAAGGCAAAACCCCATAAGTAAGAGTTTGTGCCTTGTATAAATACTGTAGATTTAAACTGTAGATTTAAGGTACCTATTTATCGAAGTGTACTCTGTGGCAGTGTTACAAAACTAAAAGGAAACTTTAAAGGTTGTTTAGGGACTCAGAAGTTGTTTCCTTCTAGATTTGTAACATTACATTCATAAAAAAGGTGCAAATTGCCCCCTGAAATAAAAAGCTTTCAGATATGAAGCCAGTGTAAGCTTTGCCACAGCAGTTCAATTGTGCAGACCGATGTATGAACTGTAGATAACAGATTACATTTCAGTTTTTAAAATTGTGTAGTGACATGCTGAAGCATGACTTCAGGTAATCCTCTTAACTTGCATGTTTAAGCTTTGTCAACATGATTCTGTATTAATCTTCTAGGTAAATACACAAATAAAGACTTTAATCCCTGCATTGTAAACGGTTTTCATTCACAATACTGTGACTTTCTAAATAACAAAAGATAGTAAAATTATAGGACAGACCTATTACTTATATTAACAGTTTTAAAAGCTAAAATGTTTTTTTTGTTGTTGTTGTTCTTTTAAACTATTGGATTAGCCTCTTGAATGTTACCAATATTTTAAAAAAGATAACATTAAATGTTAACTATGAGGGAACATTGGCCTTCTTGGTCACACAAGTCCCTGGCACTTGAAGCACAGTAAAAAGAGTATCAATATTAGTTTGTTGTAATCATTCATCTCAGTATGCTATGTGCTTTAGCTGGTGACAACCTCTGGGTCATTGTGTATGCACATGCTGTCACTTTCTTCCTACTACACTTTACAAATGAAAACATTACTAAATTGATATAATACTTAAAGGGCTTACACTTTTAGGCCTTATGTGCCTCGCTTAATGTTTAAGTTTGAGAGAAACATTTCTTTTTTAATCAATAGAATTACTTCTGTAGTCACTCTTTCTATGCAGATGACAATCTTTTTGCTTAGACTACCAAGAAACCCAATTAAGGATTGCATCTCTACATTCAATCAGATGGCCCTTGATGTATCCAGAAACACATTATGCACATAATCTGTTTTTGATGTCTCAGTTGTGTTCTTTCTTACCTCCTATGCCAAACAGATGTGACTGAAATATGATATGCTTTTGTATCTGCTTGATTAATGACATCCAATGTTGTCCGCTAACCAAATTAGACTGCATAAACACTCATATTCATGTATTTTCATTTTAAAACATGATAGCTGGTAATACTTTAGGTTATAGAAAGTTCTTAGGTTCCATGCCTTCCATTTCCTCTCAGCAGTGTATTCTGGGTCAAAACATTTTACTGGCTGAAAGCATGTCAGTAAACATGGGAAGCAGCTGGTTGGTTAATGACAGGATAGCTGTTGAAGGGGAGGGGAGATTACCAAGGAAGTGCAACACAATCTGAAAGTATAGTTTGCAAACAGATATTTCTCTAATATATTGTAGTACCAGTTACCATGTAAAATAACAATACATGTTTGCACTGCACATTTGAGACCAGCAGTATATTACAAATGCAACTGAATACGATTTATGAGATTATTTTGTTAGCTAGAAACACCGTTTCAATGAGCAATGCTTGTATTGGTGTTATTTTTAAACCCAGTTTCTCAAGACACGGAATATGACAAGTTCATATCATTGCGTGTCAATGTCGGTGATCTAGATCAAGCCTAAGCAAAATATTATGACAAGTGGGTCACACTTCAAGCTGCTTCAGGATTTCTCTGAAGATTGTATAGGACTGAAGGGTAAAAATAATCATCTTTCCTTTAAAAATGTCATTGTGTTGACATATGCAGTGTACAGGGGATAGCCAAAAGCTGTGTAGGTTTTCAATTTATTGTCTCAGTTGCACATTTTTTGGTTTGTACACAAATACAGATAAATAGACTCTGACAATTCACTGGACTCAAGGATAAAACAAAGACAAGCTTTATGTGTTTCAAATAATGTATTGCTGTAGTGGGCTTGTCCTTTTAAGCATGTTGGTTTCAGACAATGATGCACTGCTTCTGTCCTTTTTTCCCCCATACAAATAGACTATGTATTTTTCCCCACTACATGAACAGTTGTGCATTCTTAAATTTTAAATGTTAGTATCCCAAGAAAAAACAAGCAATTGGGTAGTGTACTTCCTTGGTTGGGTTCTGGCCTGTGGTTCCTACAGCTGCATGCTCTTATTGTCCCTGGGAGGAATGTGTTGCTTAGAAAAGCAGGAACCATACCTGAGGCGAGACACAGCGTGAAGTTTGTAACCGGTCCTGACAGACTAGCACTGGCACCAACTTAAATGTACATTCATTCTGGGAATAGTCAAAGACACACTGAAGCCGTCTTCAAATGCCAGTTACTGTATCTAAAATCTTATGAAAAAACAATGAGAAAATGAGTAGATCAGGGTGCCTGTAACCATTTACATGGGGGAACTCTGAAGAGATGAAGATTAAAGGTACTGTACTGGAAATGCCATCTAGAAATCAAAGTGGAGAGATCTGCACATTCTCCTATTTAAGCATGCTGTCCAATTAGTAGCAATGCAGTACTGGTGGTGCTTGTATACACGGTTTTACAAAACTGGAGATGTGCAACCCAGGGATCTCCAGCCATAACCTTGCTAAGGACTGCCGACTCGGAATGAAGCGGGTCATTGTCAGATCGTTGATCATTCATGTACACAGAAAAGGCATGGTGAAAGTTTCTGCATGTGCATAGGATTTACGGCATCACAAGATAAACCTGTATATTTCTGCATTATATATAAAAAATAATATTATAAAACTGAGTCAGGCAGCAGTGAGAGCTCATTACAATCGGACCCTCCATGCACCTTTAAAGGTAATTAAGAAACTGAATCCAAAACAGCCCATTGGACAATAATGTACTCTGGGGTTACTTATAAGCACAACTTGATCATGAATTTAGATGCAGTAACTAAAGTCAGTTCATTGTATTGATTTTATTTACAATTATCAGACTAAGATAGCCCTTATGAGATTCACATTTTCAAAGGGTTTACTAGGGCAACAGCAGTAACATGCATACTTTGCATCAACATATTACACATTCAACAGAACAGTCAATACAGCACATGATATGCTTTCAAAACGAGTACATATTTAAGAGTCCCTGCTGATCTTTCATTCTAGAACGTTCAGGAATAGGAAAGTGGAATTCACAAAGCATTCTATTTTTGTTAAAGTAAATGCTAAAAAAAAATGTGACCTTGCGATTTGGCTTATAAAAATAAAAACATGGTGCCAGAATGCTGGTTCAAAGAAAAGCCTTGATGATTTGTCTCTGTGGACTTTAAAAGAACTTCCTGGACTTGACTGCGTTACAGTGTTCAAAGAGTGGGTGTGCTTGGTCATTTGTGGTATCTTTCTGTTATGTTGAGGTTGTAATTGGGATTTCTACTTCTTTGTAAGAAGCTCTTTTTATACATTAGCTGGAAGGTACTCTCTGGATTGTCAACACTGTCCTTACAGCTAGAGTGCTGCCTGTCACCTCCTGTCATTTACTACGTTTGTTCTTAATTCACTCTCACCTATCATGTAGCACATCTCCCATCTACCTTAACATTCATCATTGCTTTGTCCATCGTGACAAGTTGAAAAACCCTTTAGGGACTACCCTAAAAAAAACTATTCAAATACAGGGATCCCTGCCTGTCCAAATCCTTTCAATGCATGTGATTTTACTGTTTTCCTACTCTATTGTTTTCATGTTTTTAATTTGTTATTGAAATATAACACAATGAACATATTTTAACCTGAGACAAATGAGATATTGAGCAGGTAAGTCAGGCATGGTTATACACATTTACAGGGTGCAAATAATCTAGAATATAATACCTGACTTCATTGCAAGATTAACAATCAGATCTATTTTAATTATATACCCCAAACCTGTAAAATACCTATATACCTGTAAAATTGGAAACCTGAATTGCATCATTCACTTATTTTTAGGGATAATAACCATGGAAAGTTGGGTGATGCAATCCAGTGATTCACCAGGCCAGTGCTGAAAAATTCCCCTGTGGAGTATAGGTTGATCAAATTGACCTTAAAGAGTAAGTAGCAGAGTTCCGAAAAATATAGTGTTATACATCCCCACATGTTGCTACAACTGTTTATATAACGTACCTGTAATGTATTTGCATTGTTAACATCCTGACAGCGTTTTACACTTATAAATTTAAAGTCTGTTTCAAAGCTATTTTCAAAATGGCTACTCTGGGTAATGGTGCACTAGGGTTTGAGATCTGTCCTCTAAATCACTCCAAAAAGAGCGATAAGAAAAAAAAGTGCTCTGGCTTTTCAGTTCCGTACCACATCATGGATCGTTATTGCTGTGTTACCTGTTTGACAATGAGGGCAATAATCCTTACACTATCTTTAAGTGATTTTAATAAATTGGTCAATAAATCAGTCTTCAATGGAAGCACCAGTGGCTAGTGGGTCTAACGAGTTAAATGTGTTTTGAATCCTTTACCTCTGGAATTCTCTCTTTGCCTATAATTCCAGTGTATCCTAGGACTCATCTGTTTCAGAGTCTGCATACTGGAACTAATGCATGCCACCATTAATCTGAACAAAATGTGGTTTGGTTGCTGCCAAGGTTTTATAGATTGATTCAATTTTGTCATTGCTTGCTTAAACCATTTCTTTTTTTACAGGATAACAGCATTTTAAAGACATAGTTCAATGAATTGTAAAATATTTTTTTTAAATATAAAGCGATACCACTTTTTTTAAGAACTGTTTGAAAATAGGACTAAGGGATAGGTGTACTAAAATGGGCCAGTTGCAGCACAAACACACCACAATTTGCATTTTCGTTGAGACACTTAACAAAGTAAACATTTTGTCGTATGTAATAAGAGAAAATATGTTAATGAAGAGAGCTCCAATATACTAATTTAAATATTTGTTGCGTGATCTCTAGCATTAAACATTGCAAGAGTCATGCAACATTGTTCAAATAAATAGCGGGAGTTGAGTTGTGGTTTGCTGCAAGGGTGCAAGAATTAAAATAACATTGCTTTTGTTAAATGTAAACTTCATCTGTACAATGCATTTATTTGACCTATTTTAATACTGTTGTATATATGAAAAATTAAAGGCAGTTTAATCCCATCAGATTCTATAGTGGGGCCGCCACCTTCACCCCCAAAAAGCTTTTCATACAGTAGCCCCTCGTTAAACCAAGCATGTTTGTCTGACATAAGGAGGTGTCGGGTTTAAATAAATCGCACACATATACATTTATAGTGCTCAATGCATTTTAAGTGTAAACCATTGCACTGAAATAACACTAATGTGTTTTGGGTAGGCTACGCTTTACATTATGTAAAAATATAAACCTGTGCAGTTAGCCTATACAGTACAGTAATAAAATCAAATGAATACTTAGTGCACTTTCTTTTTACTTTAGCCTACCGGTAACACAAACTAAATCATACTGCTGCATTGTACATAATACCTTTTGGATAGAATTCAAGATCTGGAATAAATTTAAGACATTCTGAATTAAGCCTATAGTTAGAATCCACAGTGCTCTGTACTGATACACATTTACTGTACCTCAACTTTTCTGGGTCATTCCTGTCTCAAAGGATTACATGAGTTATAGGCTGTGATGCAGATATAGCACTTGTTTAAGGTAAACAAAATACATGTTTTATAGATTTAAATGAATTTATACAGTGTTCATAAGTATTGAAAAGTATTAATATCAATATTACTCCCTTGAATGGCATGCAGTAACTGTCAGTTTTGGCTAAAAGGTTTATTACTAGGGTTGAGGGGTAGGAACTCTCACAGTTCTTTGTCCAGAGCCCAGGCAAATAAGTTGTTAAACCAACTAAGCATTGGTAGACTGTTGAAAAGAAGTATTGGGCAGTTTAAACGAATTTGTTAAGAAGAGTGTCGAAGATACCCCCAAGAAGCATGTGTGTGCTAGCAAGCTGTCTTGAGGTCATGGAAAATGTCAATAAAGATATTGTTAACTGGTGCCTGTGATTAGGACTTTTCTTTATTAAATCTATTGTTAAATTGTATTTTTAACTGATGGTAAAGTGATTGATTGAGTACCTGAAACCAAATGGTACAGAAGGACATTCTCTTTCCTTTTTTCTGTTCTCGTCTGGTCTACTTTGTGCATGCAAAAACTAAAATAGGTCAGATGCTTTTATTTGTGTTTCAGGTCATATAAGATATCCCAGAATTATTGTATGGGATTATCCTTGAAGGTACTTCTGACCTAGATATTTCTATTCATAATAATCAAAGGTATTTTAAAGCAGTAGTTCACTGTGTTATTGTTATTAATTATTATTTCTGTATGCCTGGCATTCAGTCAAGTTTCTGAGTCCTTAGGCCATTATGTATTAATTAGTAGGATGTCAAATGGTTTCTGCTGTTGTACTAATACAGGTTTGTAATATCACATGGCTTGATCCCTGTGGAATTTTATTTGTATAACAGCTGCATCCAGTATTTCAATACTAGCCTCTCAATCTGTTCATTACCATTGCATTATTTCAATAAAATTAAAAGCACATTTCAGAATACTCATATGAACTCCTTTATTTCATTGAACTTTTTGTAGCTATCTTCTGCTGATTGTTGTATAGCTGAGTACACATTAAAACCCAGTTAAGTGCTTATTTGAAACATATAAATAAACACCTATTAATAAAATCTGATTGAAATCTACAACAGAAAAGTAGAGGGGAAGGGTAACCTTGGTCACTCAGCTGCTGTGGGAAAAAAAGTTATCGAGTTTAAGGATGCTATCCATAAGGAGTTGTTTTCCCTGTATAATTGCAGCATCCTATTATTGAACATGTCACCCTGTGGCCATAGTTCTTCAATGTGACTATTTCAAACTGATTTGACTGAACTGGACGGCACTGTAACTACAATGTATTTATTTTTTACACAACCAACGTCTTCATTTGGTAACCTCTTCTTGATGAGTTGTGATGTCCTGTTGATGCTTTTACTAATATACTGCTCCTTGCCTGATCCTCCCCTGCTCAGTTACGGAGAAGGGGTATACTGGCAGCTCAAGCATTTGTCCAGGCATGCCTGCCACCACTCCCGAGATCCAGCACTTCTTTCTTTGCTGATTAGGAAACTGAACAATGTTTCACAATGGCAAATGTCCTAGAAGACAATGACTGATCAGCCTGCGTGTGGTGACATAAGAAAGGCTCAGATCAATAAAAACAATCACCCAAAAATGGAATGCAGGTAGCAAGCAAACTCTATCTGCCAGAACAGCGTACAGGGACTAAGGAGAATGGATTTTCAATAAGAATTGTATTGTGGCCTCTAAATTAAGAATACCCCATCTTGATAAAATGACCATGTCCTAGAATCCTACCCAGGGTAGGTACAGTGCAGACCACAGGTTACAGTGAGTTCTATATATACATACCAGCACCCCCTGCTAAATATTTAACACATTACAGTAAACAGAAATGGAAGAAAAACATCTGCAAATAGAGACTCAAATAACAGGTCAGACAGCTCTCGACACTCCTTAAGCTTAAGGATATTCTGTTAAAAAAAATTCTAATAAAATAGATTTCAGGAAAGCATACATTATAATACTTCCAAAAACTACCTGTACATATACAGTGATATACATGGTCATTATTTCAAGTTAATTCACTTTTGCTGTCAGTAAAACCTTGAGCAAAGTAACAATTCTTTAGACTAAAGTGTATTGTTTAACATACCATCAAGAATCCATGTAGTTTTTGGAACTATACCACTTGAAAATAGCTAATAATGAATTGTATCTACAAGGTTAGTCTCACCGTGTGAATATATTGTTTAGGTCTACATAGCGTCTGTAATGAAAACAGTGTTGGCAGATATCAGGTGACCTCCAAGTTTAAACAGACAGTTGCATACATTTATCTCACTCATTTTAATTTACAGTTGTTGTCACATGCTTATGGCCTCGTTCCCTAGAGAATGTGGAATTGTGAAACAGTTCCAAGATTCCAGTCTTTGATTCTAGCAAAAGTTTATGTAAAATGCAGGGGGAAAAAAAAGTCTATAAAAACGTATCTTTCAATAATCCAGAAACCCACTTGATTTGTCTTGAGAAATATGTTTGCAAGGTCACTTTGCTTTATAAAAAACATGCATCCTGTTGCTACATGTACAATTCAAAGTAATTTCAAGGGGGCTAATAATGAATACTCTACTCGTACTTAAACATTGAAATTCTAAACTTTTGTTTTATCTTTCACTGTCCCACTAGTACTGCAATGGATGTCAATGCCATGGGTATGTCAAAAACCATGATAATGCTATACCACATTGGTACCATTTTAAGAGGTCTTAACATTGTAGCTGTCTGTGGTATATAATTGTCCCCTTGCCACTGCATTGACGTAAAAATCCCTCAAACTAAAAATGCAATATTGTAACTCTGCTGTAAACTATTCAACAAATCATTAATGTGTATGTTGTACTAAACATTAACCCTTTATTGTTAAGCCAGTCAAAATGTACCATTTTATAATGTAGTATTTCTTAAAAACATTTACTGAATATGACAAACATGTATTTTCGTTATCTAAACTTTTGCTAAGTTAAGGTTGATTTTGCATGCAGAGCAAGTTACAGTCATTTGCAAAGGCCATGATGGATTTTTACTTGAACCTGTTTTTGCTCCCACAAATATCTGGTTTCCAAGGCACTCTGTATTGTATATTCTGGTTGGTTTTGTGATCTGATATACATGCTCTACAAAACAAAATGCCAATCATTTTAAAACAACATTGCTTATATTGTTTTTGTTGCTTGGAACAAGAAGAGTTACATATATATTTGAAGTAATAAATAAATAAACAAATATTCTGGGTTTTGATAACTGAATTCAGCTTTACCGTAGTCACATTTCAAAATTGCTGTTGCCTTTTTTTTATTTGTCCTACATTCCGAAGCAAGGAAAAATAATATAATTTTTTTGGTTTGATTTACATTCTAGTTAAACTCTACCCACTGCTAACAACACATTTATTAACCTCAAAAAAAGATTTCATCCAACTTTATATTAAGAGGATTGCCGCAAAAAAACTACTTCAGGGACCGTCTGGAAACTGACCAAATTAACTTTGTAGAGAACTGAAGGCTAGCAAAATCGAGTTATGTATGTTCCAAAATGACAATATTTCAACAACTATAACCACAAATGTCCTACTGGTAATTAGGAGAGCAGACACTGTTGGCAAGATCATTTACATGACAGTATTTACAGGGTTTATGTTTTGGCTTTTTTATAGCATTTATTTTTACCAGCATCAAACAAATACAGGGTCACATTCCTCAGGATAAAACAGTGACCACATGGCATGACATTGTCAAGACCCTAGAATTGCATGGTGGTGGCACTTTATCCAACACCTAAAAACAGAATTGCAGTGTTTATTCATATCAAACAAGAAGATTCAACACCTCTTAATAGCATTCAATTAGACATAAGCGAACACATTACTTGACACAACATTTCTCTCAGAAGTACAGTATTTAGTAGAATCTAATTATAGCTTGATCTTGTTAAACCAGTCAGAGATAGACAGCTCCTTTCAATCTCTTACTGTGTATGGAAAAAAGGTAATGTTAACAAGTTCCATCATGCACAGTCCTTGTCACATGTATAATCATCCTGGGCAGGTTTAATATGATACATTGTTGGCTGTAAAAGCTATGTGGTGTCTAATGTCCTGTATTTATATAACAGACCCATAAAACTCACGTGTCAAGAAATGTCACTTGGCATGTAGAAACCTCACATGGACATCAGAACTTTTACAAAAAAAAGTAAGAGGCTATAGGCATTTATATCCAAATAATTTTGTACAACAGCACTATAATTCATTTGAAGTATCGGTAACAAAATGTACATTGTAGGCTTGGGATCTCTAAGGATCTCTAATGCTCCAAAAAAACAGGCTGGTCAGTTTCAGCAAAGGAAGATCTTGATGCATGTATGATAGGCGCTAATGGAGTGGAAGGCCCTCTGGGAAAACACGCCTGGTCTTTGGTTATATCTGGATGTCTTCAGCAACAGTCCAGTAGGTATTGTATAAATGTCTGGATTAGCCCTTATCAGGTAATCTTCATTTTCCTGCCTCACGTCAACTCAGTCTTTTCTGCGTTATGCAACACATAGGTGACCTTTTGTCTACAGCAGCACATCTTCCATCTGACAAAAAAAAAAAATCTTTCAGAAACAGTTGCAGCCTCAGAAATGTTTCTCTTTTTTGAGTTGTTATATATCATTGCTTACTTGGATTTAAAGTAAGTACCCCTTTCTGTTAAATTAATGAATATGCTGCAATCTCTAATTTCAGTCTACAAAAAAAGCCGCAAAAATATACAGTATTCTCTGAAGGTATTGGAATTGAAAAGTTGAACTGCACAACGATACAAAGTAGAGCAATAAGCAGTAACCCATCTCGGTGGGAAAGTTCAGTATTTTTTCAGAAGTTGCTGAAGAAATGACCTAGTGCCTAGTAGAATATTAACTACCTTGGTAGTTCTTCAAGTCTACTGAATGGCAAACTAAATAATTAATAATGTAAGTATCTTGCCATGGATCATGGGTGCTCATTCTTACAGGTTTTCTAGATTATACTCGCAGTGAACAGGTTGTGGAACAAAGTGGACATTTGGCCCCATGCTTATTTTACAGGCAGAAAAAAATAAGCCAGTCAAATGCAGCCATCAATTTTGGCAAGCAGCCAATCTAAAGTGTTTGTGCACTGAGGTAACTTCAAGTGTACTTCTGTTTCTCTGTTCAGCTGGCTTAGCAGGACATGAATTTAGAGACTTTGGTGCAGTCCTGCTGCTATATCTAGAATGTGACCAAAGAATGCTGAAGCTAGTTTCCAGAAAATTCCAATACCAGTAACAAAATACAATACTGAATAATAACAAGAAAATGTGGTAATGCATTGTGTTTTCAGAAAGTTCTACCACCAATACCTTTAAATAAAATCCCAGCTCACAACAGTACTATTGTCCATATTTTGAGTTTGAGTCATACTCGGCATTCACCCAAGCTAACAAGGCACCAGGGTGAAGATCAGTTTAGATTTGAATCTCAAACCTCACTTCATAGCTGGTTATAATTGTGCTTATGCAAAGTACCCCATCCCCCTAACCAGTGATGCGCACTAGATCTTATTTTGAATAGTTAACATGTGGATTGAATTGTTGAGGCATAACATCACATGGAATTTGATTTCACTGGGAGCAGATAATACATCAAGTATGTTTTCCTTCTGTAACAGAATATAATGTCTGCACAAAGATGGATTCTGTTCACAAAGGACAGTTAAGCTTTGAGTATGCATACCATTCTTGCTCTTCACCAAACGCAACTGGTGTGCCCTTTGAATTGGCCTTTAATCATTTACAATTCAAATGCTTTTATGACTGTAATACTGCCTGGGGAGAAAGAAAATGGTTAAAATCCCTGTATTAAATGGAGGTGCATTTTTCAATTAAATCGCCTTGTGTTATAAAAGATTCACAGTGAGCTGCAGCAACACAAAGATGGGAGAATATTTAAAATGCATGATACATTGCTTAAAAAGTTGTGTTTTAAAAAATGTAGTACTATTCCCAGATTTCTTGTAGGCAACTCACTACAAGATATTTCATAAAGGTTGTCAAAGCAAATTTGTCACATGTGATGAAGAATTCACTCCCAAGTTCTCATCATTTTTTTTTGTTTGTTTTATAAAGTACTTTATTTTATTGTTCCCATGGGAACTGAACCCAACATTGCTTGTTAATTTTATAGTTTAATAGCACTATGCTAAGTCAACTAATCGAGTGCTTATTATAATTAGTTCACAGTCAAAGCATTTAACTTTGTAGTGAGGAATTTAAGTATTTGTTCAGCAATATTAAATGCCTCATAGTGGGCCACTGGGCCCTATTAACACAACTAGTATTTTGTATTTATGAAACAGTAACTATGGTCAAACAAACCAACAACCAATATAAAAAAAAATATAGTTCATTAATCAAAACAGCTTACTATGAGTAGAAAGCCTAATGTATAGGTCCACCATCTCAGATACAAGGCACAGGTGTTGGTTCTAGATTGGCTGTTTTGTACAGAAACCCTGAATGTTCCCCAAGTTTGTTTTACTGACCCATTCATTTTGCAGAGCAGTCAGCATGCCCAGGAAAGACAGCACTTAGTATAAATTGAAATGTGTTTTGAGGTCCTCTATCATAACTCATTTCACACAACAGCCATGAGATCACTTGGAGTCTTGACTGGATCGGAACCATTCACGAAACAAATACCTAATTTCTTAATGCTATTACAGTTTGTAAACTGCAACCCTTTTTTAAAAATGTTTCAATTGCTTGTCTAGGAGAACAAAGGAAAAGCATGCTCTCTGTCGGATTCCTTGAATTGTTGGAGAGCAGTCACACCCTATGTTTTAATCAGTTGAGAAACCCTTTTGTGAAAGGTTGCCAGATTGTGAAATTAGTTCTAATTCACAGTGTATCTGGGGATTAACATTCATGTATTTTAAGGATTAGGGAAAAACTTTGTCCCAAATGGGATGTGCAACTCTAATATTTTGTATGTATTTATTTTTGGTCAAGATTCATACTCCTAACATGGGGATGAATGTTATATACTAATATTCGGTTGAAACTAAACAGTCATATTCAGTTGATTTAAGGTTTCTTTCCTAACCCACAAATCCAGACTATACTGTCATCTAAGATAACCTTTATGTCAGTTCGTAGCCCTTTTTTCAGTCCACCGACAGATGGTTTCAACAGTGCATACATAATACAGATGTATCTAATATTACAACTAATACTATTAGATGCTTTGACCAGCATTAAATTTAGAAAATGGTTTTTGAATTAGAGATAAATGCAGAATGTGTAATAATAAAATATACAGTAGTACCAGCAATAATAAGAAACATTCTAATAACCAAATCAAAACATGTCTAGAAGTATAACGGCCGATGTTGAGATCTGAAGACTCTATATGACAAATGAGTAAGAAGTTTAAAAAAGCATAAATATGACTGGATGTTTCTGTGCATATTCTTTGAATAAGATAATATCAATAATGAAGCATATGACTGGATTAAATGCACTATGATACACATAATATGATAAATGCCTTATTAATGACAATGTTGTTTATGGTCAGTAACCCATCTTTTGTAAGGTTGCCACTGTAACTTGCTTGATACAGTTAACAACCCTGTTTTAAATTTGAACTTTTAAAATAAATACATTTAAAAAAAATGTCAAATAATATGTGATATGTTTTTAAATAATATGTGATATGCATTTATAAAATATCAAACTTAACTAATTTAAAGTTTTGTAAAATGGCCCATGACTGACAGTGCTTACCTAACAACACATACAATGGAGCTAATTAATGGAGTAATTATCAAACAAGCAAGCAAGCAAACAAGACACTTTAAATGGCACACCTGGCTTAAACCCATGTGCAAACTGCAATGTGCCAGGACGCCACTCAAGAGACCTGTTTAGTTGTTGCAGACTTTCGTTATATGAATGGAAATGAAGCAAAGGCAATGGATGACTGCAGGAACCAGAAGAAAATGGGAAAGATGGAATTTAACATACCTTATCTTAATCCTGTTTTTTTTCAGAATTCTGCTTTAAACTGAATTAGCTTTTATTTTATATTTGTCAATGAGAAACACGTGTATTGTTTTGTAGACTATTCAAATCCATGAGTTTTTGTTTAAGTTCCAAAAATACATTTGGTTCAAGTTGACAAATACATAGTTATTGGTAAGGCACACATGATAAGCAAACATGTGTTTTCAGCATCATTATTAGAAGATAATGAACTTCTAAAAGAATTACCTACAACAACTATAATTAACAGCAGGAGGCATAGGGAGACAGCAATTTCTATATCAGTGGATGTTTGGGAATTTACGTATAGAAATGCAAGTGTATTAATTGTGTATATATTTTTAAAGTGCATCAGATTTATGACTGACAAACACCTATAAACGTGTAAAATGTGCACTGTAAAACCGTTCAATAATAATGACATTGACATTTCTAAATAATACCTGTTGATAGATGATATGGTAGCTGTATTAGTTAAGAGATGATAGACAAAGAGAAGGAGATGCGATCCCTTTTATTGGACTAAGTACCTTTCCACTTTCACCTGAAGAAGAGGCATTTGAGGTCTTGAAAGCTTGTGATTCATTTTTGTTTAGTTAGTCCAATAAAAGGTATCACATCCCTTTGTAAATAATACCTGTAATTTTACCATAGTTTAGTCTGGTGTTGTGGCTGCTTGTGTTTAATGTACAACAAATATACTTTCTAATCAAGACAATAAGAACAAACATATTTATAGCACATAAATATGACGTACAGAGACGTATTTCATATTGTATCTTGATTGAGACTATACATCGCATAAATGTTTTATAATGCTGAAATTTTATTTTTTTTTTTTTAAATACAAGGACCAATTACATTTAAAAACATGGTTTTAAAGACAATACTACACAAACGTGAAAACACGCCCTTCTCTTACGCTAATTACGGTAGAGAATTCCTCCAGCGCTTTTTTCGAGGAAGTCTCGGGCAATTAGTTCAGTCAGTAAAGAACTGCAGTCAGTCAGTCGGTCTGGGAGCTTCCAATGACAAGCGAAAAGAAGCAACTGTTGCTTGCGTGATCTCTAGGAATTATTGCTTAAACATGGGATTTGAGCTGGATCGTTTTAATGGGGATGTGGACCCTGATTTCAAATGCAACTTATGCAATCAAGTTTTGGAGGATCCGCTTGCAACTCCGTGTGGTCACGTCTTCTGCGCTGGCTGTGTCTTACCATGGGTTGTCCAGCAAAACAGCTGCCCCGTAAAGTGCCAAAGGATTTCTACTAAAGAACTGAACCACGTTCTCCCTCTGAAAAACCTGATACTGAAGCTGGACATCAAGTGTGACAACCACGCTAGGGGCTGCGAGAAAGTGGTGAAGTTGCAGCATCTAGCAGAGCACACAGAGATGTGCGACTTTTCGCCAGCCAAATGCAGGAATAAGGGATGCAACGAAGTCCTCAATTTAAAAGACATGGATGCCCATATGAGAGAAACGTGTGATTATAGACCTGTTGGGATTTGTGAGAAAGGATGTGGTTTGGTGCTAATCTACAAAGAGCAGACATTAGATAATCACTGTTGTTTTAAAGCTTTGAAGGCTCATAATAGCGCCTTGCAGGGTAAAATGGTAGGTTTGGATAAAGAGTTTAAGAAACAGTCTCTGAAATCAAGCAAACGCGAGAAATCTCTTCTGGCTCAGCTCTCATCTGTTCAGAATGAGCTTCAAGTGACAGCTCTGAAATACCAAAAGAAATTCACAGAGTACAGCGCAAGGATCGACTCTCTGACTAAAAGCCTGTCTCCTCCGTGCAAGGTAACCAAGCTAGTTTATAACAGTTGTGGAGCATTTTGTCGCAGTGGGATTTAGATAGTTTGCCTCCAATAATACTAGCATTATAAAGTCGCATACTTGTGATTTTTGAGAGCACACATTCTATTAGTATTTTGTAACAGTTTTTCTCACTTTGACTAAAACATCACTTAGACACAGCCTCTGCGGTGTGTTTTATTAAACGTTATTAGTTAGCTTAAGCCAATGGAAACTGGAACCTCTGAAGAGGCGTTTTCAGAAAAGATGAAAAGAGAGATCCAAGTTCAATAAGCGACAGTTTTCTTGCGCCAGACTGAAAGGCTCCTGTGGTTAAAAGCGGGCTTATTTAAATGTCTCTTAATTAAACGTCATTTTCACCGTTTTATTATTTGGAAGGGGCTGTTAAGTAACTAAGTGAGCGGTCAGAGGTTTTGTGCTTTCGCCCCTCTTGCCTGAAGACATGTCTGTCAGCTGCGGTCTTTGCCAGCTGGCACTTTCTGGGGGAGGGGCAAAATATTAATTGCTGTCTGCGTTCAGGGTTTACCTTGTAGAGCAACTTGGCTAACGTCACTTAACAAAATTACTCATTTTTCTCCACTTTAAACATTTTCCTACACTAGTTCTTTGGCTTTCAAAGCAACCTTTTTTTTATTAAAGCGATTGCGTCGTTTACTGTGACATTACGAAACACTAAATAATTAGAATCAGATGTTGTCAAGTCTGCTTTAAAATTATCAACTTCAACGGTACACCATTGTAAACGACTATAATCAGAAACGAAGGTTTCTGATTATAGTCGTTTACTGGAGGTTATTATATATTATCTCTTGTAATGTTTTCTGGTATTTTATCAAAGCTACAGTAATGCCATGAAGGCAGTGCAGTAGAGTTAATTGGTACAAACAGTATTTAGACCGGATTTTAAATACAACTGCGTTGTAGCTGTAATTTGCAAGCATTTGTATAACATTCTAAACCACTCAATCGCTTTCATTTGTTCTTGTACTGTTTTTTTTTTTAAAGAATAGCATACTGTATGTTTCAGACATGTATATGTTGAGCAAAACGATTACAATTACATTTTAAATGAACGTGTTTGCTCTCCTTTTATGAAAGATAACCACCCACCCACCGCAACAACCACAACATTATCCCAGACACACCCACTCACCACCCATCTGCATTGTGGTGGATTGTAAAAGTGTGTGTGTGTGTGTGTGTGTGTGTGTGTCTATATATATATATATATATATATATATATATATATATATATATATATATATATATATATATATATATATAAAAATTCAGGCAGGTGGTTGGGATTGTTGCCCATGCATGGACAGGAAGGTTAACAAGGATCAGGAACATTCAGGGAATGAAAGATCAGAGTTAAAAACCTTGGATAATCTTGGCTGAAAATGAAAGATACTATCAGAGTGTTTCAAAATCCTCTTACAGTATCTGGACTCGAGGTAAAGGTAACGTTTACTTGTGGCAACTGTCAGTGTACATGACTGTATCTTGTGAAGAAAAGAAAAACAGTATTAAATATGGCAAAAGATTAAAACTGAAGAAAAAATCATTCATGAGATTCAGGGTTAGCTCATGTTAACATCTCGATCAAATCAAAAATTTAAATGATTTAATAAACTCTCCAGCTGCAGTCTGAATCTGGGGGAGGATATCAATCAGTAAGTGTTTATTTTTTAACCAAAAAAGTAACAGATGCATTAATTGTGACATTGCTATTGAGGGTACCCAATCAAAAAATGATACATCAAAAATGTAAACATTTAAAATTAAATGAACTAAATACTTCCTTCAGAAATGGTTGGTTCCACTGATGATGTAATAACGGGGGGGGGGGGGGGGGGGGGGGGGTTAAACTTGTCAGGATGATTGATGATGAGAGGAGGGGGTCTGAAATTGGGCAAAACCTGAGACTGTAGGCTTATACTTGAACCCCGTATTGTTCCTGCTCATTGCCACTGAGTTCATTCATTACAAATGAACAGCTATGGCCAAAAGTTTTGCATCACCTAGAATTGTAGGATTGAGACATAATTCAAAATATAAATATCTGAACGTAATTTAGATCTTTTATTTAACGTAATGTAATCAAAGAAGCTACAAAATTATCGCAAAAGTGTATGGAAAACTACAAAGCGGTATGCAATTCAATATGTTAACGTAACATTATTCAGCAGGTTTCATTGGACTTTATGAAGCAAAATGAGTTAATTCTATAGGGTGATGCAAAACTTTGGGCCATAGCTGTATAATGAAAGTCTTTGCCTCAGGTTTCAAGCCTGTTGTTCATTTCAATTCAATTCAATTCAAACCTTTATTTAACCAGGTAAAGACATTGAGAACCAGTTCTCATTTAAAATGCTGACCTGGCCAAGAGGCAACATAAATACAACAGACAACAATACATAGACAGTTAGAGACATTACAGCAATATGAAATCAGTAAAAAAAAAAAAAACTAATAAAATCAGTGTCTGCTCTGACAAGCACATGAAACAGGGAACAAAGCTTGCTGATGCAGTACAATCTTATTCTCTGAATTGTGTTTGTAATGCAAGGAGTTGAAAGCCAAGGAAGGATTATTCAAATTATCCATGAAAGTGAACTTTAAACAAAACAAAACAAAAAAACATTACGTGGATGATGTGGTTATTTTTACTGTTCAAATTCAGTCAAGCAACATGAACATGATCACTTGGCTTTAGTTTCAATGAAAAGAAAAAGTGTAATGAATTGTAAGAGGCGTCCGAGTTAGAGGCTGTCATTATTCTGTAACAGAGCTTCAATGTGTGTTAATATTTGTGCTGAGTGAGTCGCATATAAAATGAGTTACAAGCGTTTAGGAACTTTTCCAGATTTATTGTGACTTCAGCCATCTTTAGAGCCAAAGCAGGCCTTTTGATGGACAACTTTCTTCTTTTTAAAAATGTCACTGAAATTAAGATGAATGAAGATACAAAGATACTGCCAGGGCCCTCTACTAGCTGCAACTACTTCTGGAGTTTCACACTGACATTAATCATCATCAATTTCAGAATCCTTTTCATTTGAACAGTAAAGACTCACAGGTGTTCATTCTTAGCCATTCTTTTATAGTTTTGGTTTCTAGGGTGTTTTTTGCCCTTTGAGCTTGGAGAACTAAGTTTGGAGTTCTGAGTATTGAGGACACTGAAATGCCTGCACTATCAACACGACCATTAGCCGAGACTGCAGGCATGAAACAGAACATGAATGCCACCAATGCCTGCTTTATATTTAGTTACTGTATCCCATGATTTGCAGAAATTAAAGCTGCAGTTATGTTCCTCTCAAAAATCTCGGCTCAGCACTTTTCCAGTGCAGCACTTGTCATCCCTTCATTGAGTGAAATTTATGACTGTTACATAAATATAGAATCTATGAAGTCAGTCATAGCAAGGGATACGGTATTTAACCTTGATACAGCTGGTCACTTAGCAGCCCTTTCACCAGGAAAACATCTACTCTAGCCGCTGGTGCTTCCTGTAGATTAACATCACTTGATGTGTACTGTTTAAATTGAATCTGTTAACCTCCCCCTTGTCAAAGCAGTTAACTTGGTCACCGGAGATCGACTATTCCATGCATTGCCTATCAAGTTTAACAGTGTAGATTTAAGACATAAAGCACCTGTTCTTTTTCTGTCCATAGGGTGGAGAGACTAAAACCTTCAAAGCTGCCCTTCATCGTGACTCTGGATCTCTGGGATTTAATATTGTTGGTGGCAGACCGGTATGTTAGTTATAACCAAGTGTTACACTGGTACTGAACTTGTCATATATTGAAGTTGACAGTTGACTGAATTGTTTTAAAACATGCTTTGATTGTAAATACAGATGGAATAAATACAGATGTTTTAGTTTTTATTTCATTTTCTAACACAACAAGTTACACAAATGGTGTGAAGGACAGCTATTTGAATGGAACTTCATGTTGAAAACAAGTGTCATAAACTTGGCTCTATGCAAAACGTATATACAGTTCAGTTCTGTAAGAAACCCAAGCTGTGTCTTTTATATTATATAAGTGAGACTATGTTAATATACAGCTCTAGGAATATAAATACATTTGGGCTTATCTGAGAACATTTTATATTACTGTGCTATACAGTAACACTGTAGTAGGGCACCATATTTAAGAAACCATGCTATTTGTGTTCCATCGTGTAAATGAAATGCAGGTACTTGTATATATTTTGCTGTAGCCCTGCTTATCAATGTCCTAAGACAAAAATGTAAGTAATTGCAGGAGTCCATAAAGTAATATAACTAGACCATAGCTGACATTTTTTAACTTTAGCTGCCATGAACGTTTCTCTAAGCTTAGAAATGATAAGCACAGTACAAGAGGTATAATCAAATATGAGCTTATATAAGCATGAAGCCCAGGCAGTACAGTCTTTCCATTCTACTTGTGGACACTGGATGCAGTGGGGCATATCCGTGTATTCAAGAGATGATGTTGTGACATTCCTAACTCACTGAAGGCAGTTTTAAAGAAGTGTATTTATTGTAAACAGCATGTTGAAAAAAAAGAAAAGAAAAAGAAATGCAGACTTGTAAAGCGTTATAGTTTCCACTATAGTCCATTCTAAGGTCCATGTTGTGTTTTCTGTATGTGTTTTTGTGGAATACAAAGCATGTTAGCCTCCAGCAGGGTAGCGGGTGGTTATTCAACTGCTTTTCAATTTGACAGGAACGTCTTGTAGTTCGACTGAAAGACATATGTCAAGTGTTCCTCTCGCAGCTCAGACAAAATGTCCCCTTCAGTGGTTGTGTGTAACACATGATCCTGCTAATTATTGTCTTCTGGTGCCATTCTTTAAGGTGGGGGCTAAAGAAAAAGGGTTCAGGATTGTGGTGCACTTTTAGAGTTTATTCTTTATTTTATGGAGGTTCTTTTTATACAAATTGTTATGATTTATAATAACTTCTTCATAAGTCATCAATACCATATTTGTTTCCACTGGTTATTTCACTAATATGACACTATAAATGGTATTTCCTTGCAATATAGTCCCTACAAATGCCTACTGTTTGATAGTGTGTTTCTGTTGATATCTTCCAATTAAGGTAAGCAGCTTTGCCTTGTAAAATGAAGCAGCCTGCAAGTCCTTGGACTCCAGTACATAACAGGAAACCAACAGCCAGGCACTTTCTTTTATTATTTTATTTTTCCAGTGTAGGTTCCCGTAAGGTCAGAAGTAAACATTAAGAATTTCCTCAGCATATTGAGGCTAATAAGGAGGTGTGTTTGAATTACTGTTCATAGGTATCATTTTTGTACTCTTTTTTTATTTTATTTTATTTTTACTTTTCCTGCACCTTTAAAGGACAACCAAGATGGTTCTTTGAATGAAGGAATCTTTGTGTCCAAAATAGTGGAGAATGGGCCAGCTGACAAGGAAGGAGGACTGCAAATCCATGACAGGATTATGGAGGTATGTTAGAAGGTCCTTTGTGAACTTTCAACTACGGCTCTCTATCTGGATATTTGTAAAGTAAAGTGACCTGGGGGAAGGCATGACAGAGTGTGTTCTCCAGCCTATATATCAATCAATGTAGGCCTTCCTCGGCAACAGCAGAAGATTTAGACTGACCATTTGCTTTGGACATAGTACTTACTAAATATAGACTTCAGATTGTGTTCATTGTCTAAATGTTTTAGCTTTTTAAGACAGTGGGCTTCACTTGTCAGCCTTCTTATGACACCAACAATGCAATCACCATTGTAACAAGATGGCCCCAGCTAAAGAGCTTTTTTTTTCTTGTTTTGTATATAACCTGGCTGAATTACATTGAGAATAGTGTACCATTTTTTTGTAAACCATTTTTACAGAAATATTCCTCTCGTTTAACATTTTCTATTTTTCTCTACGGATTGTACCCTTCTAATTGTGTGTTCATGTGAAAAGGGTCATTTTTATCTCTTTGGAAATTTGATGAAAGCGATAGCAGTTAAGCTACTTAAGCCTTTGCCCATTGTAATGCTTTTAATTGCCAATGGATGAATTCCCTGAGTAATCTCTGAAAGAATTTAGTATCACAGAAGCAGCTATAGACTGAACTGTTCTGGCCTAGTTCCAGTAAAAAAAAAACAAAAAAACTGGTGCATTTGAGTGTCAATAATTTAAACGGTAGCTATATTTAGCAGATGTAATAGAAGGCTTTAATCCTGTTGTACAATTGGATTGATCATAAGCCCCATAATAATAGACAGTTAGAACCACAAAACAGGCAGAAATTGTCTTATTTTGGAAAATAAGTGTTTGACAGTTTGGAATCAGATTTTTTTCAGGCAGTTTTCTTGGTACACATTATGTACAGTGGGGTCTACCCAATTAATCGAAACCGTGGCAGATCTAAATGCTGCCATCATTTAAATTATTAAAATATGAACATATTTCCACAGACAGAAATGCATTGACTAACATGCACTGTTGGATGTTTGATTTTCAAAACCTTGGAAGTTGTATTTGTTATTCAAATTGAGATGGTATTAATATCCGCCACCAATTAGCTCAATTGAATAGACCCCAATTCAACCATTAACAGTAACAAAGTGATGTATAATTGGTGTTCCCTAAAGTTCACCTATAATGGTTATTCTAAAGTTTAACGATAACGCACTACACTTGTTGTCATTAATTGGGTAAATATACCAAGCTTTGTCCTCTTGCCAGCTGAATAAACACCTTGGCTAGTGGTTTATTTAGTGGTACTCGAGGTTCTAATGGAGGAGCTTAGGGAATCTTTTACATTTTATTTAAAAAAAAAAAAAAACTTAGGAAAGAAGCGTGGATTTTGAAAAGCTCAGTTCCGGATATTGTACTTCTAGCTTGTTGTACCAACAAAGTTAGAATCCTGTTCCTATTCCTCACCCTTTTGAAAAGCACTAGGTTGCATTTTAAAATATTTGCTGGTTACTGTTTCTCCTTTGTGTAGTGTTACTTTCGCACATCTATTTTTGGCGTGGTTTTTGAGGTAACTTTTGAATGACAACCTGGTAAAAATCAATCAAGATTTCAAAGAAAGCTGAAGAGCGTTTTTGTTGTTATTTTAGTTTATCATATGTTTACTGAAAAATACATTTCTCTTTATTGATTTTTGCTCAAAATACGTCCCACTTAAGCTGGTAAAAATACTTATTTATGCCAAAAAATGTAGGTACATACATCTATGTATAGACATAGTGTGGCCTTTATTTCTCAGCAGAGATTAAAAAATCTCTTTCGCAGTATTTATAATAATAAAGGAATTTTTTTTTTTTTTTAAATACATATTTAACTTCTAATTTGCAATCAATATATGTGGTTAGTTAAACAACATGTGTTGCCTGTTAATACACATTCACAAGTGTGTGTGACGTACCACCGTAAACACATAATGGTCTAAAGAGGCTACTTAAGAGTTCTATCTGGTTAAAGACTTTAATTTTTATTGGTTGGTTACTTACATTACTGGTACCTTGCTTTTGGGTACACAGATGCAGTGTGGTTTCCTGAGCTAGCCCCCTTGCATGGTTTCCAGTTGATTAGAAGCAGACATATCATTTAAAGGGGATTAAATGAATGTTTTCCTTTGGAGGATCTGGTGGCTATGTGGACAATCAGCAATAGAGCCCACCATCAGAACAATGTTGCAGTGTACTGAACCCCTGCTGATGAATATGTTCTTAGAGCTATGTTAATCTAGATGACGGATAGACAGCCTTCAAGGGCAACCAAAATTGACTAATGCTAATATGAATTTATTTTAGAACATTTTGAGTATTGTAATCAAAGGGGGAAAGTGCTGATTACGACACAGTACAAAATGTTACAAAACAAGTACAGTTAGACACATTACAAAGGAATACAGTGTGTTTGAACCCATTAATAACTTCCTCTATTATTTATTATTTATATAATAAAATTTTTGTTTCCTTATAGAGTTACAGACTCTTCACCGGAGCAAATGCTAGTGAATTTAGCCCAGTGTTTTTTTTTTTTGTTTTTTTTTTAATATATATTCTGTATTATAAAGGTTTTATTGTTCAGCATCTTCAGAAGTAGGATATTATTTGGCAGTGTGCCCAGCACCAGGGCTGGTCAGAACCCTGTGATTATTAGCATGTGATAATGAATAAACCTGAAGAGGCCTGGTTTCTTTTAGCCTGAAACAGTCACGAAATTACAGGTTAAGCATCTATCAATGTCTGTTATTTAGATCACAGCTTATTTAGATCACAGCTTGTAAACTACTCTCGTACATATATATATATATATATATATATATATATATATATATATATATATATATATATATATATATATATACACACAGTAGACTCCCGTTAATCCGTGCGTCTTGAACATGAATTAGTGATAAACCAAGATTAGACGAAATTGAGTTTATTGTTTGGGAAATCCTTACGCTTTTTTGAAAACTCGATAAATGCAATAATACAAATCAAATATATTGTCCCAACAGTCAAAATATATCCTGTACATAATCAGCATTGTTCAGAGGCAGAGATCTGGTCACTGATCTTGCGATGAGTCTTTAATTGTCATTGCTGCTCTTCACATTCAGCTGCCAGGATAAGAGAGTCTTAAGTCTGCTTTCTGCTCGCTTGTCACTGGTTTCAGTAACTACAATACAGTACTGTCTGTTGGCTTGCACTATACTTTACTCAATTGAATTGAATTAAATTAAATGATGACTGTCCGCTTCCCCATAGATACGCTGATTTCTGTACTAATAAAGCGTGCGAATACCCGCTTCTGCATGATTTCTGCACTAATATATTTTGATAATGTACTGTATTATACCGATGGTCTCGCTCAGCATTTAATAAATAAACAGAACAGAAAATAAAAAGGTTGTAACAAAACAGCACACGGCACGTGAAGCCAAAATAAACAGACAAACAAAACGGACTAACAGACAAACAAGGTGAGTGAAAACAACAGTCATATAAATTACTTTGTTAAATGTTCTCGTTCTTAATTCTCTCCTCTCCACGCCCGTTCTCCTGTTGTGCCGGGATTCAATTACTAATTAATTATTCACTTGAATCCCAGCACGTGAATTAATTACGTGCAACCTCGTGCTCACATATTAAATACTTTAAATGCACGTGAAGTGATGTGCAATCCCGTGCCTAAATACAATTATACATTTTAAATAACTCGTGCTGCACACACCCATTTATATCCTGTGCAGCCATCTCTATACACAAACATTAACACACGCAACATACAACATATAAATGCACACATGGGCGGGGCACATTGCCACAGTAATGTACTGCTTTCTTAATCTAATGCCCAACAAAAACTAACAACTTAATAGCTCATTGTTCTAAGCAGACATTTTAAAATAAATATAGCCACTCTTAAAAAAAAAAAAAAAAAAAAATGTTTCAGTGACTTCATGCTGAATGTATACATATACACTTGACTTTACAGAGCATTGTGATGTCCTGTGAACAATATGGTCCAACTTTACACTGATTAATTAAAAAGCTGATGCCTTTTTTAACATTATTGTTATTATATAAAACATTTTTCTAAAGCACAAAACCCTTGCCCCAAAAATACCAGGCAATCAAGACAAGAAATAGTGGTTAGATGTTGACATGCACCAGCAGAAGACTGATCAGGGCAGCTTACAAAAATAAGGGTTTAAACAATGCCTCATCGACTGTACCTGGTAAGATAGATTTGGATGGATGTCAACCATTTGCACGCTGTGTTTGACTGATTTTCATCAATATAATGAGTTTCATCATTATTGCCCTTGTCAGGTAGAGTTACTTACACAATGTGTAGCATGATAAAACGTTATGACAGCGTGTCCTTGGGAACAACATCTATACTGCAGCATTATGGGAAAGAATCTAGATACAGAAGATTCATTCTGTTGAGAAGGGCTAATGGCTTCTTATATTGCTAGTTTCCCTGTACTAATATGCCTGATGAACAATATTCTTCTTTATTATCTATTATCTTTTAAGCCTTTAATGTCAGTGTTAAGCAACTGCTCTGTAACTCAAACATCTCCTTGTTGCCAGTATGCTGTTCCAGATGGGATGAATGCAAACGGTCAGTTTAGTGCAAACAGTGAAGTTAAGTGGATGAGAAGTTTGAATATACTCTGTCACCTTGTAAATCCCATAAACACACTGATGACTAGTAAGGTTGTCACAAACATAGCAGTAAAACCACAGAAAACAACTTAACCCCTTACAAAACTTTCAAGATATTACCCACACCTTTTTATTCTTAGTCTTATCTGAATTTACTGCTTCTACTTGAATCAACTGATTTTTTAACTAAGATGGCCCTTTTAAATTGGGGATTTGAGAGGAAATCAACTCGGCAGTCAGCACATATAAACGCAGAAGTCTTGACATTTAAACAGCTTTATGACTTGAACTCCCCTTGCTACAAACTGGAAGTCAAGAGGCACTAGCATGAAGTGTAAAGCTTTAAAATGTTTATATTCTGAGTATAGGCCATTTTAAAGAGTACAGTTTCACTTAAATTGATCTTATAATGCAGGTGGAAATCCTGAAATAGATGGTTAACAGTCACATCCAGAAAAACTGGACAAGGCTGTTTTTGATATTAAGCGATATCTGTCATTCATTGCAGCTTCTAGTTTAGAAGTTTTATGTAAACTATTCTGTTCTGTAATGGAACATTGCAGCAGTGCATTGTGATCAACTAATACTAAACTTGCTGTCAGCTGCTTGCTAACGAAACTATCTGGAGCCAATAAAGAAATTAGGAAAACCTTTACTCAGTGGTCTGGGAAATAATTATTTGGCTTCAGAAATGTTCGGTTACCCTTCAAGCAGCACTTTTAACATTTCCTACTTTCCCAAGATATTTTAGTGACAATTCACCAGCAAGTTGTGATGCTAAATAGCAGCCAAAAGACTTGAATGGGCGTTGATAGAAATGTGAAGTGAATTGTGTAAAAGGGGCTTTGTGTATGCATGTAGATGAGCTTTAATTCCTTTTGAAGTTTGCATATTAGCATTCCACTGTCAGAGGTGGAGGACAGTTGTTTGGACAGTTTGTAAGGAAAAGAAGGGGGAAACTACTGCCACTGTGTCAGTTTATAGTTGGGTAGGTTTTAACACTTTTCACAAAAAGACAGACCAGCAATTCTTTAGGCTCGAACTAGTTCTATTGTGAGTGTAAATTAAGCCGCTGATGTAGCCTGTGTGATTGTCTTAAAAGGCAGAAAACTGTAAACATTTTTCTTTTATAAAATCTTAACCTTCTCTTTAGAATTTAAATAACATTGTTGTTGTAAATTTAGTAAAGGTTGCTGTGTCATTGTGTAGGCTGTAAATAAAACAAGGCTATTCTGCACTGGAAATTTGGAGAAAAAAATGTAGTTGTGAACAAAAACAATGTATACCACTTGCTTTTTGTCAGCCACTGATACCCAAGTAATCACAGAAGCAATTCATGCAAATCTCCATTCTTGCACGGTTTGGGTTAGTAGATAGCTGGATCAGTATTTTAGTTAAGGAATTATGCTTGAAAATAAAACTACTTGTAAAAGGGACATGTATCATTTAACTGTTCATTATCATGTGCCAAATAAAGGGGTGTGCATATACAGCAAGCAACTTGTGAGATACATATGTTGCTGCAAAACCAAATTATAAATAAAGTCGATTTACATTATTTGTTTTCTTTGAGCGTTGCTTATACATCTATAACTATAAGACTGTTACTGGCACAAGAGTTTGGAAGAACTGAAACACCAATTAGTGTACCAGAGATCACAAGTTGTTTGGCATTTCACAGATGAAACGGGCCATTATGAAGCATTTTATTGGATTTTAGCAGACTTAACATTCGTCCTGAATGCCTGGCCCTTATTGGCTACCTGGTCACTGAGCAAAGTTGAGGTGTCTGGTTTACGTGCTTTTGTGTTCTCATAACAGAGTACTACCACTGTGGTCCATCCTGGTGAGTTCTGTCTCAGCTAATGCAGTGTATTAAATCAGATTTATGTTCTAGGGAGCAATTTGTTTCTGGACGACCATCAGCTCCTAAAAACAGAGTATGCTGCTTTGTGATTTTAATGTAAACAACACTTACTCCAGCAGACAGCCAGGTCTTTGTTTGCAATTCACCACATGTGAAAAGTAAAGGCGTTTAACCTATGGTATCAACATTTTAAAGTCAGCATTTGTGTAGGTTTGAAGTATTTCAATATTGCAACCTGTATCCCCAGCACAGTTCATATGGTATGTTTACCTCGAGCAGAATTAGCTTTGTTCATCAAAAGAGACCTAATTATGTCACCCCCTAATGAGCTGAAGCAAAGGCAGACCCAGGAACCGGTGTTGGGACAAATACAGTGCACATTTTTTTATCGTGTTGGCTGCACAGATTCTGTTGCCTTCTGATGTAAGGATAAAAACAATCTTCTTGTCTTTATGTCAAGCCAAAGAAACACACCTCAATAGGAAGTCCTGAATGTCAAAGCTTCATTATATAGTACAACAGAATACTTTAGTTTATTCACTTTGTGTCTGCAGGGCCAGTACAGGTTCTCAATAAAATATAATAAAAATACAACAATTCCAAACAATTACTATACATAAATATATATATATATATATATATATATATATATATATATATATATATATATATATATATATATATACTGTATATATATATATATATATATATATATATATATATATATATATATATATATATATATATATATATATATACAGTGATGGATTAAAAATGTTCTTCTAAACAGTTTTTCTTTTTTAAGGCTTACCGACATAGGCCAGATTCATCCATTTCAGTTGCGATACACTGCTTCATTATAAACAAAGGGAAACATTGAAATTAGAGGGGCTTAATTAGGGCAAGTTTTCCTGCAAATCAATCACATTTTCTGTGTAAACAGATCAGCGTTAACAGTATCACATTCTCTTGCAGCTGCTGGCCCTTCACAAAGCTTCCATCTCTCGCTGTTCCTGGTCAGTTAACTCTCCATGGTGTGGAGTATTGGATAGTTCATAATTACACACTGTGAATTAAATGCTAATTGAGCGACTTACAGACCTCAGTTGTTTCAAACAGCCTTGTGCTTTCCCTTTGTCTGTCTGTGTTAAGGTTTGTAATGAATTATGTCTTGATCAATTTGTGCTCAAGTGTTAATGCTAGTTAATCATGGTACTACTTAAACATTCACACTGAAGCAGATTTTCTTTTCTTTTTTTTCTGTTGTACCTGGGCTTACAGGTACTGGGGCAATGTCCTTTCAGTTTTAAAGGACATTAAAACTGTTTCAATAAAAATATCTAATGCTTTAGAATAAAAAGTTCTGGCAAAACATATTTTGCTGGTTGAAATTCTGAAGTTGTACCTCACTACCACCCTATCTCTCTAGTGTAACAGTAAAACATTTAATGTCTAAAACAAAGCATTCTGTTCCAATCAAATATATTGTTTGTTGGAATTATTCACAGTACAGTTGACTTTTTTAAAAACCAAACTAAAACACTTTTTTTTTTTTTTTTACGTTTTTGACACTTGCTTTGGTGAGCTTTTTGCTCTGGATGCTTGAACCTAAAGGGTGGTATAAAAATACAGAGTATACGTTATGGTGATTTCTGAAGAAACAGACATGAAGTACAGTATCCAGGAAAGGCAGCAGTCTGGCATCATATTTTAGGATGTCAAATGTTTAGATTATGGTCATTTGGTGAAAGTCTTTGCTATTGCACATGTTGCCTTTTGGGGATAGGAAATGGAAATTATTAGAAAGTAGGACCTGTCAGCATACATCCAGATAAAGGAGTATTAGATTAAACTCAACATCATGCTATCTGTGTTGCACAACCTTAACCCAAAGCAGTCATCTCTTACTGGAGGGACACAATAGTTCACTTCCTATGCTGATTCTGTTAATGGCTTCAAGTGAACCAGGAACTGTACTGAATTGTAGAGTGTTATTATAAGGATCCGCCAACATTCTCATTTCAGTGAGGTCAGCTGACGAACTTCTGATCTCAGTTTGCATTCACTTGGCACCAGCCTCATGACTGTTGGAAAGTTTGTACATCAATAAAGTTTTGTTATGATTACTGTTTTCAAGCCAACATACACAAGTGTAATGCTACAATTTTAAATCTTTAATAGCGCTGTTTGAACATGACATTGTGTCACCCAAAACACCCAATATTTTTTCAGGTTGTCGACTGGGGTACTAAATGTATCCTTGTTTAGATGAAGCTGTCGTTTGGCATGTAACACATGTACCATGGTTTCAAATCTTGACTCGTGTGGCGAGTCAATGAGGACATCCCTTTGTTACAACATTGGTCAGACCTACGTACGACAGTGGAGATGCCATAGCGAGAGAGACTGCGCACACAAGATCAGATTGTTTTATTTGTTTAAATACTTTTAGATGATTTATCAATGATGTATGGGTGTCATGCTGGCAGGTGATTACATCATGTAGACCTAAGGTACCGTCTGTCTATGGTGACGCTTTCTGCCTTAATCTCCCTCCCCTTTCTTACCATATAGGCCGCCACATAGGTCTGAATGCTCATGAGATAATCAAACAATTCGCCCTGAGCCACAATAGCTTGAGCGGCAACATTTCAGTCGTACCCCGGTTGCCAAATACCCAGTCTGCTGTAGTTTTCATCTGCTGCTGCCAAACTTATATATACATTGTCCAACCAATGTTTCAGCTAGAGCTACAGCTTTTATAATAACTGTGTGTGAACAGCAGATTGTCTGCAGTGGTGTGTGTGTGAGGGGAGGGGGAGGGGGGGGGGGGTAGTACTTTATCATTTATACCATGTTGTCAGCTATAAGGCTGGCTACTGATCAAGAGCTGCATTAACAGTCACAGATCAGTATTGCACAACATGATTCTGGCAGCATGCAGAACAGATCGCTGTTAGTGTGTGGTAATGTTCCTTGACAAAATCTAAAATCAAGAAACAAGCATATATGCATTTATGGTTTTACAGTATATCAAAGTCAACAACAAAAAATATATTATTACTTTAAAAAGAGGTGTTCAACAGTAAATGCTGGGGCTGTCTAAGTGTCAAAGTACTGTGTAGCTACACTAGAAAATGAGTTTAAAGCTGTTCATATTTCATTATTAGAATCCTAATAAGATGTGTCTGTTTCGTTATTTAAAATCTTTTTTTCAGTTTTAAGAACATTTAACTATCCTTTCACACACAAATAAAGTAGAAGCAATGTCTGGTGCAGTGTTTTATGATGCAAATGTGTGCAAATAGAAAACATTGTCCCAACAGCAGGGCTCATTATCAACCTTGCTCCATTTCGCTGTCTCTGATTGCTTAGCAGAATTCATTCAAATTCAAGACTGTCATGTTTCACCTTTTACCGGATCCTAGCCTTCCTTTCTGAAAAAGGAAAACAAAAGTGAGGCCAGCTGTGGCTAACAAGCAAATTAAGTTTCTATCTATCTTTATTTATTAATTTGCAGATGTTTGGTCAATGAATATTCTGGATTAGTTCTGTAGAGCATGAAGTGAAATATGCTTCCTATGGCAAGGCCACAGAGTATTATATTTATACAGGAAATCATGCCTTCATCTTATTTGTTTAATTAAGCCACGCTGTCAATGAAGCGATAAACCCCATTGCTTGGCCTGTTGTCAAAAGCGAATGCAAAGAGGTTCTTGCAAAGCTGTAAATGAAGGTCTTGGGAAAGGTCTTGACTGCTTTTTTTCCACCAGACCAAAAAATCAAGCAGGGTCTTTTATATTCACATGGAATTGGTTGGGTTTCAACTTCAACCCGTCAGTATTGTGAACGCATTCATGAGGCCAGGGTGTACAGGTTTAGACTAACAATCATATTAATGCGGATTATTATAAAATGTGTCTTTTTTTGTTTCTTTTTTTTCCATGTCCTATAAATGAAGCATAATGTGAACAGAGTAAAGGGAGAAAGTAATAACAAGAGGTTTGTACACGTTAGAGACCGCCTACTGTGAAGGAGCAGTGTGTTAAGGTCAAAGTCAGAATGTCAGGAAAGATAACCTAAAGACAACTGTTTGGACACTGCACAAGGGTGTTTGTTAATTGCATTTGACATGACAGCATTTGGGATTTAAAATGAACTGCAGCTGCAGCGTGTAATAGCATGCGTTAACATACAGGTGTCTTTAATATATATATATTTTTTTTTACTGGCAACCGCAAACTTTTGTTTGTGTGGTAGCTTGGTGATAGATCCTAGCAGGTGATTGCAAAATCCCTTGTCAAATCAAAACAAGAATCGTTTTAATTGTATTCGCATAGACTTGTCTAGTACTCAATACATAATCTACTTCAAAATGAATTTGTGATTTTTCCACCACCAACCCTCCCTAAACCATTCTCAAACAATACCAGCATGATAGAAGAGTCATCCTAGATCGCTTACATTTGTTTAACTGTTTTGCTATGCCAATGGTAGCCTCCTTAGTTACATTACACATTCATTAACTATCCTGAAAGCCTGATGAAGTCAGGCATTAAGGTTAAAATTCATAATATGGTTATAAATGTATTATTTCCAAATAGTTGAAAGGCTTGGAGGTCTATACGCTATAAACACTGGGTATGGAAATTAATTTGCACAAGTTCTTGAATATACTAATGCCTTTTACCTCTGAATGGTTGGGCTAACTAAGACTAATGATTATTAATCTATGCTTGACATTTGTTTCAAGCAGGTAGTTCAAGTACTGTGCCTCCATTTGTTATTGGACACCTGGTTGGCTGAGCTATTAAAGGCTACATCTTGGGAACCACTTTTGGGAATAATGTAGCCTACATGTAACTATAAATCAACTTTGCAAAAAACGTTTATACTGTGCTAGGTAGTACTGTAAACTGTCTTAAGTTTAGCGTTTTTTGTTCATAAACAGGGGAATCTTAACTTTGGGCAGCTTTTTTGCTAAATATATGATCTATAAAGGATTTTAGGACTGTACAGACTTCCTACCTGACAAAATGCCTGCCTGTGGCATGACAAATCCGTACAGCAATTGGCTCTAGTCAAAAATTATGTTTTTTGTTTTTTTTTTGTGTGTGTGTAGGCAGCCAAATATGTGCCTTTTGATCTTTGTAAATGTATTTATTTAAATGAATCATCTCACACTGTTTTTTCTTGTTACTCAAAGCCCCTCATCCACTGTGGCTGAATTTAAAAAGTAATTTCTCTGTGGTTAAACTAAATGTTACGCATGAGGAGCAAGGTTGACTTTGGAAGAAACAGGAAAGGGCAAGGAGTGTGGAAAGTTTAGGGTGTGATCTAGCATGCACTAATAGGCAAGCGGTTGGGAAGTGTGGGGGCTTTTTATGTAGATTCCACAGTCATAGTTGTGGGTGTGTGCATAGTTATGCTCTATATCAGTGGTTCTTAAACTGGGGGGCGGGACCCTCAGGGGGGAGGGGTGCAGACTGTATCCTGGGGGGGAGTTAGAAGGTTCAGGATTTTTTTTAATTGTTATTACAATGCACATCTTAACCTATACCGTATAACGATAAATTTTGACTGATAATTTATTTTAGGTTTATTGGCGGTTTTGATTGGATCACCAGTAAAACTTCCACGAATCAGAGGGTTGCATACAGTGCTCATAGCGATCCCACCCTCTGGCAGACTGGTATACAGAACAGGTTAAAGAAGCACTGGACAATGGAAAGAATGTGTAAAGTGGATATGAGAATGGCAGTGATGAAGCCAATTTGCTTGAAAACATTAAAAGTAGACCGGACATTTCCATCAATGAATTTTAAAAAATCTGGAATTGATGATGTGATCAGAAACCCAGAGGTACTGTAAACTGTGCCTGCAACTGTAGTAGGACTGTTCTTTTTTTAATGTTAAGCATTTTTACAAGGGTTTAATTAAGTAACAGGATTTACAAACCCATTAAACAACTTTGCTCCTGGATTTTAATTGTCTGTTTCTTGATCACCTGCACCTGTACACTGACTTTGCCACATTACCTTAAAATTATGGGGCCATATAAGAACAATAAATACTGTAACTGATTTTTAGAAGGCCTTCTTTGTTGTTCTCCAAGTTGCTGCAGTGACATTTTAGGTTGTATAATGAGTTACTGTAAATGATATACTGTTTTAGCAGACATATTTCATTAAGTAAACATTTATTTGAATGTTTTTGGAATTAAAAGTAGAAATGCAAAACTGTGTGGCATTTTTCTCTGTGAGCGTGCTAAGTGAAAAACTCCAATTTAAAATCCCTCAAGGTAGCAAATCCAACAAATTTAATACCGGCCAAAATTTCCAGTGATACAGTATTAACTTAACGCAAATCTTACTGCTGACACCTCCACACATGTTAAATTTTTTCATTGTATTTCAGTGTCTTGCTTAATAGCTTGTCCAGATGCCCAGTGGGTGAAAGCCAAGGCATGATATTAATATCTGCTTTTGGAGAGGCGAGTACAGTATGAGCTGATGGAATGAATCATCAAGTCAGAAAGCCAGGGTCTGAGATGAAACAGAACAGCCCATAGTAGGTCATTTATCATGTGGAGAACAAGTGTCAGGATGGAGGCGGAAGAGAGGGGGTGTTTAGGGCTATAGGTGGGGACTTCACATTTAGCCTAGTTTTGTTGACAAGGTAAGTGACATTAACCAAAAAAAAAAAAAAAAAAGTATTTTACATCTGTTGTAAGGATCATGTTTCTGACAGAGATTGAACGACCTGACTCTTCCTGACAACAGTTCCTTTGTAATTTTATTAGGATTTTGGTCTCTTTTCTTCTGTTCTTTGCCACCCTAATCTGCTGCAAGGTCACTTTCACTCCAGCATATTTTATGTTGGATAACTCCCTATCACATCGCATGCTAGGATCCCAACTTTGGTCTGTCTGAACTCGTTCTCAGCATGGAAAATGGAAAAAACGAAATCACATGGAAGGATATCAGCTTCATCTCACCCTACCTTGGACCTAACTGCCGGTGTATTTATAATGAAAAACTGAAACATTGAAAGAAATAAGTATTCCCCAATGATGGGGAAAATGATAAGATTAAATTATTTCCATTTATCCACTAACAAACAACTCAAAGTGAGACACAGCATCCCAATTAGACAGCAATAATTCATAGCAGTGGTAGACTTACTGGATGGTGTTCTGATTTGGTTGAGTCTTACAAATGCTGGCAGGCCTTGACGTGTCATTATTATTATTAATCTTGTGCTCAGAGAGAGAGAGAGCGGGAGGCATGTACTGTGTCTCCTGTTAAATATCTCCCACCAGGTGACCTACAGTACTATATCAGTCCACTAGTTGTTTGAATGAAAAGGTATGCTGACAATTCAGGGTGAGCTTGTAATGTAATGTTATTTAAATATACAATCTCGTCTCTCAGTAAGGTCTTTTAATTTGAAATTACCTTCTTTCAAATTGAATCTTGAAGTATTAACAGGAATCCAATACTAATGACCTCAGTCTCCTGCACTGACCAGGGTGTTCAGCATTCAACTACTAAATTTGATTGTGTTCTGCCAAGAAATGGGATGCTTCAGTTTTTGTTTTTTTTCCCACCTTGCAATTGTCCCATGGCGCTTCTTGGCTCAGTTCGGTAGTTTTTATCTGATTTCTTAAGTTCATGTTGGGACAATACGTCAAGCACATATCTGGCTGAAAAAGATGTGACTTTTAATATTAAATACGTGAATCATTTCATCAGATGTTTTCTCAGTATTGGGAATTGCAATGTTCCTGCCATAAGCCAAAGATATGGAGCTACTATAAACTTCTCTTACAAAATGAAGACGTCTCTCAAAAGTACAAAATGGTTTAATGGTAACAGTAATAGTTATAGTAACTATTAAATGTAGGTATTCTTTGTAGAAATTATTACCTGCCTATACAGTAGATTAATGTGTCTCGTCAGCAGACTGTTAAAGTAAACTATGTTCTGTATTGTTTCTTGTTAAAATAAAAACAGACTTCATGGACCAATCGTAAGAGTTGAACTGCAACCTATCCAAACACAATAAACTCGAGTGTCTTTGTGTACTGTTAAAGTAGAAAGCAGTTTTTGATATTAATGTTTTTCTTTTCATTATGGGAGGAAGCTTTTACTTTTAAGGCTTTTGCAAGTCAAACAGGATAGTGTACTTCAATTTAGTTTGGCTGAATGTGCAGATGTTGATTTTGTTAGTAGCTGCAGTGTTTGCCTCAAGTCAGCTGCCTATTGACTTTATTCTGGTTTTGTGTGGTAGCACAAAGATGTCCTGCAGCAAACTATAAAATGAAACTGCTGTGCATTTATGTATACTAAACCCTTTTGATACAGCAAGATGCAATGTGTTCCATTTGGGAGACATTGGCAGGCTGGTCTTGATCCATCACTGTGTTTTTCTTTTGTTGTGAACAACTCTTCAAGCAAATGCTTGGTTTGAGATTGTGCTGTTTAGGAAAATGACTGGTTACTTCAGTCAGACATGGCTTGCCAGACAATGAGAGAACTGGTTGTTTTAACTTGGGTTTAGTTCTGATGACGGATTAGCAAACACCATGTTTATATCTCTGCTCTTCCAGGAATCCTCTCCAGTCTCTTCACAATGTTCTAAGGGAATAAAATAAACATTGCCTCTTGTGCTCTGTTTCTTTGACAGGCTTGTACCCTGGAAACAAAGGAGTCATTTTCCACGTAAAATGAGCAACTCAGAAACCATCTGTCTGGTGATATTAAAAATATACTGCCACAGTACTGTTTACCACACTGTGACTGTGCAGTTCTAATGATTTTAATCACTATTGCATTTTTTTTAAAGAAAACATGATAAAGCCTCCAGATGCCTTGATAGATAGCTTAATCCCTCAACCTTCAACCATGTTTGACAACGCTGGAACTAAACATAAGCAATCGAATCACATCAACCAGTTACAGTGGTTTTGGTATGTTAGAAGGAAAGAAGCCAACTAGTACTCCACCACGTAAACTTTTCTTAAAGTACGACCTGCCTGACACTGCATGGAAAGCATTTACAGTAAGAGTTAAGTGAGCCACTTGCATGACTCACTTGATCAAACTTTTAAATATGACAAAAACATATCTCCAGTTGTACAACAGTTGTCCCTAGTAGCTTTGGTTTTTGAACAACATGTCCTAGAAATAGACTAATCAACTCGTTTTTGTTTATATTTAAACATGCCCTGGCAGAATGTTAAAAGAAAAAAAAAGATGATGTAGAGAAAAGAGATGACAGCTGTTTATAAGGTAATGAATAGATTTTCTGGATTGTTGCTATCAGAAACATGATCATGGAGATATATTTCTAAATTGTATACACTACCCTACTGAATCACGTTGTAATATGTTATAACAATTGTAATTGTTTTTTTTTTTTTGCTAAAAAAGTTTGCTAAGAGTATGTTGCAAAAAAAGAGAGTTTAAATGTAAAATTGTGAGTTTAAATGTAAAAATTATTAAATATTCACCCCTATTAACAATGCTCTAATGCATAGGTTATTTATGTTTATTTATTTATTTTAAATGTGGATTAAATACAATGATGTATTCACTAAATCTAGACTTATTAACAAGTCAGAGAACAGTTTAATCACAAATCTATTTATCAAAACAGACTTTTAGGACCCAGTATATCATTCATTAGTCTTAAGGTCAGCTCCTGTATTGCTTTTATTAGAAAGTGATGTAATATTTAATATGTACTGTTTTGCAAAGTAATCTGTGCTCAGTCTGGCAGTGGAATTGGAAAAACCCATCCGTGGCACTCCACCCACCCGCACAGCCCTATTATAATGTTCAGCTAAGCAGAAATATCTCATATACCGACCCGAGTACATCAGCCAGCTTCAACTAAACGCTTTTAACCCGTATAGCCATTCTTACTGTATGTACTTAGTCATGTTATGGAAACATAAAGTCTGTTTACATTACCTTTAAAATGTTAACGGGTTATGGTGTTAAAACACATACAACTTGGTTCATAACTGCCTTTTCCTTTTTTTATTAACTTCAGATGTACTTCAGAGATAGCTGCAATTCTATATAGATATGGGTGTGTGTTAACCCACATAACGTTTTTATGTATATACCATATCTCACTAGCATCACATCTTGGAACTCATTTTTGGTTTCAAGCCTGTAAACACATTTGGATTAAGAGAGTTCACTGCCAAAATGCATCAAACAACATTGCTATGGTTACTAAGGATTGTACCTAAAATATACACTCTATAATGCAGTTTCCTCCGTTGTTCACCCGGGTGCCTGGTGTTGCATTTTAAAGTTTTATATCTGCATTGAATACATTCTGTCTGTGATTTCTTTTGTCTCAGTGCTTTGCATTTATAACATTGTTGGAATTTACAAATATCAGCATTTTTTCTAAAAAACAGAAAACAAAAATATTGATTGCAGGACCCGGTTCATATAGTAAAATGTAATAGAAGTACAGAGAACACCCGTCGGGAAGCAAGCAAAGTGTTCTCTTAGCCGAAGTGTTCTTTAAGACAGAGTTGACCACCAGACACAATATGAATAAATAAATAAAAACGTATTGTCATGACGCACGTGCATCAACATGTGAAATTAATAGAATAGGCAAGAGAAAAACAATAGGCAAGTGTATGTTAATAAACTATAATATTAAAGTAACAGACAAACTAACGTTAATAAACTAACTGTCAAACTAAATTAACACAGCACCCCTACAACCGTTAAAAAGTGCAGCAGCTCTAGATTAATAATGAATACCTGTACAGGAGCAATATTCAAGACATGCACAAAATTATTTAACAGAATGGTGAGGCAAGAAGCAAAAGCAGTCAGAAACAGTGGCGTGCTTCACAGTTTGTTTACATGCCATTTTGTAGCGATGAGGTGCACTCGTGGAAATCAGAACAAAACGAGGTAATGATATGACGGCAGTTCTGGAAAGATTTAATAAACCAATCAGTGTGCCTCAAGACACTCTCGCAATGACAAGTCACATTTGAAAAGATTGAACAAACCATTTGAATTTAAGTTTGATGATGATGAGTTATCAGGTTACAAAATATACTGTACCAGTTGTGAACGAATCGCTAGCGGTGCAAAAACGGTGTTGTTTTAAGCGATGTTCATGTTTCACCACAAGGGTGTTTTTTTAGGCAAAGTGTTCTCTTAGGAGGTGTTGAACTACAAGCCAATTGTTTCTAATAGCAGGAGGAGGGAACCATTACTGTTCTGGCCCGTGAATAAAATTATATGAAACAGTAGCTCTAGGAGGGCAGACTTTAGACTCCAAATAATAAATACTGTCAGCTGCAGAAAATAGTTTTGGTTTTCATATTAGTTTTTTTTCCTGCTATCATGATGACATTATTTGAATTACTTTTTAATTCCATCTAAGTCTGGTTGGGTCTTGAATAATGTGGTAGGCCTACTTCTTTGATGAGAATGAACTGTGGTTTTGCTACATATTATTGCTAATAAATTTCTTGGATGCAATAAATGCCACATAAATATTAAACCTAATTAGTTGTTTCTGAGCTTTAAATTGCTAAACATTAAAAAGTTGTGAGTGAATTAGTGAAACTGTTTAAAATGGAGTCTTGAAACATTGCCTGTTGGTCAAATGATATTCGCCAATCAGGATTTTGATCTTTATATGTGTCAGTTTGAGAAACAGACACACTACATTCAATTTAGTATAGTAAAATGCTGTGATATAATCATTTTCTTATCAGAAAGAGTAAACCAATTTAATAGTAATCTATTACAATAACTGTAAACAGAGTCTGTAAGTGATCAAAAGCAATCCTGCTGTGAGTGACTCCATTGCCTGTTTCCTTTACTGTAATTGTTTCTCCTGTTCACGTTCTTGTGAAAATCTGCTTGTGTTTGCTTTCATGCTTGAGTAAAGCCTGTGTCATTAAACAAAGTAGGCAAACTCGTGATTTGCTAACTCAATTAGTTCCTTACTTTTCTGCAGCTTCAAAGTTCCCCCATTTTTTAACAATTTATCCAAATGACTTAAATCTAACCGATTAACAAAGTGGCCTTAAATGCAAAAAGCATCTGCAACTAACAAATATGAAAGCCCTGTGTTTTGACCTCAACCTGAACAATGTCCACAAGATATTTTTAACAGACAGTGTAATGCTAATTTGACCCTGATGGAAAAGGTTTGGCTGTTGCTTTTCCATCATGGTTAGGGAATCCTAGCTTTTCTTTAATTAAACAAGGCTGCAAAAACTAGTGTCAAATTTAGAAGTCCTGTCAAAGCTAAATTAATAGGATTTTTTAAAAGGGGGTGGGGATCAACACTTCTTTGGTTAAACAACACAGCACTGTGAGTGATGCATGGTTAGTTGTAATCAGGATACCAACTGGTTACTTAAGAAGGTCGAGGATAGAGCAACCGTGTGTTCCACTACACTTGAAAGGAATACTGTATTTGAGAATAATACAGTCAGGCTATGTGTATAACATAACAAAAGACACATTGTGCTTTGCATTCATTTTATGTTTGGATAACCCAGAAGCACAAGCTTAATGGAAAAACCTTATGTTTGTAAAATCCAGTTTTGTCTGCAGCCGTTTTACAGATATTGTCAGCTGCATACTAAAAGCTGGCGTTTAAGTCACACATGTTATAACTGTGATCTGTTGGGTGGACTTATGAACATAGATTTTGACTTTAGCAGGTATGTCCTTTGAGGTTGGATGCTATGGTAAAACAAACTACAACTCTGAAGTTTTGTAACTAAACCTGCATGCAAGGAAATGGCTTCTCAATGTACATATCTAAGATTATATTATTTTACGATTTTGTAATTTTTAATTTAACTATAAGCGCTGCAGCTTCTTTGTGATGTGATGTCAACCATTTACCTTATGTCAACCTGGATAATTACGTTCAAGGAGAAACAGATAGCCTTTACATACCTCTGGGACAGTGTAAATTGAATTTTTACGTGCCCAGAATAAAATGTTGCCTCTCTTGTAGCACAATAAAGTGAGGGGGACCCTGGGTTAGTGTATGTTGTTTCCTGGCATTGCAATGTATACCAGATTTTTTTATATTGTAATTATTCTTCCGAGACAGGTGCCAAAATAATTTCCACGCCTTACATCTTGCAGGCGCTGACAAAGGCTGATTTACATTACCAAGCTTGAGCCCGTTTGGTTTTCAGCTCAGTACTAATGACCAGTTTGAAGTTTGTGTGCACCTCATGAAAAGAGACATTGTTTAAAAATGAGAAAGAAAAGGTCCTTGGAAATATCACACGTACAGTCATAACTGGCTGAGCGGTATTACTTGCTGTAAAAAAAAAAAAATAGATTAAGAGAACAGGCATTTCTAAAACTGATAACCTTATTTTGACCAGCTAGCTGATATCCAAATAATACAGTTTTTGCTGAAGTGCCCCCCAAAGCCCTCCTTTAAAGATGTAGTCTTCACCTGTGTGGCTGATAATTGATCATTGATCTAGATCTCTGGTTCATCTTAGAATATGTCTTCTGAGACTAAATCTTATCTAGTCTCAGAAGACAAAAAACAACCACTGACCCTTTTTCTTCCTCAATACTGTGATAAATGTATAGGTTGTAAAAGGGGAGATAGAGGTGGTACGGAAGGATCAAGCCCTTTGTCTGTTAACAATGCTGAGGTTCTCTGCACTTCACTGCTGGTGTGCCTAAGGATTGTTCTGGGGGACAGTTCCCTGCTATACTTATTTAAGCATATCTTGCATAGTTCTGACCCTACGCTTATTTAAACCAACATTTTCCTTTGAGCAGAATGTGTGGTCTGTTGAGATAACTGTGACAAGCAGCCCAATTTAGAATTGAGACCCGAGACCCAAAAAATGCAGTTTACAGTAACTCAAAATTAGCTGAACGAAATATTTCCAGACCCGAGTGACGAAAAGCAGGCCTATTGTTTTTTATTTGGGCTGGTATATTCTGTTTTGAAATATAACAACATTGATATATAGGGTAGCCAGTTTACTGTGTGGTTTTTTCTATCATTGTTACTGTACATTCAAAATCCAGTTTTTATTTAGTTACAGTGCTTTTAAAAAGGTTAGCTCCTGCAGTGTAACCATTAGGACTTTGTGCCATGGGCAAATCTCTGTCTTTGTAATGGCTTACATTTCGTAGCAGGCACAGGGCTAAAAAAAAGCCTTCTTTAGAATGTGTTATGACATCAACGATTGAACAGGTTCTCATCAAGATCCGTTGTTGAAGCTATTCCTGGTTTTTGTGCTTCAAGCGTGCGTTCTATTAGATTTACAAGACTGCGTTTTAATAATCGTAGTTAGGGATTGTTTCCATTTGACATGGTTGGATTGTAATTGCAATACTTTGCTTAAAGTGCAAAGACAAAACCTAGGGCAAAAATAGCTAAAAACAATTTGTACAGTTGAACTGAAATTACATTTTTTATTTTTTTTTATTTTGTTTCTTTAGTTGAAATTGAAACATCAACAGGAAACAAAAAGCAGGACTTTTATTAAGATACTCAGATGGACAGGAGGGGTGACCAGGAACAGTTATTTTTTTAGAAACCTTCCAAAATTGTCAAGGAACCTTGATTATCAGTAGACAACCTTAATGTTCTCAGACAGCGGCACCATATGAAGTAAACAGTATGAGATTCTCTTTTGGATAAAGTTCAGTGCTTTTGAGAGGTGGTTATTTTCAGCAGTGACAGAATGAAGCCTTACTTTGCCTAATTCACAAAGAAAGACCATTGCCTTTCTCTGGGCTTATGTACACGCATCTCTTAGAGAAAGGCCTGTTGTGTGCTACTGCATTGGCAGCTGCAATACAGATATAACCATGCTACAGTACCTTGCCAGTGCATCTCTACCATGAGTCATTGATTCACTGGAGAGTCTTAAATAATTCAGTCTTCATGCTTATTCTGTTAGGACCTTTTGTTGAGCGGATACTGTCAATGTGCTGAATCATGTGGTGTTTATTTGATGAGACTTCTACCAGAGACTTTACTTACTACTGAGTCAACCAAGCTAAATTCCCTGCAGTCTGATTTTTATAAGACTCTAGAACTTAAGAAGTGAAAGTTAACATCTAGTTTGCATTAACTTTTTTGACATAATTGCATTGTTCATTTGTGTTTAGTAAAAATGCCAAAAAAGTCATTTTGTTTTGCATGATCACATCTTAAGAGAAACTGGAATAATCTTATCTACCAGGATGTATTATGGAATGGTTAAAAGTATTGTGTTAACTGTAACATACTATGAACACTTTTGTTTCATTGCTTTAAAAGTAGAAATGACAGATCTTAGGGTATCTGCAGATGTGAATATTCCATGGAGACTACACTTGAAAGTATCCTGCATGTAATCAATATCTTGCTATCCTGTCACCTGTGCAAAATAAGATGCATTTTACCAAGAGTGAAAACAGATTGAGGAGATGTTAAGGACAGTGTAAAAGGTCCAGTGGAAGTGGCCAGGTTTCATCCTAGTTGAGGATCGGATACCTTCAGTATTTGATGTCAGGTCATATACTTTCATGCTTTCATCCCTGTGAGAACAGATCATTATTATTATTATTATTTCTTTCTTAGCAGACACCCTTACCCAGATCATGGAAATGAAATTACCATCTCAGTTTGCAGACAACCATGGCACAATTAGGAATACAGAAATAGATACCCTCAAGTATGGAAATGATACAGATCTGTAAATATAGCTAATTAATGTGCATGTTCCACTGCTGTCTTCCATTTCTATTACCATCCATTGGGACAGACATCTGCAGTGTTGTAGGAGTGGGTGAGGGGTGGCTAAAACTTCTAATTTCTAAGATGAGCCTCTGAATCAAACCCAGATCCAAAGGCTCTTATGCCAGCCTCTTATCTTGGTTACTGATCTAAATCCCCAGAGGTCAAGTTTCTACTTAGTGTGTAGTGTGACGTCAATGTTATCCTCAACAGCAATAAATGTTGAAAACTGTACAGTGAACCATGCTGTGAGATAATGACTCTACAAGCTGTTTGATACTGACTTTTTGTGGCATAAAGAGTATTGTGCCCTTGAAATTGGCAAAAGTGATTTACAACATGTTGCAACTGAACCTCATGAGTACATTTTGAGGGGGAATGGGTGCATAGTTTTATGGATTCTGTGCCAATGTATGCCCCCTCATTGATAGATGTTGCAGATATTTTGTTTTTAGTTTTTTTGGATAGTTGCAAATTTTATCTTAAAGGGTAAATCTCAATCTTCAGTTAAGATGTAAGAGACAGGACCTGCTTTTGCTGTACTTTTATGGGAAGACGCCCGATGTGTACGATTAGGGATAGTCGAATGAAAGGGAGGTGTTCATATATACATTTTTGCTTCTAAGCACTTCAGTAGTGCACGTTGTTCTGCTTAATGGTTTGTCATACTGTATGTAACAAACAAAATCTGAAGTTAATCAAGATGTTTGCAATTTGGTAGCTAATCTGCCTGCCCTTGGCTCAGTGTATGAGCAACATTCCAATCTAAATTCCATATTTAATAGGGGAAAGTGTTTATTTTTGTTCTAGTTTAAGTGCATTCTTCTACTAAATGCAGCCTGTATAAGACCTGGCTTTAGTGTTATGTCATGCTATTTAGTATTTGTGCTTTACTTCTTGTTTCCACTTCAGACTACCAATTAACCGATTACTGTTCTCTTTAATGAACACTGACGTTGTTTTCATAATGCAGATCCAATGTAATTCAAGCTCATATGGTTATTTGACAGTTAGCCCTGTAAATGTGGATCAGTAAGCATCACCGCCTTGTGGATTAGGTCTTTGTTTGCAAGCAGACACAGCTGAGGTCCCAAAATGTCATGTCCAGCCTAATCAACATCAACTGCATGTAAATTATCAACACATCCTCCACTGTTAGTGTAAAACTTAGAACTAGGAAATGTTCTTCAGGAAACAAGATCTGCAGTAGTATTGCAAAGAGCACTGAAAAAAGCCAAAGCAATGCCTTAGCAAATAAACTATGGTCTGTTTCCATAATAATAATAATAATAATTCTGATGGAGCATTTGGGTCTTTATGTTCTCATCTTATAAAACAAATCTTACAGCAGCTAAAGACAAACATGCATTAACAAGTAGCCATTCTTTTATTACACAGTAACAACACAAAATGCAAGAGTGTTGTATAGTTTGAGCAAACAAAAAATATTCAAACTCTGGGACTTGATATTTCAGCTTTAACAATCTTAGTAGAAATTTTGACTCATGTCACACATACATTAATACAGTGTCATTATAGTGTAATGATGTATTTAGATAAAATCATACATAACATAGTGTTTCCTTTATGCTAAAGAACCGATTCTGTCCTTCCACTAAAATAAGTGGACATTTTCTGTCTATATGCATAGTTGATCCACACAACCCTGATCAGTCTCTGGCTTCTTGCCTGAATAGAACCGCAGAGTTGGTCAGTTGAGTAACATACAGTCCTTGGTTTTCAGGACTTCCTTGAGCAGAGCCAGCTGGCATCTAAGGTCAAAAATACCTTTTCACTTGCCAACAGCCGTTCTGGTTTCTAAATCAACTAGTAAGAGCTACAGAAATGATTTAGACTTGTACGGTAAGCCTTTTAGTTTTCCTGTGGTGATCATAAATCTTATTATGCATCCCAGTCATCAAGTGATAAAGTTGTCAGTCTTTTCGAAGAACTCAGCCCACAGCAGTTTTCTGTAATTTTGCAGATCGTTATTTTATTGTAGCAAAGTCAGGAATTCGGTCTACCATCTTGCTACATGTTGATTTTGTCAAACAAATACTAATGTTTCACGGGCCTTCAATTTGCTTTCTCCTTTTTAAAATAAGTTACCTTCAAGCCTTCATAATTTTTCTGTGTTGATCCTGAAATGGATACCTTTGGGTGTTCCCTGTCTGGCTATATGCTTATTCTTGTTTTTGTTACTATAATTATGCTTCAATGCATAAAAAGCATCCACAATTACTGTTACCCTGAAGAGAAGTCTACTTCAAACACCAGGAGGGCACCGGATCTCAAGGACTGTGTGCACCCCTGATAAATATGATCTATTCTTCAAGCAAATTATACATCAACTGTATGCCAACAGTGTATATATATATATATATATATATATATATATATATATATATATATATATATATATACAGTGCTCCCTCGCTATAATGCAGGTCTCGGGGGACACACAATATGAGCGTTATAACCGAAGAACGTTAAACGGGGGAGGGGGTGGGGGGTGCCACGGGACACATAACAACACACATCTGAATAAAATACTAAATAAAATAACTCCCCCTCTATAATGCGTATATAGTGAAGCAAAACTGTAACTTTCCATGAATTAACCATGCATGAAGCACCATGTAATCGATGCTATATTTTTTACCAAAAAATAAAAAAGGTAATATTTCTACTCATGGATCATTTTAATTAGCCGTTTTTAAACTATAAATTGCCTTGCTAAACGGCGGTTGGGAGTTCAGTTCGAAGCGACAGACAAGCAAACCAAGTGCGAAAAGGAGAGCGGGTCTGCCGAGGGGAAGAGGATAACCACGTAATAGGAATAATATTTATTTAGTTATAAAACGAATGCTGTGTTATAAAGTGCCAGCGCAGCTTTTCTTCAGTTCAGATACTGTATCAAAAGGGAGAGACAGAAACTGATGTTAGACTGAGAAGTTGTTTATAGTTTGAAAAACACCGGTACTGTATTTACTGTCGAAATATTGCATGAATCAGTAGTATAGTGAATTGGGGGACATGCTGTAGGAGCGTTATATCCGAGGCACGTTATAACATAGTTTTATAAGGGTCGTATTAATTTTCTCTTTGAAATCATTTGTTATATACTGGTATATATTTTTGTTATAATGTCATTCATTCACATTCCTTCATGCCAAAAAACAGGTTAAAGATTCTAAACTATCTGATTCTACCCTGACGCCCTTGCCAATGCTAAAACAATAGTACTGCATACTGTACTTTTGTTACTGTTTGGAGGAATTGTATTTCCTGGTTATTTTTTGGCGGGTAGGTAACATGAATTTGACACAAGAACCATTAAACACTGTCAAATGGGCAGACAGCCATGATATACAAAACTACAGCTGGTGAAGGAAAGGCAGATATGACCCATAGCAATCAAAGGACATTGTCTGTGGGAAAGTGGGCTGCTGAGGAGAGGAAATGCAGGACATCCAGGGCCTCGAAAGCAGGAGGTAAGGATTAAAAAGAATCACGAAGCGAAATTACAAAGTACATTAATACACTATATATAGTATTTAATAATGATAGTTTCGGATGGGCCAGTATTTATAAACATACTGGATTGCCACATTTTAAAATTAGAAACAAGCATTAATGGAACAGGAATGATCCTTTTGAGTGTTTGCTTTTCCATAGGTATAAAATAGAGAAGCTTACCGGTGAAAGGACATGTTCAGTTTAGAGCTGCCCTAAATGTAGACAGCTGTCAAAAGGCCTGTAGCAGTCTCACTGTGGATCTACAGCTGAATGAAGGAGAAAGAACTATGAAAAAGCAGAATTTGAAACAGAATATGCTTTCTCCATGTATGCAACAGACCATAGGATCATCAGAAAATGACCACTTCTCTTTTTTAACTGTCAGTACACCCCTGTAAGTGACTTCAAGTGATAGTAACTTTTTGTTAGCAGGCTCACCTTGGAGCTTGTTATACTTATACTGAAAATGGAGAATTTAACGCGCAAAAAGAGGTGCTGTTATAAGCAATTTCTTGTCGCACAAATGCAACATCCTGATGGGATTAATTTACTGTATCCCAGATTTGTAGATGTTTTAATTACTAGATATTGGCTGATGGCTATTTATCACAGAACACGTTTTTTGCATTTGTTGGGAGGTTAAATCCCATAGTAGAATAATCTGATTTTATTATCATCTTAGTTAGACACAGCCAATCTTGTTACCAATCAAGCATGGCTAAAAATTCTAAGATGGCTGAAACGTGCTGTAATGTCATGTTGCACCTCATTGAACTCCAATACGAATCATTCAACAAGTAAATAAAGCCAGCACATTTTGCACATCCACCTTATTTGTACAGCCCCAATTTAAGAGTCAAGACCAGCAAGACTTTACAGTATGTGTTTGGAACTTTTGAGCACTCATAATGTTACATTACTGTGCAAACACTATCCATCAGTTTAGTTTTAGGATTGACCGATTGCTGTATAGAACTGTCTGTGCTGTATGACATTGTTATTGGAAGACTGAAAACAGAATGCAGTTTGTTTAGCCCTCTTCACCGGGCTGCAGAGTGCTCTGTCCTCCCTTCTCAGTGGAGCACTGTTTCCTGACATGCCTCGCCGTTGAAATCAGATCCCCACTCTGCTCAGGACCTTGTTTTTCTTGGCACTGGGACGGCCCAGACACTGTGAAATAAGTCAGAGCACTTTTAACTTGTTTTTGGACATTTCTCTCCTTTTCATAACAGCCTATGAATAAAAGTTCAGATGCTATCACTTCGATGCATCCATTTAAAATGTTGAAATATGAATCTTTAAAGACCTGTTTTGACCATTAAAGATATACTAAATGTTTAGATTAGGCCACGCTGCCAGCACTCAGTGTTGTAGAAAAGCACAAGGAATCCATGGTTTGCAGACCATTTTTGGCAGTAATTTGAGACCTGCCAGTTTACCCAGCACATATTTTAATGACGTTTAAACATCTCCAGATGCAATTAAAAAAAAAAAAAAAAAAAAAGTGCAGGCAAAATGGTAAGCCAAAGCCTTTCTATTGGCTTTATTCCCTCTGAAGCCTTGTTGATAAAACATTTTAAACATGTGCTTTAAAGTAGCTTACGACATGTTCCCTTCAGTTAGCCTGTTATCGGCTCAAGGTTTATTTAGGTTACTTCAGATTCTGAAATGAAAACAATTACAAATCTATCAAATAAGTAGGAAAACAAAAACATACAGTTGAGATCTATTGGCTACAGAGCATATGTTTCCTTTCAGTAATTATATTGTTATTATTTTGAACTAACACTAATTGTTTAGTTCTGTATCAACAACAAAAATATGTTTTATGATTCTTCTCGGGACCCTGACCAGAGGGTACGTTGTAGCAGCGGGAATTTGTGCAAACCTATTTTAGTTGATTTGCTCAAATAGCCTTTTTCTATTCCAATAAACAGTCATTGCTGAAGCCTGTAAAAAATTCATACTATATCTGAATTAGAGTTGTTAACTTGTGGCTGTTTCAGCAGCAACTCTTAACAGGGTCTTGCAAAGAAATGTTTAGTTGTTGTATGAGTGATTCAAAAACATTGGTCATCAGCCTGTGTGTGTGTGTGTGTGTGTGTGTGTGTGTGTGTGTGTGTTACTGAAGACTTCATTGGGCCTGCAGCACTTCATCGAAATGGGCTGTTTTGGAAAAAGCCTGACATAACCACCAAGGTTAAACAATACCACATGTTAGCAGTTTGGCAATTGATGTGACACATGGTCCCAGATAGCAAAATAGTTTAATAACATAACTTACGTAGCACATCACACACAATGCCTCCTCGGTGCAGAGATGTGGGGTTCCTGGTTATTTTGCTTTCCAGTCGAATTTCAAGTTTACCTTTTCTCTTTTGTTACAGTACACAGCAAAGTTCAAATGAAATCCATAGGAATATCAGTCTTTTTAATTAACTGAATCGAAAATCACGCAGCATTTGGCCTTAGTTCAGTGGCTGTGTAATGTTTTCCATTGTTTTCAAAGCATGGAAAATATGAAAAAGTAGCAGCAACAAAGTACACTACTGATATAGGCAAAGTCGTATCAGGCAAGTTTGTAAATACCGTTGCTACTCATAAACTAATCTTAAAATTAGACATGCTGATAAATAAATCTGCTTAGTAAAATTCCAGACACACATCCCACTGATATTTAACAATGCAAGGGCCTTTTAAAACAGAAATATGTTATACGTTCTATAGTTCCTAAGTGTTCTTTTCTTGATTTAAGAACAGTAGGTGTTCAATAATAAAGTACAGGGATGATGTGTCCTGGTAAAGCCCATGTATGTGTTCTGGTTTCACTGGAGTGTATGATTCAGAGCAATGCAGTGGTAAATCAGAGAAGATGGAACAGACATTTGCATAAGTTCAATCAGCCACAATGTTGCTCGGAGCGTGCTCAGTGCGTGCTTGTGTAGCAGGGTAAAATGAAAAGTCTCTGCTTTGCATTGAGATTCAATTAAAGATGTCTTTGTGGCCACTGGAAAACAGCTGTATGGACTCCAGAGAGTCTGTATGGCAATATTGAAGTGGGAAAGCAGAACGCCAAGAGTGCTGTTTTTATACCATTCTGCTTCACATTCAAACAAATTGAAAGATAAGAAGGAGAACTGGCATTTAGAGGTTGCTGATTTTTGTTTAAGAATTTGCATTTAACTGGGTATGTATTCTCATTGATAAGCAGGACTTTATTGTTAAACCTGGGAATTAATAAGCATCTGTGCAGGATACCCCTTCTATAACATATACTGATGTAAAGTGTATAGAAAAAAGACCTGTAATGCCTTTATCTTCCACGGTTTCCTCAAGCAAATGGGAAGGATTATAATGTATCCATTTAGTGTAGGCGGACTGGCTGGTTTTGATAGCATGGTTCTCTAAATATAAAATTCCAAGCCCAATTTACTCTGAAATTAAACCCATGGATAGACCACAGATACCAGAAACCTGGTATCTTTCCCAAAGCTGGTCTTTTGTGGCTAAGAGGCCTCAAAATAATCAAATTCATATCTACTAGTTTCACATCCTAACAGTACTCATGTAATTTTGGTGGCTCCAAGGATATTTCAGATTTACTGTGCATTATACAGCATTCATTGTAAACACAGCCTTGCTCTTTAGACACATGCGGGACGTTCCTAATGAAGTTTCCATATGTAGAGACCGCTCATCATCGTAATTTTGGTCTTTGTTTTCGACTTGTCGACTTGCAGCCCGTGGTATCTTGTGACATTCAGACCAGGCCATTATTTGTCTGTCTGAAGCTAGCAGTCTTGAGTGCAAATCCAAGCCCCAGCTGTTTCACTGGAACGCATTGTGCTGTGTGTCAGGTTCTGTCTCAAAATGTGTTGACCTGATTCCTGAGTTAAACTCTACTGTTATCTTGCTAAGGGGAAAATTACAGACTTCTTTTAAAGCGGTTTTAACAAATTAAATAATGATCCAAGAAGCTCACATGTCTTATGCATTTGTGTAGCTCTCATAGGTGCAGTTTTTAAAGCCACTTTAGCAAGCATATTTTGTTTTTACCATACAGGGTAAAGTACATTCTCAGTTTACATGTGGAGTGTTACTGTGTTACTTCCTATGGAAGGTCATTTCAGCAAAGCTGTATATTTGGAGTTAAAGCATGTCACTGGCTGCAAAGCACGGAGAAGCAGCTGATTGGTTAATCGCAGGAAACACATTGAGTGGAATAGGAACAACATGATTTCCATTACACGAGAGTAGATGTTAAAACTTCATGCTGATTTGAACTCGGCTCTCGCCAAGATAAGCACCAACTAAGACGTAGCTTTACAGTGTCACTGATCAGGTGAAGTAACCTAAGAAGTGCAAGACTGCCTACAAGTATTGCAAGGAAAGCTCATTGAACCTTTTTTTAATTGAAAATGCATGTTTGGTATAACGTGTTTCTTTATAAATTGCACTTTAAACCCAAGCAGCCAATGGAAGTGTACGACAGATAAAATTATTGAGCTTATTTAATTAGCTATAAACCCCTTTAAGAGTCAGATTTCTGATTCTTGGGAGCAGTTTACAGTACCCATTTCACTGTGCTTTTACTAATGTTTTTGTTACATTCAGAATTAAAGTTCTATTCTTTACATTTAATCGTGTGTGTTTAATTATAATTAATTATATTAATCTGTTATGTGCAAAGTCAAAAGCTGTATCTCAGTGACAGTGAAGTTCTACCTGAAACTATTTTTACAGCTTAGTAAAATGAGTTACAATGTACAATCAGTCAGACAGTAAGACTGGTTTATTTGACCCCCTCCTGAAGTTTTAGTTATAACACTTTGAGTTGATTACTGTTTACAGTATTTGTATTTATTCTGTTGAAGAAGAAATCAATGCATTGATGCAGCCTTCAAGGTCTGCTGGGAATTAGCTGTTGTAAAATGTGCTTAGTAACGTGTAAAATTGGGATAGAAAGACTGCTGTGTGCCTTGGCCTCGTGTCCCAGCGCTTCATTCCTGCTTCATTAAATTTTGTCAATTAATTAATCCCTCTTTGATGTGACTCAGAGGGATTAAGAAATAACTTGTTAATTCTGAGACCTGGGGTCAGGATGTAGATCCATTAAAGGGTCAATTATATGAAAGTTTTGACTTTGAGGAGTAAATGAATAGAATGAGATAGCATAAGCAATAATGTATTCTCTTAATAAGCATGAAGCGTCTTCCCCTTCACAGGAAAGGAAAAGAAAAGAACACTGAACCTCTGTCCTTGCTCAGTGTTAACTACCTGTCTGTTTTTTTGGTTAAATAAACCCAAGCTGGACATATTTAAGTTGAAATAATACTGTTCTCATCCAAACTGAATGTTTTATTATTCCTAGTTATGTCAAATATGGAATGTCAGTATAGAATCTTCAGAACTGCTCACCCAATTCAAATGAAACTTCCAAATGCAATTTCTAGTTGTCATAACATATTAGAAGTATGCTGTCTCATTAATAAAACATATACTTTATACTAAGGTGCAGTAACAACATTCTACTGTACTAGTACTTTTACAGAAGTTTAAACTTGTACAGATTGTATTTATGTTCCATGACATAAAAATACACATAAATATTGACATTGTACTTTGAAGCTTTAGACATGATTAGTACCCCTGTACTTAACATGCAATTGCCACAGGCTAGTTAGCTTTATAGGTAACATTACATAGAGCTGTATTTTGGCATATATAGGCTTCCCTAAGAAAATGCTATTTAAAGAGTTAAATCCAAATCTTTGCATGCTTTCTTGTGTTATGACCTTGAATACATTTCCAAAGTGACGTTATAAGATATGTTAAACAGGACATCTCCTTGGGGATGCAGTGATGCGGTGGATTAATTAAACATCATAAAACCTCTGGAATGCTAGGTTTCAATAGGGCTCAAGCCATAGGCAAAATAAGTCTTTTATCAAGTCAGCCAGATGAAAAGAAGAAAACTACCATGAAAGTGGCAGTGGCACTGAAGAGAGGCCCATAATGTTAACTGAATTAAACCTTTTTTTTTCTGTAACCTCCCATGACACTTAAATCGTTTTTTCTTTCTTTTTTTTTTTGCAGGTAAGAATGTAGTCCTTTGTCAAATCCCATAGTGTGTAACGTAAGTACCGTAGTATATTTGTGTTCAGGTTCTACAGCTTCTTAAAATGATTGATCCCTGTTTGGCAAACCATATTGTAACTTACAACCCTGATGCCCATTGTAGAAGAGCGTAAAGTGGTAAACACCAGTTCATATTCCCTATGCTCGTTCATATTAGAAGAATAGTACATATAATTCATTGTGTCAGTCAAACAGTAATGTTGATCATCGGCGCAGCTTGATCTCTGGCTTATTCTTTCCAGGGAACAAAAGGAGCACTGGCTGCGAGCAATTTTCTACTTGTGGTATAGGCGTAGCTATAATAGAGATTTAACCTATATTGACTTAATGCTTTGAATAATCCTTGCTAAATAGTAACCTCCAAAGTGTCTGAAATTACTACAACAGTAATATTAGCCGAGTAAATACACTTGTGAGGATTTTAATCCTTTGGGTCGAGTTAAAGGCTTTCAAATCTGCTATAGACAGAACTTCAAAAGAAGAAACAAAAAAATATATATCAGGTAGTATAAACCTTGTCAGTGTTAAGGGTGAAAGCAGTAGCTCCTATGTTCAAAGGATAAGTTGGCCAATGGTTCAGAGGGAGGCACTGAGCTGACTACTCAAGGAAGCAAGCCTTCCCAATCCAAGCTTCAGCTAAGCGTGAAGTGAAGGAGCCAAATTGGCAGCTGGCATTAGCAGCAGTCCCAGACCACATGCCTCTTTGGTTTAGAAACAGTTCCACAAGATAGCTAAAGAAGAAAAAAAAAAAACTCAGGGGAAAAAAAACATGACCTTGACTTGAAAAAAAAAAAAAAAAGTGATTGTCAGCAGCAAATAAATCTGTTAGTGATTTTAGGGAGGCAAGCATTTAATGACTAGAATTTGGAAGGTATGCTTCTTTCTACACAACCCTTAAATGTGGTTAATAAAATGTATGAAATGATTTGATAAAACAGTAATCCCTTTCTAACCAATATAATTATGTCTGGCCTAACCTGCTTCTAAGCATTTTCCTTGTTTTACCCAAGTAGTAATTTATGCCTACTTTATATCCTACTAAGTAACAGCCGATTCAATGCAGTTAAAGGAAACCAAGTAAAAAATAAAAAAAATAACAACTGGTTTGGGTTGCTCATTGCAATCCATCAAACAGTAGGATGTCCTAAATATATGGTAACATTTAGAAGCAACAAATTCTAGTCCAGTCCAGACCCTAATACCCTAAACCAAAACCACAAATGAAACTTCTTTTTGCTAAACTTTGGCAATGCTTGTTTTTTTTTTTATTCATCGGGGTAGGGGTGGGGGGTAATTTGACCGTGTAATCCACATATCGACCAGTAGGATCAAAAGCAATCTGAGCGTTCCTGCTGTCAAGCCATCCTCTTTTCATCTGGTGAATGGAAGCAATGGCTGCTACCAAGCTTTTGAAACCGGGACGCAAAGGCCCAGTTTGGGAAGTCTCAGCTCCTAACTAGTAGTGGTGGCTGGAGCAGACGGAGGTGATTTTCCACACTAACCAGAGGGGAGCACAAAGCCCCATGCAGCACTCCCTGTGGGTCCCTAGCCAAGATCAGCAACTTGATACGAGTGGGGTCGAACTACACTTACACTCCACGGCCCCCCTGTTGTATTTAATCAGCAAAAGCCAACTATATCTGTTTACACTTGTCAGTCACTTTGTGGCACAAGATGTTTCTATTACAGAACATGCGTATCAATGGTGATGTTTAGTAAATGTGTCCCATTATTTCAATTTCATTTTCTAACTAACTTACACTGGTAACTACATGTTGTACTAGGACTGCTGCCTCCTGAATACACAGCCATTATAGTGGACTATATCTGAATTGGGTAATAGAGAATCTCTCAACCATATCTTGCAAACCACAATGTAGAGTAGCTTGCCAATGTCTTATTTGCCTTTGCATGTGCAGCTTTTGTTTTGTGTGTCTGGTTTCACAAAATATATAGAGAGAAGTGACACATTGAACATGTCAAACATATAAAAATATGAAACATAGTTTTACAAATTCTGCTTTCCTGCATCTCATAAGGACTTCTGCCCAGAGGCACAACATACTTAGTTTGTGAATTGCACGGGTCTTATCTAAAGTCATTAGCAAAGGAGTTTAATAGTTAATGCCCCAAATTGCCTAACATCCTTTGGAAGAAGCAGTATTCTCACTGATCTTGTAACTTTTCCCAAAGCAGCTCTGCAACATCTGCATATTAGTGTCTGCAGCCTCCTTAAGGCATTGGACCACTTGATCTCAGAGAAGTGTTTGCCAGTGGGAAAGAATGACAGTTGTTCAATATTTTTTTCTTGTTCATACCACGTAGACAAGCGCTTGTTATTTATGTTGAGGTTTTCGGCACACTGGGAATCTTTATATATAAACATTAAACAGTTGCTCCTATAAAAAATAAATAGGGGCAGGGTTGAACCTTTGGCTGCATGTATTGCACATGTGTCTCACTCATGTTAGTTCTTCAAGAATAAACTTTAGCTGTAGTTTGTGCTGTGCTGTTCATATATTGAGCATTGTAGCCTAAGGTCCTTCTCGACCTCCAAATTGACAGAATAATCTAGTTGCCTTTTTTTCATAACCCAAGAGCTATTATTTATTTGTGGCTGGAAAAGAAAAATAAAGTCTGTCCTTTAGGCTACAGACTGGTGATTCTGAGGAATTTGAGTTTGCACTAGACAATCTTAAACAGTTCAGTATTATCAAATCAAAGCCTCAATTCAACCATTGCTTTTAGATCATATTATAAAGGGAAGATGTAGACCAGAATACAGCCAAACTTCCACCTTTAAAACTAAATGGGTCAAATTACCATCGCGGAGATCCCTCCTGTTATACAATACTTTGTTGTTTTACAATACTGTCATTATTTAATTGAAGCATTAATTGCTAATTACATTATTTTTAATTGCCTCATGAACACAGTCTTTTGTTGTATTGATCTTACATCCTCTCTTTTGACATGTTGTATCAGAGTTGTAATTTAAATATAACTTAATCTAAAGAACAAAAAAGGCTACTTGGATATCAGATACTGCTATAGGTTACCTAGTGACTACATTGTTTCAAATAATGAGCTGTAATGTGTTAAATGACCATTAGGTGGCTTTGGTGTATATCCCTTTCAGTCTTAATGTTTGTAGCAAAAGCCCATGAGTGACATGACCAAAACTGTGGACCCAAGTGCTGATGGAACTGTACAAGTCGCCTGGGAGTAGCTTTGTGGTATGTGGTATTGCAGCTGTAAGTCGGTTTTTAATTATCCAAATGTAATTTGTTTCAGCAGCTCTAATTGTAGGCTTGCAGCGTGCTCAGCATTAAAAAAATGTTCAAACTGTAACCCATATCCAAATGTCTGCACCAGACCAGGGGGCGGACACCTGATGGACAGATTTTGTAATCGCACGCAAGCCAAAAAGTACAAGGAAATAGTCACATTGCTTTGTCAGCAGACTGAAGATTTCTTTTGTAGAGATTAAAGTGTTTTGGCAGCATAATGTGAATGTGGGCGGTCCATAAACAGACCTAGAGGAGAGACCAATAGAAAGCTCCAAGTAAAAAACCAAACAAATACATTCTGCATTTCATTCCTAACACTGTTAATGCTGGCTGCTGTTTTTCTTTATTTTTTCCTTTACCTTGTCCAGTGCTTGTAATGGCAGGCATGAAGTGCAACTGGCAAATCTTTAGTACAAATAAATGCACTGGAAATGTCAAATCCCAGGAGTGAATGACTCAGGACTCAGCAGGTTTCATTTTAAAGCTTTTGAAATTAGAAACATGTCCCCTCCTTAATAAACACAATCATTGTTATGGAAGAAAGGACATTTCTACAGAGCCGGTGGTCAGCCATAGATTATTGTAGTACTTCTTACTGCACAGTAAAGTAAGAACAGGAAAAGAAAACAATTCTTAAGCACAGCAGTTGCTTTTTGTCCCAACCAGACAAAGTTGTGAACTCTGGGACCCCTTCCAGTGTGTTTTAGTGACGTCAAGGCTAAGAAATGCAGCCTGCTTGTTATGGCAATCTTGAATGTGTCTGTCAGTTCCAGTTCTTTCTTTTTCCAGGGGGTGCTTTCAGTGGTTATTGACAGGATTTATTTTGTAATTGTAATATTATTCAGACTTTGTGTTACCTTTTTTGTATTAGTTTGTACAATTTTTCTCGGATAAGTAAATGTTTTCTCTTTTATACCCAACAAAGCCAATCTTGACTTTTTCAAAAAGGAATCCTGTAGCTGTCTTTAAATATAGCACCACCACACCTGCTCGAAGTGCATGCAAATGTCCATATTTTGAGTCCTGTTCATTGCATGCATAACTTCCTTTTAAATATATATTTTTAAACTCTCTATTCTGCAACTCATTTATTCAGGGATTTTGGCTGTATATACCTTTTTTTGACATGTGCAACCTTATAAAAGTACTGGCGTATTTCCAAAAGAGTAAGTACAATTAGATTAACAACACTTCTAAATCTGTACTCCTCACCTCTGACTGTCAGTAGGACCATAACTTTCCCTTTATAAATGTAATTTAATTAAATCACAGAGTGAGTGGATCAGCTAACCCAAAACTCCCCTTATCTGACCAATTCTGAGTATCTGGCTCTGGCTCCTTTTGGTTTTGTCCTTAAAAATCCCTTTTATTGGAATTGACTGATCCTACATCAAAGAGAGACAATGAAAAACCAAGTATTCTTTAATTTATTATGAAGAGATTGTTTCCAATCTGCAGGGGCACACCTGACATGGTTTGCACATAGAGTAAGTGGTCTGTAATAAGTGCCCTAAAGGAGGCTTAATACTGCTTTCAGGGGTCATTGATTCCTCCGACTGCTACCTGATCTGCTTAGAGCTAACTAATTTGTTAATCAGAGCTTGGCTTCAATCTCGCTGTGATAGCCTAAGGACTGTTGCACACATGGGGCACAAATAGGTCAAATTAGTCTGGAGAACATAACTGCTTCATGAGGGAAATGAAACATGCAGTTATGTTGTTTGTTCAACAGTCTGTGTATTAATATAGAAGCCATTTATTTGTTTTGCTTTCAGTACAAGCTCTAGACCCAGGTTCCATCATGTGTTATCCAGAACTATTAAAGACTCGATAGTGCTACATTTAGCAATAAGAAAAGAAACTTAAATTCAATTTTAAAGACATTAAAAAAGACTTGGATTCGAAACGTTTGTCACTGAATTTGCGTTTCTTTTATTATTTCTGAACTGCATCAGATACAACCATGTATAAGCTGATTTAATTGAAATTCAACAATATTTTGTTCGGAAAGCCTTAAACAAAATATGTGTATCTCAGAGAACAAATATAATAATACAACACTGAAGAGCAGCAGAGAAGGTCTCTTTTTTGTTTCCTAATTTGACAGTATCTATATTTAAGTCCAATAATAATTAAAAACAAACTTCAATCTGATTTATTTATACTGTACTAAAATACATTGAGCTGTCAGTATTTGCATTGACTCTATAATAATTGTTATTATGTAGCTATAATGCCTGACACAAATGAGAGTGTTAAACACCATAACTAGAGAAAAAGGCTGTGATAAAATCAGATGAATCACAGTGATGACAACAGTATGTGTGCAGGTCAACTTCATCTAATGAAATAACTGAAGGTTCACTGTTAAGAACATTGTACAAATGTATTGCATCATTATATGGTGCCTTACTAAAATTGTGCAGGCACTCATCTGGTACTCTGAGTAAATAAACCTCCTGGAGACTCCAAATCCTACACTCCACTGATTCAGAAGAAACACTGTTCAAGGCACGAGTCTTATTTCACTTTTATTATACAGCTGTTGTAGTTCTAATCATAAACATCAGAGAAGGGTTCTGTTTAACAGGTTGTAATTGTGGGTTAAAGAATAACCCTATTCATACACACAAGCACCAGCTTGCTAACAGAACACACTTAATGTTGTGTTAAACTCCTGACTTCATGGTCCAGGGATAGCTGTGAACTAGACATGTTTATTCTTTTCATCACAACTGGTTTAAACATTAAGTGGGATTTGTGAAGCTAACACATAGTATTTGTCAAGGTCTTATTTTAAAATAATAATTTGTGTGTGTGTGTGTGTGTGTGTTCGTGTGTGTGTGTATACTGTAGATTCCAAATGAACAAATTCATTCTTTTTGTTTGAAGTTCAGAAACAAGAAACTGGAATATCTATCTGTATGGAAAATCTGGATATTTCACTATCATTTGCTGTTTTTCTCTACAAAAGAAAGTGCTTTGAGATTCGGCGTGGACAAAGGCATTATGTAAATATATGTATAGAAATAAATATGCAAATACAAACCCAACTTTTAGAGTGTATCAGTGGCTGTGTTTTGTGGTTTGTTGTGTAGTTTGAAAGTGTAGTTGTGTTACTGTGACTGAAAGCAGGTTGAAAGTAACCTGATGCAGTGAGTTGTATGCAGTTTGAAGATGGACTTTTTTGACGAGGGTCATATTCATAAAGCATTGGCATGCCAGTCTATTACATTTTTTGTCATTCTAATGTATTTTGAATATATGTACCAAACCTTAAGTGTGTCTCTTTGAGACAGTTCCCTGGTTAAAACCATGTAGTGTTATGATTTCAGACTATAGTTTACCACTTACCGTACATTGTGTTTAGTAGCATATATTCTTTTAATTCGAAACTGAGCTTAAGAGCTACAAAAAGAAGACTGAAGTGTTTGAACCGATAGTAAACTGTACCCATGTGTAGCTAACTGAAGTCATGAAGTCACTTATTGAAGATATTAACATTTTTCTGTGGACTTTGATTAAAAACAACGGCTCAGATTAGAAACTTATATTCCTTTTACTGCTTTTTTTATGTCTTTGTTCTTAATTCCAAACATCTGAACATGATTTGTCTAAGGTCTACAGTACATAGAATAACACATCTTTAAAGGGGTCTCTGTGTCCCACATGAAATGTGTTTTCTGCTCTACTCTGCTCGATCATGGATCCCCAGTTTATTCATTCCTGGGAATTTTCTTGAGCTGAAGAGCACAGTCAATGTGTAGGACATTTTCTCATGACCAATTATTATGCTGACAAAGCTTTCGTGTCTCTCCTAAAATTATCTGTTTACAGTTAGGCATCTGTTGTTGACCATTGGGGTAATACCCTGTTCCCCAATTTGATATTAAAGCTATATATATATATATATATATATATATATATATATATATATATATATATATATATATATATATATATATACAGTGCTGTGCAAAAGTTTTAGGCAGGTGTAAAAAATGCTGTAAAGTAAGAATGCTTTCAAAAATAGACATGTTAATAGTTTATATTTATCAATTAACAAAATGCAAAGTGAGTGAACAGAAGAAAAATCTACATCAAATCAATATTTGGTGTGACCACCCTTTGCCTTCAAAACAGCATCAATTCTTCTAGGTACACTTGCACACAGTTTTTGAAGGAACTCGGCAGGTAGGTTGGCCCAAACATCTTGGAGAACAAACCACAGTTCTTCTGTGGATTTAGGCAGCCTCAGTTGCTTCTCTCTCTTCATGTAATCCCAGACAGACTCGATGATGTTGAGATCAGGGCCCTGTGGGGGCCATACCATCACTTCCAGGACTTCTTGTTCTTCTTTACGCTGAAGATAGTTCTTAATGACTTTCGCTGTATGTTTGGGGTCGTTGTCATGCTGCAGAATAAATTTGGGGCCAATCAGATGCCTCCCTGATGGTATTGCATGATGGATAAGTATCTGCCTGTACTTCTCAGCATTGAGGAGACCATTAATTCTGACCAAATCCCCAACTCCATTTGCAGAAATGCAGCCCCAAACTTGCAAGGAACCTCCACCATGCTTCACTGCTGCCTGCAGACACTCATTCGTGTACCGCTCTCCAGCCCTTCGGCGAACAAACTGCCTTCTGCTACAGCCAAATATTTCAAATTTTGACTCATCAGTCCAGAGCACCTGCTGCCATTTTTCTGCACCCCAGTTCCTGTGTTTTCATGCATAGTTGAGTCGCTTGGCCTTGTTTCCACGTCGGAGGTATGGCTTTTTGGCCGCAAGTCTTCCATGAAGGCCACTTCTGACCAGACTTCTCCGGACAGTCGATGGGTGTACCAGGGTCCCACTGTTTTCTGCCAATTCTGAGCTGATGGCACTGCTGGACATCTTCCGATTGTGAAGGGAAGTAAGCATGATGTGTGTTTCATCTGCTGCAGTAAGTTTCCTTGGCCGACCACTGCGTCTACGGTCCTCAACGTTGCCCGTTTCTTTGTGCTTCTTTAGAAGAGCTTGGACAGCACATCTGGAAACCCCTGTCTGCCTTGAAATTTCTGCCTGGGAGAGACCTTGCTGATGCAGTATAACTACCTTGTGTCTTGTTGCTGTGCTCAGTCTTGCCATGGTGTATGACTTTTGACAGTAAACTGTCTTCAGCAACCTCACCTTGTTAGCTGAGTTTGGCTGTTCCTCACCCAGTTTTATTCCTCCTACACAGCTGTTTCTGTTTCAGTTAATGATTGTGTTTCAACCCAAAAACTTTTGCACAGTACTGTATATATATATATACACCTCTTTCAAGCTGCTGCTCCTGCTCTACTCCCCTTCATCTCCTCCCTCCTCAACACCTCTCTACTTTCTGGTATCTTTCCCTCTGTCTTCAAAAAAGCCTCTATCACTCCCCTCCTCAAAAAACCTACCCTCGACCCCACCTCCCTCCAGAGCTACCGTCCTGTCTCCCTCCTACCCTTCCTCTCCAAAACCCTTGAGCGGACTGTACACCGCCAGCTCTCTGCTTTCCTGTCCAACCACTCTCTGCTTGACCCTCTCCAATCTAGGTTCCGCTCTGCTCACTCCACTGAAACCGCCCTCCTGTCTGTCACCAACTCACTTAAGTGTGACCGAGCTGCCTCTCTCTCCTCTGTCCTAATTCTCCTCGACCTCTCTGCTGCCTTTGACACTGTTGATCACTCTATTCTACTATCATCTCTTGCTGACCTGGGGATCTCTGGCACTGCTCTGGCCTGGTTCTCCTCCTACCTCTCCTACCGCACTTACCAGGTAACCTGGCTTGGAGCAACCTCCACACCTCACCCTCTCTTAACTGGAGTCCCCCAAGGGTCAGTCTTGGGTCCTCTCCTGTTCTCTCTCTACACCCGCTCCCTGGGCCCCCTCATCGCATCCTATGGTTTCTCATACCATTTCTATGCTGATGATGCTCAGATTTTCCTCTCCTTCCCCACCTCTGACTCCACCATCTCCTCCCGTATCTCTAACTGTCTGTCTGCTATTTCCTCTTGGATGCACTCGCATCACCTCAAACTCAACCTCTCTAAATCTGACCTCCTTTTCTTTCCCTCCCCCTCCCCCTCCTCTGATCTCTCTATCTCTGTTCCTCTGGAATCTACCACACTCTCTCCCTCTTCCTCCGCTAAGAACCTTGGAGTCACCCTGGACCCCTGCCTCTCTTATTCCCAGCACATCTCCACTCTGGCACGCACTTGCCGATTCTTCCTGAGCAACATCCGAAGAATCCGACCCTTCCTCACCAACTATGCTACCCAGCTCCTGGTCCAGACCATGGTACTCTTCCGCCTAGACTACTGCAACTCCCTCCTGGCTGGCCTCCCTGCGTCTGCCACCCGTCCGCTCCAGCTCATCCAGAACTCTGCTGCCCGCCTGGTGTTCTCTCTGCCTCGCTTCGCCCACGCTACTCCACTACTCCGCTCGCTCCACTGGCTCCCGATCACCGCTCGCATCCAGTTCAAGACTCTTGTACTAGCCTACAGATGCCTTGACCAGACTGCACCCAGCTACCTCCAGACCCTCATCTCTCCCTACACCCCCACTCGACCTCTCCGCTCCGCCTCCACTAGAAGACTGGCTCTACCTCCGCTACGCTCCCCTGCCTCCAGAGCCCGCTCCTTCTCCACCCTTGCTCCACAGTGGTGGAATGACCTTCCTACAGATGTCAGGACTGCCCAGTCCCTGACCACATTGCGGCGCCTCCTTAAGACTCACCTCTTCAAACAGCACCTGTAGAACTCCTCTGTTTGTATCCTGGGACACTATCACCCTTCATTTAAATGTGCTTTATTTTGCTCTTATCTGCCCCCTATCTTATTGCATTTAATCCTGTACTTCAGAATACTGTAATCTGCCAAGTGTTTAACCTGTAGTATTTTGTATTTAATCATATCCTTATGTAACTATCACTATTTAATCATATCCTGATGTAACTATCACTATTATCTGCTGTATTATTGAATTGTGGTTTGTCACACTTGAACAAAAGTTATTGTATTTCTTGCTCTTATTGTATTGCTTGTACTGTAACACTTGAAATGTATTTGCTTACGATTGTAAGTCACCCTGGATAAGGGCGTCTGCTAAGAAATAAATAATAATAATAATAATATACAAAGCTTGTTAAATCAAATGTAGACTGAAATCACTGATTAGGCCAAAGCTAAAATGGACCCCTTTCGAAACTCCTGACAACTCAAAGTGGTCAAACGAACACCTGCAAGAAAAGAGCTTTCTTGAGTGAATTATTGGAGGCAGAGGAAAAGCAGACCCACATTTTAGTTGACAGCTGATGTGCTGCGGAAGTGAAGCATAGCCTGAGTGCTTCCTAATAGAGATACCATATGCTGTCTTCTCATTTTATAGCTGGCATGTATTTAAAGAGCATATATTAATATTAACTAAGTCAATTTTGGCTGTATGTAGCTGGATTAACTGAACTGTACTTTGTTTATAGACAGGAGAGCTGAATGTTGTACTACAACAAGGCAAATATTTATGAACAGTTCAGATGATCTGCTCCCAAATGTAAATTAGAGGAACGTTTGTGTTAGCCATAGACACAGGTGTTTCCTGTCTAAAGTGTAGGAATATTTGAGTGAGTTTATAATAGGCTTACCGAACACCATTTCTGTTAGAAATGTTAAAACCATAAAGACATTATGAAGTGTTTGCATATTGTCTGAACCAGATCTTTTTCCTTGGTTTTCGACCAATATATTTATATACAATGGTTACATTTGTTTGAATAATATCTACTGACTTTATTTAAGCTGTGAACAGAGGCTGGTAGTTTGTAATACATATTTGACAATGGAGTTGTTTGTTTATTTAATTTTTTTTCTACACTGTAGTATAGTTCTGCCAAAATGCCAGTTTCTGTAAAAAGATTTTATCAATACTATTGTACAGTATAATTTATTTAAATTAAACTGCAAATACAGAATGTAAACAATAAGGAGAAAGTACCTCAGCTATCATGAACATTATAAAAATAATATATTATATAAATTGGTGTCTTATTTTTGCATTTTGATTTATGGACAAGCTTGTAACATATAATATGCTAACAAAAATGTGCGCTACAGTGAAAAATTCACTTTTCACAAAATTAAATTTTAAAAAAATTATAAAAAACAGAAAACTGGTAACCCTGTAACTTTAAAAGTAATGTAGTTAAATCTCAGTAATAATCTGTACAGTACGCATTTGTTTGAAAGCCTGTGCACGACTGCGGTTGGTTCTTTGTGCCATGAAGCCTCCTAGTGGACAGTTATTTGCTGGCAACTGTTGTCATGGGACTGCAATAAATACGCTTTATAAGTCCATTGTATAATTTTGATGCATCGATTGATATTGGGCAACAAATTTGAAATACTTGTAATCTGTAAATGGGCTGTTCTAAACAAACAAATGTATATATAAAATGTATATATAGAATTATTGACACTTGTATCTGATCAGCCCCAAAGGAAATCGGCTGAGCCGGGGTGACTCAGGTGGTGCGTCACAACTGCTGCATGCCACTTGTTTTGAATTGACATTTTTTAAACCTATTCAGTTCTCCTCATAACTGTCTGGTGCCTGTCTGGCTATAAAGAGTAATTACTCCAGCAGCATGCTCCTGAACTCCGCGATGCTGTAAGAATGTGGACGGTCACACTGAAATCAGAAAATTGCAGGCTGTCAAGATCCTGCAGTGAAAAACAGAAAGTGTTTGGATCTGAAGTGCTTCTGGAACGCAGACAAGACGGTAATTTCTCAATTAAGCAGCCTCTAATTTTATCTGGGTTCCAAGTCACTACCAAAAAGGAAGGCTGCGGGCCTTTTGTGTGAATTTTACCATTTATAGGTTTGAGTTAGATCAGTGGGCCACTAACAGGCCTATATTTGGTTTTAGGTATAGTTTGTGTATACTGTAGTATTTGAATGCACACAGAATAATAATTGCCACAGGTTAGTCAACTGTCAGTTGTTGGAATGTCCTTGTGTTCTTTAAAGCGTTATGTCATCATGCGGCTATTCCTTTTTTAATGACTATGGTATTAAAACACACTTTTTGATGTGCCTTTGTACAAAATAATAAAGGATAAGAAAAACCCAGTGTTAATGAAAAAAAATCCAATTAGCAGACGGCAGACCCATGTACCAGTACACCTGTATTTGGGGCAGGGGCAATCTTATTAGCACAGTGATTGAAATTCCACCTTGCAACAAAGTGGAATTTCACATATCTTCAGCCGTCGTTGCCATGGAAACGCAAGCCTACGGAAGGATGGAAGATTTCATTTCCTTAGGATTGCTCTACTTGTTTGCACAGGTGGCCTGCCACCTGTTCACTGAAAAGTTCATCTTTTATAAGAGTGGTGGCTTCAATAACAAAGCGTTCTATGTGCTTTTCAATGAATCCTCCAGTGCTAAATTGCTGTTATTTTGATATTTTTTAACCTGTTTGAAATCCATTCAGGATCTTAACCTTTCTCTACTATCAGTAACTTATTAGTAAAGCCTTGGAGAACATTACATTTTAACTTTGTGAATGGAAATTAGAGGAGAATTGGAGGCCCTGTATAAGCCTAAAAATACAAGTTTCTATGTATTTGTGTGCTGGATTTAATTTTCTACACTGAATCTGCTACTCACAGCTATCTGGAAGTTAATTGAAAGCTACCAGTGCCCTGTATCTCAAGTAAACCATTTTAAACCATTATTTGTTGGAGCGTGTAAGGGGGAGGGAGAGATACACTATATCAGAAACCTATCTTAGAGGTTAGAATCATCCATTTTTTAGAGAATGATATTTGATGTTCCAAGGATTTACTGGAATACTGGGAATGTATTCCCAAGGGAAGTGATTTTAGGAAACGTACGTAGTCAAACTTTACTCAACAAGTACCATTAAATAAACAGAAATAAACAATCTTAAAAAAACAGTTGCATTCAAAAATATGTTTAACTGGAAAGTTTAGAGTAGTTTAGTGACTAACTAAACCGATTTTGGAATGAAAAAGACCTTATTATACACATCCGTTTGTGGTCAAGTCTGAGCTGGAAGATCAGTGTCCCTAAGAGAACTACAGTATATTTAACATTTTAGAGCAAATCATTTTAAGATTTATTTCAAGTGTTCCATACAGTATGTTTAATTACAGGTCTGAGCGGAACATGATGTTACTGTTTGTAATCATATTTTCCTAAAGGCTTAAATATCCAAATGGTGAGTCACATCACTGGAGCCAGATTGATCCTTAGCTCCTGCTCCAGCTGTTTTTTACTGGGGTTTAGAAGGGGACGTTCTTGTCAGATTTATGACTGTAAGAGAATCTTGCAGGCAAATAACAGGCCATTGCACATGTTCCGAAGGCTGCAGCTCCAAGATTAAGGCACTCGTTGAAACTAATTCTCAGTTTGGTTCAAAACTTAGCAGGTCGAATGTTTCCAACATATGCTCTTGTATTTTACTTTTATAGTCTTGTTTGCAGGAAGGTTAAGCAAGCAAGGGACCCCACCTCACAAAAGCAGTGTTGTTGTAATGAGTCATGTTACAGTTACAGCACAGAGCGTGAGGCCGCATACCTCTGCACTTGACAGTTAAACTGTACAGCATAAACAAGCCATATTTTGTCTTGTTAGTCATTTGCTCCGATAGTGTCTGTTACTGTCTACAGACACACATTTAGACTGTACCAGTACTTCAGAGATGGTATTGTCAGGATTTAGTATTTTTAGACTTTAATTATATATTTTTAATTTGTTTACAAGGTTTCCAAACAGTGCCAATAATGTGGTACTGCATTCCCAACTGTCATTTTTATTATTTTATTAACAGTGAAAAGGCATATAAAATAAGCATTTTCATTTACTCAAAAGCCACTAGGTGGCAGTACAGCATTACTATAAGCCAAATGCGGGGTTACATAAAAAACTGTACAAAACAACTGTTTATTTCACTTTGATGTTTGTTATTGACACTCTTGGTTCGTCTTTAAGGCCTAATGACCTGATCTTAAAGCATGTGTTTCAATCCAGTTTAAAACAACAGTTCTACACAGACTGAAGAGATGACAGTAATCTTCAGAAATCTTCAGCAAAATCATAGCTTTCCTCAAGGTTGTGCAAGGTTTCCAGTTTTTGATTTTTTTTTTTTTTAATATTTTCATTGACTTTCACATAGCCTGTACCTACTGTCTGTCTGCATTTAATTGTCCTAAAAAGGATGTAATCGTTACCCCTGACTTTGAGGTTTGTTACACACAAGTAAATGGGAAATCAAGCAGTGGTTTTAAGGATTCTCTGCCAGATGCCAGCAACAGAAAAGCTATAACTGTGTCTAGTGGAGTGAAACAAAGTATTTGTTAGAAATTGGTTCTGTTCATTAACATCCTGTCTGCAAGAATAATAAGTGTAGTTGACAAAGGATGTAATGGGGTGTGACTAATAATGTTGTTTAATCTACCAGACTTGACCTGAGCTCATGCTTTTTTTTTTTTTTTTTTTTTTTTTACCAATGCTTACATCACTCTTCAATAACCCACTAGTGCTCCTGGATCCATTTCAAAGCAGCACATTTGTTTGGAGTCTCAAACCCTCTGCTCCGGGGCCATATACAGCTCTTATTTTATGCGCCTTCATTCTTTCATTTCCCCTGAGACCTGATACAGGGCATGACCTGTTTTTGATCATCCGAGCAAGCAGTGGTCTAATGTGAGAACTGGATGTTGGACCACAAAGTATGCGTTACTTGGCTAGGTACTGTGGAGAGGATGTACTTCGATTACTGTCTTTTAAGTTAGATGTCTCAGGATTTACATGCACTCTTACCAAATAAAGATTCAAACTACAAATACATTGAAGTTTCTCTTATTAGTAGTAGATAGGTCTCAATACAATCTTTTGCAGAGTAAAAAGTGGTACGCAAACAGATGTGTAAGGATAGGCTGTCCTTGTTTCAAAGAAAGGTAATTCAGGGGCAAAATGGTAGAGTCCAATAGCTGTAACCCTTTTATAGTTTGGGAATTGTGCTTGATGATGTATCACAATTATATTTTTTTAACACGATTGATGAAGTCACTGATGATTAAGGATACCTTTCACCTTCTGGGGGTGTTGAACACTTCTGTTTTTGATAATGCTGACCCCTGTTGGTGAGACAAGGTATTGGTTTGTCTATTTAACTACTTGTGCAAACAGGTCTGACCCATGTTGGATTTGACTGGTTCAAGGCCAGCCTACACTAGCGCGGCAGCAAATCCTAGCCCCATCAAAGCCATAATTATATTGATATTAGAAGACACAGTATAATCAATGACAGCCTAGTATTCCGTGTAGAACTGAAAAAAATGTGCTTGGTTTCATTGTGTTGGCAGCTTTTTATCAAATTTCCCGTTAAGATAGTCTTGTATTGCTTGCTGTGTCTATGTCTTGCTCTGTTGCAGGGTGATTGTTTATTGAAAATGAAGTTTGGTCCTATTTCTGTTGTCAGTTTGGAGGAGAGAAACCAGCATTGCGTGTTACTGTGTAAAACATCTAAGCATAAGTACATATAGTACTGTCATACTCTATAACAGTCTGCACTGCAGCGTACTGTATCAGTTATCATAAATGAAGACAAGTAAACCAGGGTCAGGAAAGGTTTTTTGCTATATCTCTGTACGCAGACTTGTAGCATGCTCTTACACATATTGTCAAATGCAAAGTGAATACGATTTCACTACTTCAGGGTTTATTTGAATGCTCTAAGCAGCTTGCCATCCTAATTTTCTGTGTGTTGCTGTTGTGTGTTTTATTTTTATTTTCTCATTCAGAATGAGCTGCCTCTTATATTTTTTGGAGTTGGCCTTGTTTGGCAATTACACCTCCATCAGTCATGGTAGCCCAGATTTTAACTGATAATCTTATTAAAGAGTGTGCAGCCAGAACAAAAGCAGTAATTTACCTGAGTTGCAGACTCATTCGGCATCAAAGGGGAGCTTGACAGAGTAGAATAATCTCATTGGGCACCATTACTTGCAGGATTCTGACAACAATATTATTCATTCAATTAGAAGGTTTCCATGAAGCTCCCAGTTGCTTTCCCAGCAGTCCAACAGAATGCATATCTTTTTTAGAAAGCGTAATCCTGTTTCCATTGGAATCCTAATTCCACTTGTTGGAATACCTACTTTAAATAATCTGCTAGTTTTTGTATTCAGTTGTATTTGCAACATATGGAGGTATAGTGAGTAGTCAGTATACTACTGTGTTTAATTAGCCCCATACCCCCTGCCTGCTTGTTGTGGGAATGTAAATGTAACATTGTTAAAACCTTCTTTTTGTAATATTTGTAATGTTCACTTGAAATATCCTGTCTTTTATATAGACAGAAGCAACACACCGCTGCATTATAGTCATCGGACAAAGGAGGTCAATGAAGAAAAAAACACGGAGGATTGTAATAAATTATCAAATATACACCCCTTCTGACAATATAAATGTCAAAAGAAACAGCAGTGGAAATTGGAATCATAAAATAGCAGTTTGTTTTACGTTCAGTGCGATCTAAATGTCCATGTATACATATGTAACGGACGGGACAACAATATGCTTATATTGCTGTTGTGGCTGGTGGAGACTAATAACCCTGAATCTGGAATACATCAATTGTGTTCATGGTCCTTCCCAAGAGTGCATTTGCCCACATTTCACCCGCATGTTTGATTGAGTGGCTCACCATACAAATGTGTGGTTTAGGAGTGTGGAGTTGGTTTAGGGATAAGGCACTTTGTGGTTCTTATGCATGGCTGTAGACAGTAGGTCTTGTTCACACTCAAGGTCATTTTGTCTGCCTGGTGATAATGGCACTCGGAGAAACAGATGCCTTTGGGTCATCATCCTTTTATTTGAAGGTTCTCCCTTACAAACCACAAGTCGTGTTGGTTAAGTGGAATTGAAAGAACATCTCACGTGTCAGTTGAGAAAGAGTGCACCCATTCGAAGATAGATAAATGGCCATAACCAACGTTGGTTGGTTACTGCATGAGTAAAATTAAGCTAAATGAATCAGCTAAATATCCTTAAATGAAACTCTGCATCTCCTTAGCAGTGCAGTGTAGTTTAAAGCAGATTCACCCTGTCGTTCTGCCGTTGGATTTATGTGAATAACTATTTTTTGCCATTTTGGAATCTACTGTACCTTACATTCATTCACATAGAATGACTGGACGAAGCACCATTTTTTAATGCCAAGTTGGCATTTAATTTAGGTTTAAACATACTTTCTTTTTCATTGTAATTCATGTACATGGCACCCGTGTTTACTTCATTGTTTAAATAAACACAGTTATCCTCATGTGAACATCTGCTTATTCAGAGTTTAAACAAGGGATATGCAGGAGAAATTAATCTCAGGAGTTTCTACTGTATGCTGCTTTTATATTTTGTGGTTTAAAGTAAAGTCACCTAATTGAGTGATAATTACATTCAGAGTTTAAATAACTAGAATAGCAAGAGTTTCTTTATTGTGTGTTTTGTGGCTTGTATTACCAGAAAAGTTTTTGAAAGGCTGTGTCAGGGCCTTAAAATATATCTAAAAAAAAAACCACAGGCTCTTGAGCACAAAACACTTTGTGAGATGAAGCACCATAGTAACAGACAATAACAAATGGAGTTTCCATGACAACTGGGACAACTGCAGGTACCTGTTTTATTGCCACTCTTACCTTATTAGAGAGATATTCACTATGTCCAGCTTTTGCCAAATATTGTATGAAACAGTTGTGTACCCTACATTTGAGAAGACTAGCTCAGCATCATCATACAATCCTTTTTTTTTTATTTAATATTATTCACTATGGGGGATTTATATTCCCAATGTGCTAATCTGCAGAGCATTTGCGGGTAATGTTCAGAAATACTATAAGCTATAAGCTTCAGCTGCACACAAAATATTATTATTATAATGAGCTGCTCTGCCTTTTCCCCTGATGTGGAAGAGTTCATTTGTGTTGTTTTTGCCTTGATCTGTGGATCCATGTCAGTCTAGAGAATACATAGAATGCATTTTTCAGATTTTCATCAAAAAGTTGCATTTTCAGCGTTAAAAAGAAATCACTAGTAAAATGGAAGGTTTTTTTTTGTTTTATTTTTGTGAAAGGAAATAAACTGCTAATATTACCAAACTAGTAACTCAGCAGGTTTGTTTAACATGTTATTTTAGGACATTATACTTTAAAACCTTCATAAATCTTCTCAATATTGATGCAGTAATACACAAATGCACATACCTGTATGTAATCCTCCTGGCTGGGATTACATGGTAATTATGGCACTGCCATAGCTTATATTTACTGGACAGGAGCATTGTCTGCAAAGTGTCAGGTTATGCTTGAGTGGATTTATACATGAGTGGTTTCTACTGCTTGGATCAGGGGTCCCCCTCCATCTCACTTAGAGCTGTCAAGGAGGTGAGACCCCGACAGGGCAGGGCAGCAACCTTTGCCTGCTCCCCATAAAGGACAGCTGCAGGGGTGGTGAAGGGGCAACAAGTGCAAACCAAAAAATGGATGATTGAAGATTGCATGGAGAAGAAACCCTTGTTCATGCCACCAGAACCACACAATAGTTACAATTTAAAGAACTACCAAATAACAATAACCATGATAAAGACCATTGCAATTATTTGCAGCTAAAACTGAAAAAAATTGGCAAAAACATCCATCCTTCTCGCCATTTTTGTTATCGTTAGTTTGTATTCCTAAAGCAGTTTTTTGCTTTTGGTTGCATCAGCAATGTTTTAATAGATGCTAAACCACAGAGTTCTCAACCACATCTCTCTGAATCAGCTTTCAATTGAAGGTGTAAAAGACTGAGAGCTTCCCAAAGGCAATGCGTGGAAGTACCCTGATCTAACTGTGACATGCTGTCAGAGAAAACAGCAAGGTGCTGAAGGAAAGGTCATGTTTTACGCAGGATAGGGTGACTCGATACAAAGCGACACAAACAAAGAAAAAAGAGAACATCTGAAGGCATTTTTATATGGTTGGGAAGACTAATTTGTGACATCCTTGTGAAACTATGATATGCCTACATCCTTCACAGTAATGGAATTGATCCTGCAAAAAGCTGTAGAATGTTACCGTTTTATAAGGCAATTGAGTTTCTTCTAAACACTTTAGTCAGGGTTTGTTATAACAAAAATGCAAAATGGCAAATGGATGTTTAAACAGTATTCAACATGTATTTTTAACAAGAAGACAATCCTGTGATATAAGAACATGTACCAAAGCAATTGTTAAGAAACATAATTGTATGAAGCTTCCCACTAGTTTATTTCAAATGCTATTGTCATAAGCTATTATTCCTTCTTAGTTACTGTATAGTCATTAATACATTTCTAGATTTATAAATGGACCCTTAAGTGTGGCGCACAATGAAAATGAACAAGTAAATGCAGAACCTCTGCCCACCCCTTCCTGGTTCAACAGAATAAAGCAAGTCATTTACATTTGGTGTACAGAGCTTTGAAAGAAACCCCGCTGTTTTGTGTGTTATTTACAAATGAAAAGAAACCCAGACACCTGAAGAGATGTGGACTTCAATTTGTATCAAGCCTTTTAGTGTTTTGTATTTGGGTTTTGAAATGTTATTTTCTGCAAATACAGTAAACAACAATGGTAATGATATTGTTTGTCTGCTCGGGGGAGATTAGTAAATCTGATTCACTATGGCATTAATCTGATTTTAAATTTTCAGAAAATACTCATTGAATATCAGCATCAAATTGGTTTTCAATTGCTTCTGGTGAGCACCTGTTTTTTCTGCATGTACCTCATTACAGTTTGGTGTCTTCTGAAGCATGAAAGCAGCAATGTGGACTTATAGTAATGAGCAGCAATCATTTAATCTGATCATAATTACAGCAAATTCAGATACAATCCCAGATGGAGCCCTAATGAGTCCCTGCAGTTCTGGGGGACTCTAGTGGTCTATGGATTGGTGACGGTCCTATGTAAAGTACTAAAGGCAGGTACCAAACTGCTGTCAAACTCACAATAGCCCTTTTCTATTTGTTGGCACATTTTAACGAATGTGATATTATCTTGTTTTGTGACTTACACTTTGGCTTTATTTTAATGCAGTATGCTTTTCACTTTGAAAATAATGAAGTCGTCATTCAAAGGACCAGCATTACAGTCCGACGATGTATAAAGTACCACGGTACTGCTGCATCCACGTTATTCCCCAACTGGTTTTTATCAAAATATCCCTGCAAGTTTGATCAAATTAGAGCAAACGGTTTCCAGGATATATCCTTTAGTAGTCCAGGTGTACAATTAGGACCAGCTTTCGGACACAGAGCCATTATCATGCACTATCGACATGGACTAAAGCACTTGCATTAGATTCTTGGATTAAGATAAATTAAAACCTATCTTTATCTGGTTCATGAATGGTTCAATGCACTGCTATACATACGATAAGCTGTAGGGTATTCTTTTTTTGAAGACTGTTAAAGCTTTTCAATATGGGATGAGCTAAGCAGAGCCTTCTGTAATGTCTACATGTTTTCCAGTAAAAACTTCAATAACCCCATGTGGGAAAGAAAAAAAAAAAAAAAAAAACATGGATTACTGTAAGAATATGCAACTTGCCCCCTTTTTTTAGATTTTCAGTTGCTTTACCTTTCAATCATCCACATTTCAGTCAATGACTTGCTAATAACTGAATACACTGTATACTGTAAACCTCAAAGTTGTCCTTCACAAGCTTTAATTAATTTGAAAGCACTGGGAGTTGTGGTTGCCACATAATGGATTTCCAGATATATCATTAATCAGTGGAAATAGATTCTGTAGAAGAATACATACTGACTGTTCACATTGCTATTTAAATGTTATTATAATTAGCATGTGGGAACAGAAAATAAAAAAGATAAGTTAACACACCTAATGGATAGGCTGCCATGATTTCCCATCTCAGTGTCAAAAGTGCAGTTTTAAAAAAAAAAAAAAAAATGCCTTTGTCATACGACTGAAAGGCTCTCAGTGTAAACGAGGCTATAATGCCATGCTAAGATTGGTGAAGTCCAGGTGAATTTTCAGATTATCTATGACTAGTTCAGATGCATTTATTTCTGGCTTTGCAAATATCAGGGTGTACTTTCCCTTAGTAAAATACGTAGCAAAGTATTATAAATCAAAGTGAATGCATGGTAAAGCATAGGCAAGCATTGTAAAGGGAGAGGTATGGTAAAAAAATATTAAAATGGTGAGTATAACCATTAGAAAAGGAAGGGAACACTGCAAAATTACTATGCAAATTTCCTGTGGTAAACATTTGTCAGGATTGAGGTGATGCCCGCTTTATTGGAAGGGTGAACCATTCCTGGTCCCGGTGACTTTTTTAAAATGAAGAAGGGCTTTGTGTCACATTGTGAGTGACAATTACAAACAAACGATTCACTGTTCTTCATCCCTTGGAGAATGACCACAGGGAATTCCAGAATCATCCGTGTCAGTCAGCTGTACAGTAGCAAGAACGGAGATAAAAGTATGGTAGCTTTTCTCCTTTGTTTTTTGTGCTTGCAATTACAAAGGACTTTGGCGTTGCACATGTACAAAATAATTGGAAATCTGTGACAACAAAAAAACCTTGGACCTTTAAGAAGGGCACAACATAGTTCAACAAGATTGACCATCAACAGCAAGCAAAGTACAAGAGCTTCTCAAAACCCCATGCCGTATTGTAAATACAATACCAGAGTGTGCACAGCATCTGCTAAAGTGGATTGTTTTTATACGATACATTCCACTGTTAATTGCCTCAATGAAAGCCTTACCTGGCTCCTCTAGTTTCATTAGAAGAAGATGTAACAAACACAATATAGTTTTCTTTTTTTCATACGAGTCCTTCATTTTATACATAATGTATGAAGCATAAGAGGCTTTTTTATCTAGGCTGCTTTCAAAATTAGAAACTACTCCCTTGACCTGTCAGTAGGGTATCGGACCACCCCAGAACAGCACGGACATATAATTCATGTTCAAGTTAGGAACGACTCATATAATGAGACTTTGTAAAGATTTGTGCAATCCTGGGTACAGAAGCACTCCCCAACTCAGCATCGACTGTCACCTTTCTATCAAAGATGTTGGATCTGTTGTCTTGCAACAGGGAGATGCAGCTTTTAAATACTACAGATGTGTACCGTCCAAGCAAAAGTGTATGCTGTAGATAGGATGTGTCTGCCAATGGCAAAACCTTACTAAATACTTCTATGTCAATAGTATGCAAGTAGGCTGACTGTAATATTTCTTTCCCACTCCCATTTAGTCAGTTTAGACCATTAAGGAAAGCTTTGTGGCTGTGCTCTTGTGGTATCGGCTTTAATTTGCTAATTGCTGTTCATTTTTTTTAAACATGTCTCAAAAGCCTTGGAGGGGAATTGTAGCTGTCAAAGTAGGGTCTTTTTTACATTCATGTAAATATGCAAGGAGGTAAAATAAAAAAGCATTACAGCAACACATTAAGATTTGAGCAGATAAACAAAACTTGTATGCTAATGCTTTAAAGCAGCTTTCATTAGAAAGAACTCCTCAGTAAGCATTGTTTGAAGAGGAAACAGTAGTTTACTGGAATATAATATTAAATTATTAAGCAATATTGTGACAATATGTAACAATAGTTTTACAAGACTAACCATAAAACAAAAAATTAAACAATTAAGGCTAAGTGTCTGTGGGATCCAATCAAAATAATGCATTGTACTGCAGTTTCAAATGAACGCTTCATTCCCTGAATAGATGTTTACCTAATACTACCTATCAGTCTGCCTTCTACTAAATCAATGCTGTGAAATGTAACTGACAATTCTTTTTTTTTTCAATGCAGCCCAACTATTTAATGAGAAAAGAACAGCATATTCCATTTGAACAAACCATTATCCCTCTGCCCTTGTTTGATAGGATTAAAACATTGTTTTTCATCGCCAGTTTGTGATTATGTCATTTACCCTTCTACCCTGGGGCAGATGATTTCTAATGTGTTCTTCTGAGTGAGTTGTATTGCTTTAATGCTGGCTATTTTCAACACATGTAGAACATTTGCTAAACAATCATAGACCACTGAATGAAAATAATACTCATCTTTGACTGCTCCTCAAGTGATGTTATAATGTTTTAGTACAACAATTTTGAAGGCCACTTTAACATACAACTGCAGATAGCACATTCAAAGATCTGATTTTTTCAAAATCAAATTGTCATTTATAGATTTTTGTTTTTACTGTATTAGGGACATCATGAGATAATGGGTTCTTTTTTTTTCCAATCGCTAATTTTGTCCAAAAAAGTATGCTGTGATACCATGTTTTGTAATTACTCCTGTTAAATGTATGGGGAGATTGCAAAATGAGCTGATGCTTATAACCTAGTAAAGGATCTCCTCCTATAAGCTGATCACTAAATATTACTGACATCAGCATAAGACACATACTCTTCACTAGAGAGCTTGCTTTTTAGTTGAATAGAAAGATGTTCATTTTTGAATGGTGAGGTTAGTGGTTTGCATCCCACCCTTGCCTCTTCGTTCAATGCAATAGGCTGATGCCAAACCATTGCAACCTATAACATAAAGTGACTGGATTATGTCTTGATGAACCCTTGCTGTTTGTATATAATGTTCAAACGCATGTGAAAAAGAGTTTTGTCAATGGATGTGAAACTAGAAACCAGTCCATAATTCATAGAAGCCACCACAAGACATCACCAAAAGCGTGAAGTAATAATATATATTATATAGCTATACCAACCTGTCCATATAATGCTAATTATCCCTTAAAATGTGTAAATCAAGCCTCAAATATTTGCTCAATATGCTCAGTAAGGTGTCTGTAACTGTACATCTGTATCTCCTGGGGAGAACAAAGTTTTATGCAATCCTGATATGAATGGACAAGGGTAGGTCAGAGAAGTAGCAGGTGTGGTGATAAAGCTAGCGCTGTCAGATTGCTTGCAGAATTTAATCATTTTCAGAGCATATCTTGTCTGAAGTGTGCAGTTTCATTTTAAGGCTCACATACACTTTCATCACCAGGTGAGCAAGAAGCCCTTTAGGCCAAGGTATTGTGTACCTTGCTGAGCCACATTCTTCATAACTTCAATCTCACCTTTTGGCCTTCTCTCAATATTCTTTCTGCCTCCCTTGAATTCTGCTTATGTAGCTAACCACGTTTTATTTACTGGTGAGACTGCAGCAGAGAGAGAGGACATAGGTTAGATACAGCACTGTCGGATCCTATCTTTGTGCCGAGAACTGCTCAGAGGTTTTTTGTTTATTTGTTTGTTTGTTTTATTAAAACAGTAAGGCTTTTTAAGTGTTTTTAATTACACTATAATAACATGTAGTTGCTACTGTAATTACAATGTTATTTAAAAACAAAGTTGTAAGCAGTCGAAGTTATTTTTTTTATATAGTTAATTTGTAATTGGAGTTATTTCCTTTCAGAAAGAAAATGTGTTCATTTGAAGTAAAAAGCTTTCAGTTTGTAATTATGAAAAAAAAAAAAAAGTTTAATCAATTTGCCTTGTTAGGTGTACTTCGATGTTTTGCTTTGATTTCCTAATTGGGTGTTTAAAATTATAGGTGGGCTTTGTAATTATACCAATTACAAACAAACAAACAAAAAAGTGCTGAAAAAACATTTAAATAATAATAAAGCACAAAAAATGTGGCCTGCATTTAAATACAATTTCTATCTTAATAATCTATTTATGAGGAATCCTGGCTGTTTGGTGTGTGTTAAAAGTTTGACATAATATTGGATTTGACTTTCCCTTTAAGATAACAACTGAAGTTGATCATTAAAAACAAACAAAAGCAAGCAATATCACCTTTAAAGGGAAGTGATGTTAGCCACAACATGTGTGTCAATTTGGCTAACCTTGTAAAAAAAATGTTATGTATTGTTTTGCACTACCGCTATTAACCTGACAGAGTATCATTCCAATACCTTTCTTAGAGCTTTTTCAGGAATAAAAAAAGCGTCTGGAGGTTTGAATACATTTCATTGTGTGACTTAAATGGACAACACTGCTTGCATTATCCTTGGGGGCATTAAATGCTCATGCAACCGACCTTGCCTCATTGTTCTTCCCTGTATTCTTCAGTGTGCAATTTGAAACCTCACACAGACATGATTTATTTTAGTAACTTTCCTCTTCACACATAACTGCGCTGCCCCCTCTTTTCTCATGTCCCCTTCTGTACTCAGGTGCACCTCGGGGGCTGGCAGTGTAAAGGTGAGGTGTCTCTCTGTCGGTTCCAGGGTGCATTTCACAGTGTCCTCTTCGTTACACCTGAAGGTTCATCTGTTTTTTTTCTCATCTGGCAGAAGATGTGTTTTTTTTTTTGTAAAAGACGATGGATGGATAGGACCCCATGCTGATCCCTCTTTTGTTTAATGACCTCCTGTCCCCCAGTCTGGCAAGAGCATTGTGTCACCATAATAACAGTATTTGCTGCACAGTTTTTACTATAAATGAAGTTTGAATTGAAAGAAAATTATAGAGCCAGGCTCTTTTAAAGCAGATGTCCATTTTCCTGATTCGATTTCTAAAAGAAAAGAAAGAAAAGAAGATTGAGCAAAACTGGAGAGCCGTATTATCTTCAAACAAATTTATCACATTGTGTAGCAGGAAACAGCTCTTACAGAATTGCAGTTGCGTTTGCAGTGCTAATAAAAGACCTAATCGGTCCAGCTTCTTAATAAGAAATTCCAACCAGAGCAGTCTTGCTTCATTTTTCTTCTTTAATGACCTGTATACAATTCGTGACCACAGTGGTTATTATGATATTATGGCAACACTATCTTCATCTTAACTATAGCCAAAGATCTTTTTTTGGGGGGGTGGCCGGGGGGTTACCATTTCTGTGATTTTGTTAGAATGAAGTTATTACTACACGTTCAAGAGTGTTGATATACCTCTTAATACATTTTGAAATATGAGTGTATAAACGGTGTATAATTGTATTACCATTTTATAAAGGTAATGTTAGTGCCGATTCTTGTTTCTCTCTGCTAATGTTTTGACCTTTGTCTTTGGTTTAACATGTGGCAAATGTTAAGATGTTAAACAGTACCAAACGGCAGCGCAGAAGTACATTATGATGGAAATGTGACCATGTTAATGTAACACATTAATTCTGTAGCCCTGTCTGTATGTTGTTAAGCTTGATTTGATTTATAAAGGGGTTCTTGATCATTTACAATATACCTTAATGCACAGCTTTAATGTGTCTGCAGTATACATATATGTAAAATAGAGATTTACTTTACCTCTGCATAGTAAACCATTCATATTATATATATATACAGTGTCTCCCTTATTTTCTATTAGTAGTATGCTTGTATTGTATTTATAGTTAAATTTTTCATAACAAACGATAGAAGAAAGAAACCAAATGTGTAGGCAAGCTGCGTGTATGTGTGTGTCATTGAGTGGCACGATGGCAAAGCAAGTTTTGAATAGTTTAAAAGAAGATTGAAGGTTCAATAAAACCAATTGTTACACATTTATTTTTCATCCCTACTAAATGGATTAGCTACTTTTGCCTAAAAGCATTCCCATTTAAATTTGAGAGCTCTTGAGACAAACTGGAATGGAGCGCTTGATAAATGTTTCTTTGATGTGCTGTAATTGGGTTATTGAATTTACTTATCTCTTAAATGAGGTTTGCATTGTCTTAGCCATATGTGTTTAAGGCCAGGAGGAGGTCATTAGTAGCTCCCAACTAAGGGCACATTTAGGTTAAAGTGCTTCTGAATAGCCAGGACTGTGACAAGTCAATGAAAAGACACAGTGCGGTGAAGTGCTGCACTGGAGCGCAATGTTGACTGGTCAGTGGTACAGTCCCAACGGCCTACTTGAAACAGTCTGAAGCCTCTGTATCAAGTAAATGTCCAGACTTAGCCTTAGGCCATCTAACCAGTGACAAATTACTCCTGTATCCAAGACCTCTATTAATTCAAAGACATCTACAGATATACTACACACTAGTATAGGACAAATAATTCTATAACCATTAAATACACAGAAGGGAATGTATATATAAGACAAGACCATTCTTTATCCTCTGAAACGTCATGGTATACAGTTCAAGGGATATGGACCTAGAATGTCTAAATAAGAATGTCCCCACAAAGGCCCCTAGCATTTCATGTTTTACAGTTAAGGGTTTAATGGCTGGACTCAGATGTTGATGACTTTACAATTCATTATAAGACCAGCAGCACAATCTAGTAGTTTTCAGATAAACCTGTCCTGTGTTCCAAAGATACACAAAAGTCCACCATTAATAATCAATGCAACATTGATGATTACATAGCCCAGGGATGTATTGTGATAAATGATTATTGCAGGAGAGCTTGGGTAGCATTGGTACGTATAGCTATATGTTTAAATGACAGAGAATTCAAAAAAACTGAAGCTGACCATTATAGCCTTTTAGATAGTACTATTTAATTCAATGCATGGTTTCAGTAAGCCATGTTACTGGAAGATAAAAGCATATATTTATAATTTAAAGAGGTTATTCATCCATTTCAGAAACAGAACAATGAAAGCAGCGTTGCAAAACTGGCTGTAATATATTTGTTTTAAAGATACAACATTCACAAAATAGCTGACAGTACATTTCTCAGAAGTGCAGTACAGTGGATGTCTGTACTTTTATGATGTGTTACAGTATCTAAGGATTTTGTGGCACGCTGTGGAATTTCAACTGCTGCTCTTTTATTGAATGTCAAAGAATCCGTTTTCACACTTTTTTTGTGCCTTGTGATGTTCAGAAGCAAATAATAAGCGGAGAATCCAGGTTACTCAGCAGCATTAAAGACAATAAGAGTCAGACTTTAAAAGCGAGGAGACATGAAAAGCAAATCTCAGCCGAATGCCTAAGCTGGTTGCATCCGTCAGACTTCTGTCTTGTGTGTCTCTTAAAAAAAAAAAAAAAAAATGTTACATGTACTTAAGAACACCTAAGATCTGACCTGATGTTAAGATTCTTTTTAAAGAATTATTTTAAATTGTGCTAAATGGGATAGCCTCATAATATGTGTTTCCTTTTTATGGTGTTAACATCCTAGCAGTGTAACAATAGCAAATCATATCACACAATACTTTAGTTCAATGCTCATCACAAAACAGCACATAATTATAGTATAAGCAATTAAAAAAGAATGTATAGGAAATAAGCGTTGCATTTCAAAACGCTTCAGTGTATTTGGTTTTATCTATGAGAAGACCAACCGGTCATGAATTCAATAGGGATTTCAGGCAGCTTACTGTTAATTCACTATATTAAACGTAGAACACAATACCTAAGTTTAGTGCCTAGTGGGTGATTTTTAATGGATTATCCTGATAATGCTCTTCTGAGCATCTGTTTTATTAAAATCTAATAATTTGACTGCTTGATTTGTTTTACCTTGTCCAAAATTGACAAGGTAACATTTTAAAAAGGACCATTTAGCTTTCAGTACCACATTTCATTGGAAGTATGTATTTGTATATTCTTAAGCAATTTGGTACAGTAGTTTTTTTTTCTCAGATGAGAGGTAAGATGATCTTTACCAAACACTCATTAATTGTATTATTCCATTCAGAGATTTCTAACTGACATAGTTTAGATTTTGCCAGATGCACTCCTTTATGTCAACAGCCTGCATTGCTAACACATTATCAGAATGTGTCAAAACAAACCAATCATGCTTAACAAATAAATCTCAATATTTTCAAAGCATCCTACAGGACTAAACTGTTTGACTTCATTAAGATGAAGAGCGATGTTTCCAACCAATCATCACAGTTAGACTCCTCAAGAGTACAATTGAGCAGGAACTTTCTCAAATGCTGTATTGGTTCTTAAAAGCCTGCTGTCTACACCTTGTTCTGCTCATGAAGTATTAAACCAAGTATCAATAATATGCGTACAATATGGATCCTTTCACTGCAAAGGAATTTTGAGCTTGTTCAATCTAAGATAGCCTCTGTCGGTGATTCTCCGTTTATATAGATCTCACTGAGATACTCTAATCATGTCTGCAGTTCAGTGTCTCTTGTAAAACTCTCCCTGGTGTTTCCCTTTGTTGCAGTAACAGCAATGTCACCCAGGAGTATCTCATAGAAGGAAACTAGGCAATTAAAGGCAAATGTGTCAGGGCTGTGCCCCTGCCAGACTGAATCATGGTTGTACAGTTGGCAGCCCGGTACATAAGGAGTGTTCCTATGGGACTTTGCGCACAGCAGTTTACTTTCCAGTGGATGTATTGTGTTGCGGTTTTCAAGTCTGATGGAGTGTGACAGCACAGTCATTTGATTTGAAACACCCTTTATTTTTATTAATGTATTATTTTTTCCCCTGTTTTTAGAATTATCTCTCATTATATATATATATATATATATATATATATATATATATATATATATATATATATATATATATTATACATACATATGTCAGGGAAAGGTTAAAATACAACACAGTATATATACCAGTATATGACATGTGAACTTTCCTAATTGCAGTTTAATAACTGCGCTGACAAGCAGCATAAGTTAACTAAGAATGTCATGACATTTTAAATAATTAACTGTGCATACTTTTCATTCTCTCATAATAGTTATTTACCTTATTTGTTTATTGTACCAGAGGTCAGATGATGATTTTAGTGTGCTAATTATGCCGGCCATTACAATACTCAAAATCCAGTTTGGTCGTGGGTCTATCTTTTATAGCTTTGAAGACAACGAGCTTGCTTAACCTTTAGAATTTGAACTGTATGACAGGTCAACAGATACTGTGTTTATTAGACCCATAAATTGGCAAATGATTTTTTCTTTCTTTCTTTTTTTAATAGCATTGACATTTAAAATCAGAAACAAATAAACAGTATCCCTCCCATTAATTATGTGCAGCCTTCAAGTCTAGAAGTAATAGTGATTGTAAAATAATTGTAATCCAAGGCTGGCTCATTTCTCATTGTCCTGATATACCAAACTATAACATATTTATGTTCACTCCTCTCTTTGGCTTTAGATGGTAAAATGAATGAGCTGTTTTTAAACCTGTGTAACACAACCTGTTTTCTGAGAAAGCCAACACTCCTCCTGCTATCCAACGTGACTGCACAGAACAAGGTTCAATGATACTGCTGGTGTGTATTTTACACGTTTCTCTTTGTTTCCCTTGGATATTGGATTTAGCTTCAGGTGACGTGATCTCATGGTCCGTTTTTCAATTTACAGACGTGGAGCAGTTATGGATCACTTGCAGTATATAGTGTGGTCGTGCTCGCAAACACAGTAGCATGGAAATCATTCAGAGAATTTGGGTTTTGGGTTATTTTATTCCTTAATATTCTCAAAGGTCTGGTGTTTGAAGTGTCAAGTGCAGTCTTCATAGTGATTGCAATCTGTCACTGCTCTAATCAGTAATATAGAGTAAAGAGATATATGTAATAATATGTTGAATAATCCCAGTGTCCTCCAGTCCCATAACTGAGCATGTTTGGGATTGGAAACTACAAAGTTCATCTATAAGTATAGATCTGTCTGCTGCCCAGCTAGGATTAAACCCCCCAACCTCCGGGTGCAGATGGTGCACAGAGAAGCCCAACAGTTCATTAAGCAACTGTGCTGGCTCTACAAATTGTTATCATTAAGTTTTTTTTTAATGACACATATGTTATTAAAATATTTTGTCCAATTATCGTTAAATATGATTTTTTTAATGCAACTGGCAAGTGTTCATATTGCAAAATTGGGAGCCAGTCCGGATAACAGCCCACCTTTGACAGCTGTCAGATAAATTATGCAAAAGAACAAGTCGTGGACAAACCTGTGAGGGAGGTTGGCATTCTGCTATGGAGCTCATTAGGCTGTTCTCTTTGGAGTGGAAATGTAGAGGCACTAATCGTGTAACTCCATTATAAAAACAATATAAAAAAAAAAATAACAGACTGGGTCACATTACAGGAGGCTTGCCATGTCACTTCTCCAGCTCTAATACTCTCATATCCTCTTTAGATTAGCATATAATAAGCAGACTCCACATTCAAGAGCCAATGTCAACTCACAGAAGATTGCAGCAATCTCTTACGATCGTGGAAAGAGGCTTAAGAATTAGTGCATCCCATTTCCTCTGCCTAAAGAATCATGAATCAAAACTAAAACAAATACTGCTTCATAATTGTAAATATTTTACTATATTAGTTGGGTGAATCCCAGGTCAGACCATAATTTCTGACAGGTAGTTACAGCCTTTTTTGTTGTGGTTTGTTTGTTTGTTTGTTTTACTAATTTATCATATTTTTTAGATACATATTTCTGAAACTTTTTAAAGAAATCATTATAATTGCCTCTTGTAAGAAATTCTTAGATGAAGGTTTCACAAGATATCTGTTAAAGGAACATTCTCACAGGTTATGATCTGTCTTTATATAACCTTTCACAGAGTCTAGTCTAAAGTTAACGAGGGAATTCGCTAATCATAGTCTTGGAATTGTAGATATGAAATCGTGTAGGTCTCATCATTTTTGTTTCAGATGTCATTGTTGGGTTGTCAGCTTGTCACCTTCCTTGGCCCTATTGTTGGCATTTAGTCTCTGCTGGATTAATAAATGTGCTCTTTGATCTGGATCGTAAACTCCCAATAGACATTATGCTCAAAAATATTCAACAACTTTTGGCCTGCCAGACTGTCGAATCATAAAACTGATAGACTGACATTTCATCTTCTCATGACAAATGCTAAGGTCAATGTGTATTAACTCTTTTAGCTTTGTCTTTTTCCATCCAAAAAGCAAAACACTAAAAAAAAAAAGAACAAATTAATGACGCTGAAAAAATTAAAACAAAAAAAAAAGATCTATTTTGCAACATGCTTTTTTGTGCTAAAGTGCAGTTACAACTGAAGAGATATGTCGTGATGTGTAATGAAGTCTGTTGTTCATTAAACACTTAAATAACTTTTTCAATATATTCATGCCAGCAATCACTGCAGAATCAATATGCATCCTCAGGGACTTCACTCCAACAGTGGATTAGAGAATCTGGGGTGGGCCAGCCTTCATTTCCCGATGAATGTCAGTTTTGGCGAGGACCCTCTGTTATTTCATTGCTTGTTAAAAAAAAAAAAAATGGACAACTGTTTAACTACAACCACTGGGACTGGAATCATGGTTCTAAATGGCCAGACATGAATATTAATAAGACATTGGACTGTGGAGTTCCTCGTGGAGTTTGACAGTTTAAAGGATCAGTTAGTTAATTAGAAGATGGCATGGCACATCAGATCCCATGGCACCGTGTACCTTCTGTGTCCCCTTTCTATTTTCATTTTGACAAGCAAGATTACATCATTACCTTTAGTTTCACTTGTTAGTCACACCATGGCAGGAGAATATGTTAAGTTCTAATTAACTGTTGCTGATATTTTCTCATTTCTCCAGAGTTTTAGATCAAAAATGCTGTTTGAAGGCTGTTTACAAATAACATTAAAAAAAAAAAAATGTATGCAGCAGTGACATTTTTTATTTATTTATTTATTTTTCTATTGTAATGAGGTCTTGTACTAAGTAATCTTACAGGCCAATACAAAGCAATCATGTTTAGGTACTAACAAGCAGTGGTATTGTTAGTGCCAGTATTATACATTTGCATTCAGCAGCTACTGTTGAAACTTAAAATACTAATATACTGTAATGTAAAGGAACTCTATCTAAATAAGTTTCACATCCGTTTACAGTAGATTGACCTATGCGAAATCTAACATAGAGGCAAATATACATGCCTAATATGAGAACAGATGTATTCACAATATTCAAGCCCACCCCCCTTGTACCCTTTACAAAATACACAGCAGTGCCTCTGGTGTGTAAAGCATGCTTTAAATTGACCTCAATAAAGGGGCTTGCTTTTTTATTTGCACCAGGGTCAAAATAATGAAGAATGGGAAGTTGTGATAAGAATTGTACTGCATTGTTTTCTTCTCAAATCTGTATAGCTCTCCTGCAATTCCACAAATATCAAGATCTATTCTGGCAGCCTCCTTTTTAAATCACTTCAGTTTACTACAGCCTGACCCTAGGCTATGGTTATAAGGCTCTGTGTTAATCTCAGTGCGATGTGTGTTTGTGGAAAGTGTACTGAGAAGACCACCAGCTAACGCTGCTGTCAAAGCAGGAAAATGAGCCATTCGACAAGAGAAAATAATAATAACATTCACAATGCAATGTTTCCTACCCACAAGCATAACCTGTGGCTACCGTAACTCTACAGTGTAAAAGATTCACAGTATGTGGTTAGAATGCTGTAATAAGATTGCCTCTTTAGTTAGGAAAGGCATTGCCCAGGTGACAACAGCCAGGTGCCAAATTAAATAAATAATTCTTAATAGAAACTGTACTTTATCAAAATCACGACATCTGAAATATTTTTGGAGAGAGCTAAATGTTTCATTTGATATGAGCTCCTTATAGTAACAGTGGGCTTTTGGGACAAAAGCTGAGCTCTTATACTGTGAATAATTTTTTTATTATTATTATTATTATTATTTTTAAATATGACTCAGCCTACTATTAATTATAGAGTGCTCATTTGTTGGGTTACAGTACAAAAGTAAACAGAGACTTCACCTACACTGTAAAATAAGCATACTGTAGAACAAAGCATGTACCAGATAACAAACAGTCTGTAATGTTTAATGTATGATTTACAATCTATTTAAATTTAATGCATGATCTTTCCAAAAGAAATTCATGCAGTAGTTTGTTTTAAGAAACAAAGCATGTTGCAAGTCTGCTTGATTTTGTTAACACTATTAGGACACAGCTGTGACAGCTAATCTGCAGAGCTGTCTGGTTTTATTTTGAATTAATGATAATATATTGACAAAAGGAAATGTTGTCTGTGACATTTTTATTGAACTTGCTCCTTAATCGTATCTAGTTGTTGGTTATTAAAGGGGAAGTCTCTCATATGTATTTTTTTTTCAAATAAAAATACACTGTTTATCTTTTTTTTTTCCTGTGGAAATTCCTCTTTTCAAAGTTTCCAAAGATTTTGCTGAAATGTGTGGACATAACACTAAATAAAACGTTTTTTGTTTTAAAAAAAAATAATAATTATTTATGATTAACTGCTGGTTTCACAGACCCTAGCCCTAATCGCATACCCCTTTCACACACAAATGCCATTACTGAGCCATCTCAGAGACGTTTCAATTTGTTTTTAAATACCCATCACACAGCACGAAATTGTGCAATCTACCCTTTCACACAGCCAAAGGGATCATGTGAGTACAACTTCCAAACCTGACAGCCAACAGATCATTTTCATGGCAACGGAAACCAAACAAAATCACAAAACCAAAAAAAAAAAAATTTGGCTGCATTTTGTTTGCTTTTAATTTTCAGTTATATTATACAATGAAACAACCAGTTAAGTGTCAAATTGCAGTAGCTTCAGGCACAATGTAGGGCATGTATTTTATTTGCAAAGAAGGCAATACAATATATTTAAAAGAAAAAGAGTCCAGCTCTTCAGGCAAAAGCAGAGTGCACGCTCCACTTGGGTAATAGAACGCCAACATGGTGATGAATTTTGCAACCAAATACTCCCAAGATTTTCGGATAGTGCATGAAAAAAACCTTTCCGCATGGGAAGAGAAAGATTTGAGTACCTGGCTGAACAACTGCGTCCAGTATGCAGTCACGTGGGGTGTTGACTTTCAATCCACGGCCACTATAGCGCTTCAGTACCGGCATAGCATTTCACACAGGCACTTAAGACAGTTCAGTGCGAGGTGGTTCAGAGACGGCATAAAGTATGATGGCTCAGGCAATTCACACAGACCAAAATGCTGCATCAGTGCTGGTTATGAGGCGTCATAACTCATCTGTGTGAAAGGGGTAATAGATTACTTTACCCAAGGTAACATGAGGTACTCAAAAGATTAGTGTTAATTGGGGTCTGTGAAACCAGCCATACATGTTTTAAGTTATGAATAAATGTGTTGAAGAAAAGAAAATAATAATAATAATAATAATAATAATAATAATAATAATAATAATAATAATAATAATAATAATAATCTTGAATCACAAAGGCAAATGTCTAAACTGTGCCAAGGCACGTTCAACGAGGAGACTAATGGGAGATAGTGAGTGGACAGTTTGATAAAGCCTGAACTTGTGAGAGCCTGTTTGTGCTGTGAATCCAATTCATGATAACAAAAGAAAGGATGCAAAACAGACTGGAAAATGATTTGAAAACAGTTTATGTTGGCAGGAGAGCAAGATCAAGCCAGTCAGTTAGGATTGCGGGCTGAGAGAGATCAGTCTCCCCAAAGAGCACTGAGGGAGTTACCTTGGACTGCAGGGGGAAAGGAATGTAGGCAAAGCAGAGAAGGGGCAATTACTTATACTATCAGGGAGATATTGGAGGTTGGTGAATTCATTTATAAACAGCAATTATTGAAAAATGTGATACATATAGGCAGGGTTAGAAACTAACTCTCACCCGTTCGCCCGAGGCAAATTAAAACTGATGAGGACTAGTTGATGTCTGTGTCTCAGTACTCCTGGGGCTGAGTGCTTAAAAAAATGTACAGATATACTCTCACGTTCACAGGTTTACATTTAAAAAAATGCAGGAAAGTACATTTTCTAACAGGGTTTAGCAGTGGTGAACAAACATAATGCTTACAAAACAGTCACTCAGAACTGAAACCTCCCTTCATCTCACCTTGTCTAAAAAGTAGATTTAGTTTATAAATCGGAAAGTTTAGATTTAAACCATGGCGATTAATAAATTAATAGTGTATTCCTTCTTTGAAGTAAGCGTTAAGTAATTTTACAAAAATGTGGAGATTTATACCATTCTGTGTTCCCCCACCTCAAAAGAAAAAAAAGATGATGATTCGCAAACACAAGGAATATGACAGAGAAAAGAGGCACCACACTTCAAGTAACCTCGCTTTTACAGTTTGACTGGCTGCAGTAAGTCTACGCCTTCAGAAAATAAGATGTACTGCAAGGTTTGTGTCCAGTATGACAAAAGCCAGAGTGGCACATTTGTCACTGGGTCATCTACCTTTAAGATAGTCGATTTTAAAGCCTATGAAAAATCAAGTAATCATTATAACTATGAAACTGATGAAGGCAAAGACTGTCATACAAGGCACATCATTTTTTAGGAAAATAAAATTTAAGCCTAATAATTTAGGGACCCCAACAACTTGTTTTGATTCCGACTCAGGAACACATAAGGACTAGCAAGTTTACATAAGGACTATCAAGTTTCAAAAGGTACTAGTCTTTAGGACTAACCCTGCATATGGGCCATCTTTAACCTTTATGTAACATCATGTTGAAGATTGGATTGCAGACTGCAGATGGAAGCAATCTCAGGTTTGAACAAGAAAAGATTTACAGACTAAATTAGTATTAGTATATAGTATATAATTAATGAATATAGTATATAGCTTGGAAATATGGCATTAGTATACGTAAGGAGACTTTGTATGCATTCAAATGATGATGTTTTGCACACCTACTATAAAAAAGGCATTTACTCCATACAGTATAGTCCTATGTGTCTCTGGAAATGGGTTTATCCTAACTCGTTGGTTAATTAAAACACAGCATGGATTTTAAACATCTAGTATATTATTTTTTATGTGTGTAAGCCACAATTGATTTTCTTTTTTGTTTTTGTTTTGTTATGCTGAAAAAAGTCCGCCAGGCAAGGATATGCCATTTTTGGTGCAACAATGGGAAACCAAATGATAAGTATGTGTCTGGGAATTTCTGCTGGGGCAAGCTGGCCATAATACAGGCCAGAACATTTTTTCTCTCAGCAAACAAATTTGAATTCATTCATCAAAAAAGACTATTGTTAGGTCTGAAAAAGTTTATAAAGAAAGACACGCCCCCTCTCTATTTTTAATACATGTCTAACATCCACCAAGAACGTAATTGCAATATCGGGTGACATCAGCCACAGAGCGTAAGCCGGTAATTGCGTGAATTCAACATTTTCTTTCCTTGGACAGAGCCGCAGTGTTCCTGGGATGGTGCCTTCCTAATGTAATAAGCATGGCTGGAAATGTATTCAAATTGCATCCAACTTGCTTGTGTTTGTTAATTGGCATTTGTGTTGGTTGGCTGATTGGCACCAAGTCCCTTCGTCAGAACTGACGCTTAGTCTGCAGGAGGAAAGCGTAACTTTCGTCAGCTTGAGTGCCGCAGAGGGCATTCTCTGACCTATCTGCAGAGCGCAGTGAGAAGATAACAAGTTGTTTATCACGTTTTAATGTGGTACTCTTTTCTAAAGACCGACGTAAGGCTCGGAAGTGACCAGCATAGTTTCACCCGTCCTCTTGTTTTGGCTTGGCTCTGGCCCAAACAATTAGGAGAAATTAAAGGGAAGAAATCGGATTATTGAGGTCCCTTGAGTGTGCACTAATGAGCAGGAGCAACACCCATTCCCATTCAGAGACAGCCCATCAATAGGAAATGAGGGATATCTTTACCACTTCAGACATTCTAGAAGTTGTGACATGTGTATAAATCCACCAGTGCAGCACCTGTCTGTTAACATATTAGATGCTATATTAGTGAATCTCCCTACCATTAGTGTGCAACAAAAAGTAAATGTAGTTTCTAGCAATGCAAATGTGACTTAAATTCTTGACTAACTGTACACAAAGCCAATATTTTGCTCATTGAAGATCTGTGATAGAGTTGTTTATTAGGCTGCTAGGAAATTAAAAAATCTTGCAAGAAAACTGTTTAGTATTGCACAATATTATTATAGCTGGTTTTAAAAGTCACCATTGTAATTTACAGCACCCTGTTGCTTATATGACTTCAGTATATTAGATACATAATATCAGATTGACTGTTACGTAAACCTTAATTTCAAAATACATTTATTTTGCCCATTAAATGTGTTAATGAACCCCACACTTAACATCTTAGTGCCTTTAATGAAATGGGGGCTCGCTCTTTCTGACCATTAAAATCATATCAAGGTTGCCACAGAAGTGGAAACTGTGTGACCTCCTCAGATAAAGTCATGTTTATTTGTAACAGCTACAAAATGCTTGAGTGTCTCTCATTTTGTCTCCCCACAATAGAAGTAATGATTGTTAATTAATGAAACTTCGTCTGTCATAGTCAGCAATTATGGCCCCCTGTAACGGTGTGTGTCATGAATAGTCAATGAGGGGCAATTAATATGCATGAGCAGCCGTATATAGGCTGTGCACTGGTGCACACTTCAACAGCTTGTCTGTAGCAGCAAGGAGAGGGTAGCGTACAGTGAGTGAGAGAGAGACAGAGGGAGAGCACTGCTGCTGGAGTCACTTGATTCTAGGACTGTAACATCAACGTAAATCATCTCAGATGAGCTCATTTACTTAGAATACGTGAAGGAGCAGCCACGTGTGAGCCAGCTAAGCTGACTGCATTGTTTTGTATCGAACTGTCTTGCTGGATGAAGAGGTTTTATGTTGATAATTCTTAATCATGGGATGCAGTCTGTGTACTCTGCAGAAGCAGGAGGAGCAATACAAACTACTCTATGAAGTTTGCCAGGTAAGTACAGGGCTGCTGTTTTTGTATTATTTGACAGTTAAGTGTTTTCTGTATATGTGGCCATTCTATGTAATGTGAAGTGTGTGTGTGTGCGTCAGAGTGTGTGTGTGTGCGTGTGCGTGTGCATGTGCGTATGCGTGTGCGTGTGTGTGTGTGAACATGTTTGCCTGGCTGCTTACTGGATATGGTTGATTCTGTAATTAGGTAACTTTTAATAAAGACAATATTTAGAATCTCTGAAAGTGTAGACATCATACACAGTTGTATGTTTTATACAGGTCTTCCAGTAAACATTGCACTTCTGATAAAGTAGTACAAAGTAAAAGTGGGTTGCAAACACATGGTACACCAAACTCTTTCTCTTACAGCCACCTAAGAAGTCGTAAGAAGGGTCATAGCTTGGTCATGCACTCTTTGAGCAAGTTGCAAGGGACAGGAGTGATGATTGATGCCTGGTAGTTTTTGTCTGTGTTTGCAGATAGCTATGTGCTGGTTCTTTCTATAGAACTCAGTGCTGACTTTGGGTCCTGTGCCCCCAGCCTCTGTCTGAGCAAGGTTTATCTTTAACCCCTAATGGCTGACGGAGCAGTTTCGTCCCACTCCCATTTTTCATTTCTTCTTTTGAAAACATCCAACATCCATTTATTAAAGCTGGTGACATTTTATTTTAACTTTTAAACTGTTAATTGAGTCGCTGAAACATTTCATGCAGTGCAGAGGAAGTATAAAGTATGCTGGTTAAGCCTAATGAAATGGCTCCCCCAAAAAGTGCTACAGAGGTATGCAGATATGATTTCGAGCACTTAGATGCCAGCAAACAAATTGTTGAATGAGCTTATTTCAGTAGGCTGCTGCATACAGGTCAACATCATTTGGGAAAAAGTTACCTATAAAAAAACATATCTGATACATGTATAGTTATGTTACTGGAGCAATTGTTCTACTTAGTTTTACCTGCTGTCATATCAGTTAAGAAATTAAAATATACTTACTTAGCAACAGTAAACTACCAGCGCTTGTCTTATATACTGTATATTCTTTTGTTCACTTACCTAACTGCAGCTTCTGAAAGCAAAGAGTTTGAGTCAATAGTGGAGATTCTTGTATAATTATTTAAAAAAAATATGGATATGTGATTAATACAGTTCATGTTTTTTTGTTTTAACCAGTAGGGGGAGCATTAGCTCAAACCCCTTGTTGAAAAAGCATTTTTGGATTTTTTTTAAGGTCTGTGTTAGACGCTACCAGAGCACTATTTGAATCCATATTAAATGTAACGCAGCACAAATTACCATTGATTCAATACTAAAACCACAAGGGGGATAAATGATTACAATCTTTGAAAATGTGAAAGGGCAGCAGTTAATACAAATATCAGTTTTATTAATGGCAGATTTTTTTTTTGTTTTTAGATATATCAAAGAAATGTTAGGAGCAGAACATTTTCCTATCTGTAGCTATCTAGCAGTAATTAAAGACATATCCAGCAGATGTTATAACTATGAGGATGTCAATTTGTATTCTGGTACATGCTAAAAAGATGAAAAAGAAAAAATCACGTTGACTGTATCATGAACTAAATATAGCTATGGCTTGTGGGACTTAATAAGAAGACACTTAGTAAAAGTCCATCTTTATTTGAAAATGATTCTGTCATTATATAGAGTCCAGAAGGGTCTGTATTATATCTATGAGCTCTTGTGCTTTGATCACTCAGTGTCTATGGTAGTAGTTAGCTAAAAGGTTTGCAGTTTGAGTTTTACAATGATAAGTGGGTTTGCCTGCTCATAAATTCAACAGATGCCATAGATCAAGAAGTCATCAAAGGACAGCATAGTTTTCCATGTTGTATTAATCTTATTTCTGTTGTCAAACGAGATGGAACAAAGGATGGACCTTTTACAAACCTTTGTTTGTCTCAGAACACTTGTACCCGAGCAGCACGATCTGCCACACGATCTGTCAGTCATCTTTGATTGGCAAGGACTGGGATGATGGTCGAGGCACCATGCTGACTGTCTTATGCTATGCTTCCATTTGCCAATTACCAGAGGAACATCAATTGGTGTGTGTGTGTGTATATATATATATATATATAGGATACATTTTATCACCAGCATTTTAATGTAGAATACCGTCTGGATGTAATTTTTAATACAGGGTCAGTCTGGATGTCATTTCCACTTGGTAACTAAGGCATTATCTTCAATCACTGCATCGTTATGTACTGTATACTAATAGTAAAAGCTAATCATTTAAAAATATATATTTTAAGCCTTTGAAAGCAACAGGGTACTTGTAACCCTCCCTGAATTACTCTGACCTATTTAATCCTAGACCTAAAGTTTATAATATGCAATTGATTGTGTTAACCCAAGGTGGAGCTACCTCCTCTTGGAGTCTGGGCATTTCCAATTAAGAAAGCTCCTGCTGAAACACTGTGCTTCATGTCTAATGAACTGTTAAAATACACATTTGAGGTGTGAAAGCGATCCCAGGGAACATCTTTCAAATTCTTATTTATATACAGTAGCACCTGGATATTGTGGTGTTTTCTTTTTTTTGGAGGTGAAAGCTTTGATTTGGCTAGGAAATTAATGCTTCAATAAATTGCAATTTTGTAGGTCCAGTGCGCCTGGCTTCTTAAGCCCTCATGACGAGCAACACAAAAAGGATCAGATATACGGGGGTCTCAGGCTTTATTCCTGCCTCATCCACAGATAATTCAAAGAGATCCTCTTCATTAAGGACTCTGGCATGTTGCCTGCAATTTCCTTGCAGGGCTTTGTTTAATGATGCAGAACAATGGTTTTCTCTCTTGTTGCACACATACCTTATTGCGCTTTAATCATACAATAAAAAAATACATTTACATACCAAGCACTTGAAATATAGATTTGCACCAGTCATATCATTTGTTTGCTTTAACAAAAAAAAAAAATATATATATATATATATACATTATTTCACCCATCTTGTACAAACAATACCTCCATAAGCATCAGGAATCCAATGTTGATTTTCATTTGTGTATTAAGCAATGTAAGGAAATAAACCAGACATTTTCATTTTTCATAAACCATCAGTGCTTAGACAATATTAACCCTTTTCCTACCAAGCCTTCTGTTTAGTTGACAGTGAGCCAATATCTGCCACATTCAATTATCTTTTTCAATTCATCTTTTTTGTAATACCACTAAACATGTTTCATTGAAAGGGTTAGTCTACACAAGCTATCACCTTATTATAACCTATACATGGAGAATACCTTCCTAACAATTAGTTATTTGCGTTGTTGTTACATACTGTCCAACTTACATATCCATTTGTGTATACTGTATATCAATAGAACCTGCCATGCAGTCGTGATGCAAGCTGGTTTTGTATTGCACAGTATCAGTGATAATGTTATGATGACCAAGGGGTTTTTGCTGTAACATGAATTTTACAGATCCATTATAACATTTCTAGTTTATGGCAATATGAAGATATGGTCCATAAACAGATATCCTGATCTCACAATCAAAGGTGCATTGGTTGTCCAAATCTATTAAAACACCTGTATCTTTTTTTTTAGTTATGGATCTATGATGACAATCAATAAGCAATTTGTATTTGTGATGAGATGCCCAGAAAAACAGGCACATTTATAATAATACCGGTATTGTTCATTGTGTAGTAGTCGCCATACCTAAAACTAGGATTCAAGTTGAAAAGTAACATTGTCATTAAGGTTTTACATCCTAATTGTCTCATTGTAGTCATTGCATAATAGCATTAAGTGCATGCCTTTGAGGAGGATTAAAGTGTAGCTTTGGAAAAAAAATGTTTAAAGCAACTTCAAGGCTGATTCTGCAAAAACAGGATCTTTCTTTAGAGGAATGATTAAAAGATACAAGAAAGCTCAAAGCAGTACCACTCAAGTGACCTCAATAACTGTCATGAATTCAACACACTTGCATCAAAGCAGGAAGGTATGTGCTTCAACAAGATGCTGGTTCCAATAGATTTGCAGTCAGAGGTAGTTCAGCAAAAACTCTGTTTGACAGTCTGGAGACCCTTAATCTTCAGAAAACTGCCCTTTAATGACTGTGGCGCCCGTCTGTGACTCTGAAGTCCCCCTTCCTTAATTAGAACTTTACCACAAACTGGTAATTGAAATGTTTCTTCTGACCTAGCCTTTAATAATGCATTACTTCTGCTTGTGTTTACTTTTATTTGATTTGATTGTTTAAGGCTGAATGGGCTGATCTCTAAGCATTTTAGTGACCACGTCTTATAGATGCTGTGTGTGTCTTAAGTTACTCAAAAAAAGCATTTGAGTTGTGTGTCATACACAAAACAAAATTAGCCTGATGAACAAAACATTTGATTCAAGTTAACTATTTTATCATAAGTTCAAGTGATTGCCCAGTACACAGTATCCATCTGAGCCTATTCTGAAAACCAGTGTGGTGCTTCCAAATGAATCACAGCAGGGTAATATCTGGAAGGCAAGCCAGCCAACAACAAATAATAGGTAGTTGTGAATTATTTATATCATGATTCCTACTGTTGCTGGATGCTTTTATTATTTGTGGTATTTATTTATTTATTTATTTTTAAAAGAAAGACGTTTACATTGTGTTGTGTCATAAGAAAAAAAAATATATATATATATATTATTTTGTCTTGCGAAGAATGGAGATGAGTCTGCTCTTTATTTAATTTAAGCCATGTGGCAACAAATGACAGTGTTTTCTAAACAGATCGTTCAATAAGGTGGTCTATCAGCCTTCATTAAAAATAAAAGAATACATTTGTTTCAAGTGTAAAAACAATATTAGGAGAAGGTTGATGGTGTCTTACAGCAGAAATATGTTTGCCACAAAATATATCTATTGTATTAATATTAATAATAATACTGCATTCAGTATAAGAGCAGATAATATTACATTGCAGATTGTATACACTGCATGTATGTGCCCAGTGCAAAAGAAGCACTTCCTAAGCAGATTGTACATAGTGCTTTCTTCTGCAAATAGGTAATGAAGCTTGACAGTTGTAGGGTTAAAAGAAAGAACATTGTGCTGGTGAAGCCTAAATAATGCAATGTAGTTAATTTAATAACAGGCAGGTTTACGGTTGTACATTTACACATCTGTCTAATGCTGTGAAGCAGGTGGCAGGGAGCCACAGGGGAGAAGACATTGGAGACGGCTTCTCACCGCCGTACTGTCACATACGACTGAGGCAAAGAAGACAAGAGAGGGAACCTTGAAGGCAATCACAGAGTGCAAGTTAAAGGAACGAAGCCCCCTCTGTTCTGCATTTATAATTCAGGAGAGGGTCACTGGTTTAGATTGAAAACTTACATTGGTTACTGATATTCAAAGCAGGAGCACCTGAAGGCTTGTAAGTATGGTAGCACATCTTTTGAAAATGTGTGCAGTCAGTGGCTGAAAGCTGTGGGTTGTATCCAGTGGCAGTTGCCCATCTCCCTGGTAGCCAAGTATAGATTTGCTGCCTATGCCAGTTGGTATTGGAACATGTCCAGAGATTCTCACTTTACACTGGAAATGACTACAGAAGCATCTCTTAGGTATAATCAGCAGAGGAGGCACATTTTGATAATGGTCTCAAGTATAAATCTGTTTTTTGTTTATCCATGTTTATTTAAGAGACATTTAGGAAGCTGCATGACACACATACAAGACTGCCTATTGGAGCTTCCTATAAGTAGCTTCATGTGAATTGTATAGGATTCTCGTTTATTCTAACGTCGATAAAGTGTAATATTACACAGCGTCAGAACCACTGTGTAATTTGTTTGTATTGCTGTGCTTCTGTCGTTCTGAAAAAAATGCACACTGAAATGTGTCTGTTTAAACATTTGCATATCAAACTGGCTTGTTTGAAAGTGACACTGCAAATTTGCCAAAGTGCAGTGTAAACGTGTGTTCAGGGCCTAAGAAGGATGCCTTCTATTGTGCGGTAACATCACATCCTGAATAAAACATTGAAACACCACCAGGGTTTCAGGAGTTACTAAAAATAACCTAGTAGCCGTTTTAATTTGTATTAGTCCCATTATTCCTCATTACTAGGTTACAGGTCTTCGTGCCTAGCCTCTAAGCATTGGAGCCTCTTACAGCTTTAGAGGCAGTATTATTAAGTGTAAATACAGTTACAAATGCGTATCTAAACTGACAGCTGGACATGACCTGTGACTCTGAAACACACATGTTCACTTTCCATACCAAGGGACAGTGGTTTATTGCGATATCCATATATTTTGGGTGAGTAATGCTTGCTCCTTTCCCAATGCCGTTTCTGAACTGGAATAAAACACTTAATTTGAAGGTTCTGTTAGTGCATGGCCATCAGTGGAACAACAAGACACAGTACATTGGGACTAAACTAGACTAGTTGAAAAGACTGAACAGCTGCTGTGCAAAAAAAGTGGCTGGAGTAAATTGTATAAGGATTTTCTGTCAAGTCTTAAATCATAGCTTAACAAAATGAGGCTCTTTTTTTCTACATCATGTGGTATTCATAGCAATGATTGCTATACTATTACTAATGAAGGATGACAGCCCATTATTGTCAAGCTGCTCTGTAAGGTCTCAGCCTCCTCAGGTTGACTTGAGACAGTTTTATCATCATCTGTTTCATAGATTTTGCTCTACAGCTTTTTACACATACGTTGTTAATTGCCTTTTATTTGACTGTCGCTAAAACTACATTTACACATTTCTCTTATCTATTTTAGACTTCTCCTTCAGAAAAGCTTTTTTGGTATTGGGTAAGGTTTGGAGTCATACCAAATAATAAGGACTTAACAATAACTGAAATAACTGATTTGTGACGCTGTTGTATATTGCATTGATATCTCCCTGGATAAGAAAATGCCATTCCAACGTTTAAATAAGATTAAGAAAGAGAATAAATAATGGCTTCTTTTTTATTTCTCCATGCTAATTAACTACTTTTACTTAGGCTGTTTATCCTTCCTTCTTCCTTCAATAATACATCATGCTAATATAAAGGCTTCTGTGTTGTAATTTAGCAAAGAAAATGTCTTCTAACTTGGTAACTGTTTTCATGAATTGCTGAAAAGAATAACATGCATACATGGAAAAAAGTCCATTATCAGGCTTAAAGAAAGTGTATTGCTTTTCTTAAGACTGTTAAAAGTAAAATAAAAGGAGGATTAACTGCAATTGCAACCAGAATTAACCTACATTTTGAACTCTCTTTCCGACACTCCATTTAAGGCATAAGCTTAAGCCTCTCCATCTTCTATGAAACCTTTAAAGTTGTAAAGCTTTCTTTATTTCTTAAAAGGCATCATTCTAAGGATTTTCTTAAGTAGTGTATCAGACCATAGAGAGTGCTTGAGACATCTGTGGGCAGTTGGAATGAGCATTTAGAGGCTGCGCTTCCCAAGGATTTTCATGGCTTTCAAGAAATTGAAGACTACTGATTTGTGTGAGATATACAAGTGCTAGCTGTAGGTATCTTTTTAGAGCAGGGGTCTCCAGCCCTGGTCCTGGAGAGCTACAGTGCCTTCTGGTTTTCGTTTAATCCGAGTTCTCAGTTACTTAATTGAACCAATTATTAGCTTAATTAGTCAAGATTAACATGTTCCAGATCTTTAACCGTTGATGATGTAAAGATGTAAAGCCTGCAGGATTGGGGCTCTCCGAGACCAGGAGACCAATGCTTTAGAGTAATGACTGCAAGTTCATAAAACTTCAAAATGAACCTACAGTATCTGAATAGCTTTTCAATTACAAGTTATACAGTTCATTTTAAAATAATGGCAACAAAAACAGATGTTCCAGTGGACAGAAGTTTCAGAAATGTCTTACACACAATTATGTGAAAGCAGAACAAAGGTGAATCCCACTATAAAGAAGATGACTGAGCCTCCTTGGCATTTGGTCTGTATAAAAAAAAAAAAAAAAACATGAAATGCTAACACCTGCTGCTCTGTGTTCAGAATTTAATTATGTCCGATATAAATTAATGGAATTAGCAGCAAGGTGTAAATACAGCAGTGTTTGATAATTTAAATGATCTCCAGAACAATGATTTTACTAAAAACAGTGTAATGAGATGTTTAGAAATATCTCTGATGTTCTGACCTTGACTGGGGCACAGATTTGAAGTAAGGAACACAGTATGCAACATCACCTCCAGCTGAGAATAACAGACTGTCTGTCTCTCGAAATAACAAGGGGGATTACAGCAGGAAAAATTACATTTTTGACCAGGATGATACAAGCCTGATATCTTTAATGAAAAGTGGCACGGCATTGTTTCTGAGAAGTGCCCTGGTACTTCACCCCCCCCCAAAAAATTTGAAATTTGATGTCAGCCCTAGTGAAGCAAGGCCTTGTTCCAGACCTCATTACCATTCTTTTAAGAAAAAGAAAACACAAAAAGAGCCAGTCAGAGTAAAATGTAAGCAGTTTAATATAGCAGTGTTCACTGAGAGGTGTCAGTTCCCCTCTGCAACCTGTCAGTCATAGCTTTACATGGCACCGTGCCCTTCCTAACAAAGGACACACTGTGTTGAGTTTATATTAAAAGGATTCAGGTGCTTAATAATCTAAAGGGGAGCTTAAAGTATAAACCTTATATATAACAAAATTGATAATGCTGTTTTTTTCCCCTAAAGTAACCTGATTCAGCCTTATTTAAAAAAAAGCTTTGACCTACATGTCATACGACAAATAAATTGCATTATTTGAATGTGCGGTTACGTCATGCTATCTGAAATCCTGAACATAAAAAGGAATGGAAAGTATTAACAGGATACCCAGACACTCTAAGAGTTCACTGTACCATGCAAGCTTCATAAGGATTATCATTATTGTAACTTGGATTAAACACTCTCAGGGTTTGCTGAATGTATAACAACTTCTAACACATGCATGACGTATTGAGAAATAAATACAAGTTTTTGCGTTATTGTGAGGTCTGGTAATAAAGGGATCAATTGTTAGCATACTGATAAAGGATCTGTTGAGATGTAAGAGATACCAGTAAGGCCTGTTCCAGTAAAATACCATACAAGTAATTGTCTAAATGGATAAGCCTATCCCAGTAACCCAACTGCATATCACATTATTTGTATGAGATGATATTTATCCTTGTAGCTCTTTAAATTCCTTTTTTTTATTGGATAACAGCACAAGCCATTCTCTACGAAGCCATCTAGCAAGTGAGGTCTGAGCTGTAAGTGGTATTGGTCTGCCCCTAACTAAGTGCTAATCATGTTCCATGTTCAGTCAAGTGAAAGGCACTGGCTACAATGGGAGTGGCAGTGCTTTGTTTAGGGTGTGCTGCCTTTGTGAAACAGTGGGAAGCCTGGAGAATGATTACTGTCTGTAGTTGTAAAGCCCAGGACAGTAAGCAGAAGAAAGATCTCGCCACACATGACATTTATCTTACACAGCTGATCTATAGTGTTGTAAATTGCTCCCCTGAGCTCAGGGACGAAGACAGGCTTGGAGGAAAGTTGTCCTAGAGTGAATACACAATGTTGTGTTTTGTGACAGGAACTAGAGGCGTTATCCTCCATTTCTAACCAATAAGTTAAAGTGCATATATCTGTTAAAAGTTCAGAAATTTACAAAGATTTAATATATATATATATGCGTTGGAAGATCAGATATCCTGGTGGATGCCTCATGTTTACCTTCTTCAGTAAGAAATGCATGAGCCAATCAGAATGCTTTGTTACATTGTGTAACCAATGAGTGAGAGTCGGTAAAGGGTGTTTGCCAAGGGCTTCAGCTTTCTGCATTACAAATAACTGGGAATAAAATCCAAACACAAAACACTGACTGGTAAGCAATTGTTAGTTAAGTAGTGTGAAAGTGCTGGAATATTTCTTCAATTTAAATGTTTGAGGAGTAAAACTTGGGTCCATTTTAGATGATCCAATTATCCTTCAGGCTTGGATTAGCAATAATCCCTTTTAGTTATTAACAACCGCAAAAGCTCTTCAAAGTTTAAGAGTACAATTTTCCATTTATTTGACTTTCTGTTAATATTGATATCAACACAAGATGAAGCCTATTGGACATTCTGTAAAAAGCCATTTAAATATTGCATTAAATCCTGGGTTATATTCATACATTAAAAGCTGTGAATATGAATTATGTATGTACCCAGTTAAGCAGGGTCTTTTCAGGTGAACTGGTTCAGAAAAATGAAATTGTTTGACACAGCTGTACTCCTAGTGTGGACTAGTCTACCTCTTGACAAATCCCTATAGGCAGTTAAAGATATTTTAGAAAAACTGTTTGAGCCATTGACTCAATTTCTGTACACCTGTGAAGGCTGAAAAGGTAAACAAAAAAGTTCAATATTTTCTGTTATAACCCTTCCTCTGGGAAGAAAAAAAACATTAGCGCACTGATAGATACTATAGATTATTGTTTTAAAAAAGCATTATAAAAAAGGTTATTATCTTATAAGCACATGCATTTACAGAAAAAAAATTATCAGTATAACATTATCGCTATTTGGATAGCATGATCCACTTTGTAATGTCAGTTTTTTCAATGGTTTTTGTCACTTTTGTTTTCAAAGTGTTTATAATTAGTTTGAATTGTTAAATTAACATTCAATATTTGTTTTTAATCAATATTTTAAACTATTAGAGAACGAATTGCCATGCCAATTAAAAATTTCTGTATGTAAACATTTATGTCGGGATAGCTCATTGTTTTAATGATAGACAAGGAACATATATACAGCAATTCTCTGTGAAGTGAAGGATCCATTAGAAAATCTTCTTGGATCAATATCAATTGTGGTATAATCATAAACTATAGCATCCCTTTCATCTTCAATTAAAATGAAAGAGTTGTAAAAACACCAAGGAGCAGTTTAAATGTGTCAAGTGGCGCATCCGGGTTTAATTAGCTACTTAATAGCAACATACTGTAGCCTTTTTCACAAATTAATCTTCATAGGTTAAAATATTGTGTTCAGTACATTTCCAAGGGGAGGCCATATTTTTCACTGTGGAGAAATTACTTTATTAAATGAGGGCACCTCATTTCAGTTTGTGTAACGACCTTGATTAATCAAAGCTGGGCTCATGCTAATTAATATCTCATTTTGCTCAGCAGTTTGACCTTATAAACTAGTAAGAGTTATTAACATGTTATCATATATCATCCTTTGACTTTAATGTTCATTGGATGTGGAAGTACAGTTTTCTATTTTTACTTTGATCAATAAAAAGGAATGTTCTGCTGCATCATCATTGGTGCATCATGGTTATTGTGTATGCATTATGTCTGAGCCGCATGTAATTTAGAGTTAAAAAAAAAAAAAACATAACTAGAATATTGAGTGGGAAAATTGATTTTCCTAATTTCAAAGCAACTTTTGATCAGGAGGAAAATGTTGAATAGGAGAGCCAAAGATACATTTAATTACATTTGGAGGCAGCGCGTGTAGTGTTTGCATTGAGCATATTTATTCAATGTTACAATAAGCAGACCTGTAGTTTGTAAAGAAAAAGTAATATTTGTACTGTACATTTGTTTGCACACTTATTATACATTTGAAAGGTCAGTAAAATGTGTCATTGAAGTTGTATCAGTTGCGAGAAGCAATATGGTTTGGGTATTATTACAACCATTACAAGTTAGTTTGTGTGGTCGAGTGGTTAAAGAAATGGGCTTGTAACCAGAAGGTCCCCGGTTCAAATCCCACCTCAACCACTGACTCATTGTGTGACCCTCCTTGTGCCTTGTCTTTCGGGTGAGATGTAATTGTAAGTGACTCTGCAGCTGATGCATAGTTCACACACCCTAGTCTCTGTAAGTCGCCTTGGATAAAGGTGTCTGCTAAATAAATAAATAAATTACAGTCATTACAAATTCGTTTTGTGTACACTTCCATTGTTTCTGTTTAAAGGCACCGGTAAAGTGTATATAAAAGACAGCTTTTGCATCATTGAAGTTAATCTGTATTATACTATCCTTTGACCATGGTAAATGTGCTTGTTAGTTTTGCAGTTTCCCTTACTGTTCCCATTCTTATACAACTGTATTGCATTTACCATCCTTATTCTTGGTTAACTATTTTTAAAAGCCTCCCCCATGTGTACATATGATGAACCATGTGCTCCAGTGATTTACCATAATTTAGTACAATTTGCAATGTTTTACCACGGTGTCCAGCAACATTTAAAAAGAGCTACCCAACATGATAGGTTTGGTCATTTCTGTACACATATGTTCTATATACATATTTCTGTATTTCTAGAGGATAGGATTATGAGAAAATGTCTAATGATCATATTAACAAAATTAAACTACTAAACTGTCTAGTCGTGACACTTTTTAATTTCCTGAGGGAGAGGCTTTATAAAAGGGCTCTTTTAAAATGTACTGTTTTTGAAGTTTAAAGTCCATTTGTTTGAGCAGATAAAAGCTCACAGTGAGCAGCTGTGGTTGTGTGATGTTGATGCATATCTGCCTTCACATTGGGGTCTCCAGCGAGTGCTCTTAGTGTTAACATATCCTGAGGTAATTAGTAGAGCTTCTCTGAAGAAAGCAAACCATCAGAAGTGCTGGTGGCTTCTATCCATCTGTATCACCTGTGTCTCCTGGTGAGAATATTTATTGAGAAGTACTCTTCAAGGCCACAACTACAAATATTTCCACCACAAAAAGTAAACAGTGTTCCAATAGATAAGCTAAAGCAGGTGTTCCCAGCATGAACATTGATGTACAGTCTAGTTGTGTCTATGCTTATTGCCTGTATGTCTGAAGTAATAGCATTCAAATTAAATTCAGCATTTATCAAAGTCTTTCCTATTTTTTTTTTTTTTAAGAGAAAACTTATTCAAATTGAAAATTGAAATTAAAAGAACTAACCTTGGTCAATCATTCAGTATACAGATTTGCATTCTAATACACTTCTGGCCCTGGTGTGCTAAACTCTGTAATCTGAAAAGTCTATAGACAAGTTTAAAGGCAGACAGGTCAATATTAAAAAAAAAAAAATTAAGATTAACCTGAGCTTAAATGTATTGTAACATATATAGCGCAGAATTATTGCACTGTACTTATTAGTATTAGTAGTATTTATTATTATTATTATTATTATGTTTATGGAAATTTGTTCTACCTTTTATTAATTTAAAACAAAACTTTGCAATTAATTGCGCTCCTTTTTTTATCTTCACTTGTGACTGTTTGTCATGGTAAAAGTCTAGCAATGTGTAGTAAATCATGCGTTGTAGAAACGTGTCAATGCTTTGTAAAATTATGCAAGAACTACTGTAAACTATACATTTACAGAAGTATAAGGACATCCTTATTTTCTCCCAAATAGGTACTGTACTTGCTCTAAAAGGGTAACACAAATTTTATTTTGCTGTGTTTAATAGGTCAATGGTAAAGATTTGTCCAAGGCGACCCATGAACAGGCAGTAGAAGCTTTCAGAACAGCCAAGGAGCCAATCGTGGTTCAAGTTCTACGAAGAGCTCCTAGAACCAAAATGCTCAACCCTGCCCATGAGTCTCAGCTGCTGGATACAGGCACACAGACTGACATAACCTTTGAACACATCATGGCTCTTGCAAAGCGCACCACCCCCACCCCACCTGTGGCAGTACTTGAGCAATACCTGTTGCCAGAAGAGTAAGTTGAAACTTTGAAGCTTTTTTTTACTTGTTATGCACAGTGCTTTCTAAACACTTACTTATCTTAATGTTAAGCATATTATGTGAATAAATTGTTATAACACACACTTGAGACAAAAGTGGGCCTGTTCAAAAGATCCCATAACATAACAAAAATCTTATACACACTTAACATTTACATTGAATGCCTTTCACTCTTTCAGAAAGGCCACCACATTCTTTCAAGCTTTAATTTCATTTGAAGTAAGGGTTTGCTATACACTTGCATATTTCAAGGATCACTTATTAGGCATACAGCACTGCAATTATTAAAACAAATATATAGTTTGACACAAAATGGAAAAATGCAGTTCAATTAAACATTCACTTACACAGTATACACCAATGTCTATGTGGATAACCAAACCTAGGGTGGGTATGTATAAATATTATCCGGGCTAATTAATATTAGTTTCAGCCCTTCTGCTAAATTAGAAGTGTAATCAACAAGAGTCAATGACAGAATTCAATGCTAACCTTTCAGTGGTAACAGTAGAAATAACCATTACAATCTTCCATATGTGATAACTTGATAGAGATAAAAGTGAAATATATATAGATTCTAAAATAAAATATTCACTATTCATGTTTATTATGTGTTAGATCATAATGGTTCTAGATACTAAAGCTCTATAGGTTTGAATGGCATACATTCACAATTATTTTCCTATAAAGAAATCTCTTTATGTTGTACAATTGAGCCATTGATACCCTATTTCAGAGTGGATTGTCATTACATTAATGGAGTCAAGGCTCTGAAGCTTGTGTTCAGATTAACAAAATGACCTTGATGATAAAACATAAAACCAAATCGGTAGAAGATTGAATGATAATATAAGGTACAGAATGAGCACAGAACTTAATTTCTATCAAATCTGTCTAAATATTCAATTGACCTTGAACAGGATAATTTTGATGTTTTTGTGTTAAGAAGAAGTATTAACACATCAGTTTATTGTTTTATATTAATTCTTTTAGACATTCACCAGGACATGAATATTATGACCCAAATGATTTCTTGGAAGGCATGCACCAGGAAATGGAGAGAGAAGAGTTGGAATATGAGGTACGAATAAGAATAACAGTATATTATGATGGTGCGATCACTTTTACAAAACAGCCAGAAGAATTTCTATAGCAAACTAGCTAGCACTGAGCAAATGGAAGAACATAGCAGCAACCCAGTCTTGTAATTAGCATTCCATACAGCAGCATCTCAATCCATGCAGACCACATGATCCCCGTAGCTTTGTAACAATTTTACTTATGAACACAGCTAATTTGTCTTTGTATACACATTTAAATATATGCCAGACAAGAGTTGAGATGCATGTTTAATATATATCATTAACAGATGCCAAGCGGCAACATCATTACTTACTTGTGACAACCGTTAATACACCTTTGATTGAGTTAACTAAAAATAAAAAAAGCTGTAGTCTGCATAAGAAAAACTGAGGCAGTATATTGTTCATGAACATTTGTATTTGTATACGTTTAAAGTGAAGAGAAGAAAGGTCATTGGCCTTCCACTGTGTGGCCCAAATTTTAGCATCAATAACTTTGACTTTGATAGACTACGTTGTGCCAAAAGGTGAACGGCCGCTTGACACAGGCAGCTGAGCATTAGAAAAACTCCCAGTGGCCTGATGGCATGTCTTGAAACCACTAAAGAACCTTGTTTAGTTCTTAAAGACAAAGATCAATGGATGGGTCAAAGCAATAACAGTGCTCTCCCTGTCGACCTCTCCTTGTGCTTTTTGTTCTTATTGATAAATGCTCTCTAACAGACCACAGAGGCCCGATATCCATTTACTGTAATGGAAATGTCAAGGCAGCAAAAGAAAAATATCAAATCATTCTTCAAGGCTTCAGTGTAGAGGACATTGCCTGAATCTAAAGTTTCTGCATTTGTAGTGCAGTACCACAGTCCCGGATGGTACTGTTTTGCAGTATTTGGTCTGCATCCTTGTTTTTGCCATTTCTGGTAGGGCTTTGGGCTCACACAGTACTATTATAATAGCAGAGAGTTTCCAGATTGGTAGGGGTGCTCAGATAAACTTGCAGAATCTTTTTTATATATATATATATATATATTTGACCTGTTGGTATCGCCTTGTAATTACATTAGTGCTTTGTTGCCACTTTTCAGTCAGGCACTCCAATTATTAAAGATATGTAAGAAAAAAATATCTTATTTGGAAGCCAAGATTAAACATTGTGCTTTGTTGCCACTTTTCAGTCAGGCACTCCAATTATTACAGATATGTAAGAAAAAAATATCTTATTTGGGAGCCAAGATTAAACATTGTAAATGTTAATATGAGAAAACAAATCTGTAAGTTCTGACTTTAGGCTTCAACCTGGTCACAAGTAACTAAATGGTTCCATCAATTAAGTCTAACAGGGAAGATGACATGTTTACTGTAGGTATAGTATGTATTCATGCTTGTATTAACCTTTCAAGTACCATGTTATTATATTGTAATACAACTACAGTGTCAAAGTATCTTGTCGGGTTTGCTTGTTTGTTCTTTAGTACAGTGATTTACCTTTTAGCACACTCTGAAAGTTAATGTTAAAGGTTGTAAGAAGTATACAGCAAGTCATAAATATATCACCAATCGCAATGTTTTACTGCCAGGGTCTGAAGTTTTTTACATCTGACATGAAGTACCTTATGATTAGAAATGTACAGGCTGACATGGGAGTGCTTCATTTCTCTTGCTATAATATATAGTTTTCCATGGACGGTATTGCGGGGAAAAGTGTTCCCAACCTCCTGAAATCCAATTATAAATCTTTCTTTTAGAACTATATTCATTTTCCCCCCAGAGTTTTTATATTTAATAGTTCAGTCATTTACATGTTGTTTTGATGGAGTCAGAAAATTACTTATCTTTATATGACGTTGCGGAAAAGCATTTAATGACTTGCTGTCAAAACAGCACCTCAACCACTATTAAACACATATTAATATGCTGGCTATTTCACTGAATGTATTGAAAAAGGGAATACAGTAGCAAAACATGCAGTATTATAAAACAAATCTATTAAAATGAATGCTCTTCATATTGCACCAAACCCAGTGTTTCACGTCATAGTGTCCTTCTGCATGCGTTTTTATTTTCTCAGCTTTAAAATGTATCTTCTGTTTTAATACCTTTAATACATGGAATATATTTGTACTTACATGAGTGCTGATCATTTTAGCAATGAGCACTTCACTGCCGGTGTTATTGATTGAGTAGGTAAAATGTCAGTAGCATTCACTACCATGTTATTTAACAAAGTACACATGTTGACAAGTCAATAAGAAGAGGCTGTTGGCCTGTCAGTGCTTGGCAGCTGCCATTTATCAATAAATAATCCATCTTCAATTTGCTTAATAGCTTCAAAGCATTCAAGGTTTTTATACTCCAGTCTTTGAATGAGAGCAAACTTAAATACATATTCAATACAGTGTACTTATGATGACTGTTACGTGATCAGTATTTTTAGTGGTTTACAAATTCTAGGTTAGATATAGTTAGTAATTACAAAACATATTTGTCACTCAAGCCTTCCCTTCTTGGCAGTTATCATCAGCAGAATACTAAAGTGGGTTCCACAAATGAAACCAAGGGAACCCTTTAATTGAATAAATTCAGATGTTAATATAAAGATATTTACATAAATGAAAAAAAAAAACGTATGAATTACGGTAAAAATGTACCTGTACTTTGTTACTTTGAACCATTTTTCATACACAGCAAAAAATGAAACCAGTTTAATTGACACTTTTTTTTTTTTCTTTAGGAAGTGGACTTGTACAGACTTAACAGCCAAGACAAGCTTGGGCTCACACTGTGCTATAGAACAGATGATGAAGATGACACAGGGATCTATGTGAGCGAGGTAGGTGCACCGTGAATTTCGTTTTGAACGTGCATTGTAAATCTGTTTCATCTGCTGTATCTACTGAAATGAAAGAGCCACGCATCAGTAGTGTTCAGAGCTTGTGGGGGCAGGTTTTATATCAAGGACATTACCCCAAATCCCTTTTTTTTGTTAGTGGCTGTAAGAAGGGAATTGGAGGTGACATTTGTACACTTCCCATCTATCATATTACAGTCTCTATAGCAACAGCCAATGTAAATGTTTTTTTTTTTTCTTTCAGCATTCCTTTCATGCGATTGCTTTTAGGTAATATATTATTCAGTGCTGTGATAGAATTGCCTTTAAAGATTTTGACTTTTATCAAGAACATATAGTCTTACATATAGAGACCTAAAAACATATAAAATACTAAATATGCCATACTTCAATTAAAACATAAATGAGAGGTAGTTGCCTAAAATAGGCACTAATGGATAATAAGAAATAAAAGAAACATGATTATATGTATACATATATATGTATATATATATACTGCAAACAATCAATTGATAGTTGGGAGGTGGTGTAAATTATCGAAGGGAATGTAGAGCTATATGGAAATTATATTTAAATCGCAATTATTTAAACTGTCTTCTTTCTTATTTAGATTGATCCAAATAGCATTGCTGCAAAAGATGGCCGAATCAGAGAAGGAGATCGAATTATCCAGGTACTTTATGTAGTTTAAATAGGAGTTTGCTGATAGCAAATCAAGTACATTGGTTTTGTATTTTGACAACCTTGCCTTTTATTTAATGTTAATTGATTGATTGATTGATTGATTTTTTTTTAATTAAGATTAATGGAATAGAGATTCAGAACAGAGAGGAAGCGGTGTCACTTCTGACCAGCGAAGACAACAAGAATGTGTCTCTCCTCGTAGCCAGGCCTGAGATTCAGGTGAGCGCTCATTTACAGTTATCTAGAATGCCAGTATACATCATTAATAATGTAAGAAGTAACAACTATGTCAACTGGGTTAGGTGAAATTCAGTATTAATACCTTCTTCTGATCGAGGGGCTTGAAGGATTACTGGAAGCTTAGGAGACGAACACAAAAAAAAGCCATTACTGTTACCCTTCTTTACAGAAGACTCGCTCGGAAGTGGGCTGTGTTACTTCATTTTGAGAGTTTTTCGACAAGCTTTTTGGTACAAACCGTATTACCATAAGCTGTCGATTAACTTATTTTTGTTGTTCGCTGTTTCTAGCTGGACGAAGGATGGATGGATGACGACAGGAATGACTTTCTTGATGATCTGCACATAGATATGCTGGAGGAGCAGCACCATCAGGCGATGCAATTTACTGCCAGCATGCTTCAGCAGGTAAGGTTATTCTGCAGTACAACGCATTGTCAAAAACGTCATATCGTATACATACTGTTTCGGTTCTGAAATTGTGAAGATTTCCCAAAACACATGTTTTTCAGGTTCAGTAATCATTTCGCATTTGATTATTTTGGTTCTGACTTGATTCTCCGAAAGATAATTATTAATAACATTTTCTTTTGGAGTTTGTAATGTCATGTTTTGTAGTTTATGTTATGTCCTAAACACTACACTTAACCCCAGCCAGCTTGGTTGTTAAGTTGAACATTCCTGTCAGTTTATTCAACAGTCATTATAAATTGTATGTTTTAATTTATATTTTGAACAGAATTAAAACATGTAAAGTAAAAATACAATATACAGTAATACAAATATAATAAAAAAAATATGCACAGATATGATCTATCAAATTAACTGTTTCGAAAATGAACAGCTTTTCATTTTGTTTGACAATTCTTCACTATTTTGTGTCTCCAGAAAAAGCACGATGAGGATGGAGGAACTACAGACACGGCTACAATTTTATCCAACCAGCACGAGAAAGACAGCGGAGTGGGGCGTACCGACGAGAGCACACGCAACGATGAGAGCTCAGAGCAGGAGAACATGGGAGACGACCACACCACTTCATCCAACACTTTAGGCAGTCGCAAGAAGCTGACTTACAGCCATGACACCCTGGGAAGTGGGGATATGCAGTTCAGCAATGAGTCCTTCATATCTGCCGATTACACCGATGCAGACTTTCTGGGGATTCCTGCAGACGAATGCGAAAGATTTCGAGAGCTTCTTGAGCTGAAGTGCCAAGTGAAGAGTGCAAACCAGTACAGCCTTTATTATCACACCAGTGCAATGGACATGAATAAAAGCGACCAGGAAAGTGTAGACAAGGAGTTGGAGATGCTGAACGAAGAGCTGAGAAGCATTGAGCTGGAATGCCTGAACATTGTACGAGCTCACAAGATGCAGCAGCTGAAAGAGCAGTACAGAGAGTCCTGGATGCTTCACAACAGCGGCTTCCACAACTACAACACCAGCATTGACGCTCGCAGACACGAGCTGTCTGATATCACAGAGCTGCCGGAGAAATCAGATAAGGACAGCTCGAGTGCTTACAATACTGGGGAGAGCTGCAGGAGCACTCCTCTTACACTGGAGATGTCCCCTGACAACTCTCTCCGCAGAACTGCTGATGATATCAACAGCCAGGGCAATGAAGGGGTGGTGGCCAACAGCACAGGGCCCAACGGAACAGCGCCAAAGGCTTCTCTGTCCCAAGCTGGAGGCCAAGAGTCGAGCTCTGTTAAATCCCGCTCCTACTCCTCTAAGGATTCTGACTCCAGCAAGCAGTCAGAGGGAAAGGATAGGAAAACTACAGATGCCAGCAAGACTTCAAAAGCTGGTAACTTATCATACCAGCACTCTCCCTACAAGCATGCTCACATCCCAGCTCATGCCCAGCACTATCAGAGTTACATGCAGTTGATCCAGCAGAAGTCAGCAGTAGAGTATGCCCAGAGCCAGATGAGCCTGGTCAGCATGTGCAGAGACCCCAGTTCTCCAAGCCAATTGGAACCTAAGATGGAGTGGAAGGTCAAGATCAGGAGTGATGGGACGCGGTACATCACTAAGAGGCCGGTGAGGGACAAGCTGCTCAAGGAGCGTGCGATAAGGATCAGAGAGGAGCGCAGCGGCATGACGACAGACGATGACGCAGTCAGCGAGATGAAAATGGGCCGCTACTGGAGCAAGGAGGAGCGCAAACAGCATATAGTACGAGCGAAGGAGCAGAGGCAGAGGCGAGAGTTCATGAAGCAGAGCAGACAGGATTGTCTGAAGGAGCAGGGCAGTGGAGAGGAGAAAAAGGAGGTGAATATTATTGAACTGAGCCACAAAAAGATGAACAAGAAGAGGAACAAGAAAGTTTTTGACAATTGGATGACGATCCAAGAACTGTTAACTCACGGCACTAAATCCCCAGATGGAACAAGAGTATACAATTCCCTTTTATCTGTAACCACTGTATAAGTGGGCTGTCTAAATAATGTAAATAAGATTCTACCAGTTGGGGTAGAAATTCCTGCCTCGTTAAATGTGGCAACCCTTTTTTTTGTGTAAATACAAAATGGTCCCCAGATGTTGAGCTACAATACCGACATGTAAAAGGTTGGGTATCAGAAATGTTTAAAAACAGATCATGAATTGTAGTATTGTTTTGAAGGCAAAATAAGTACAGATTTTTTTTCACATGCTTTCAATAATCTTTATACCTTTGTACCTTTTGAATAATACGTAAAACTGTTACACTTCTGGAACCTTTATACACCAATAGCCATAGCATCATTATTTTTTAGTTTTTAGTTTTACTACGATCTTTAAAATCCTCATGCAATTGTAGAAACAGAAAGCTTGCCTAGGTCATACAAATAACTGCCAATATGTATTTGTAAGAAGACATGTATTTTCTACCAGTATTTTACTGTATGTGTACTTTTACGTATTTTTAAATCAATATTTAGCTTCAAGGTTATTTGCAGTATCCTTTTTATATTGGACATTTGTAAATGTTTTTACACTTTTCCAAAGGATCATTGATGTTCCGGTTTGTCTGTACTTTAAAAACATTTTGTACTTGACTGTACTTTTTTAGTCTATATTAAAAGGCGCCATCAAATGGATTCTGCAAAAACGTAAAACACTTGCTAAAATTGACTTGCGGTAAAACAGGGCTGCTGTCTATTGATATCATTGCTACCTGCGAACAGCTGCAGCCTCTCAAATACATTTTGCATGTATAGTTAATTAATTTGTTTATACAAAACACTTGGAATTGTTAAAGCCTGTTGTAGTTACTGTGCGCTTTGTAGGATTGGATTGGATGTACTGAACTAAATAGTGCATTTTAATGAATCTTTAGTTAGCAGCACATTGTGATGTCTTGTAAAATGAGAGAAATAATAAATTATTGTTTTATATTTGATGAGCTTTCAAAATAGTGGGTGTTGTATGTTTCATTCTTGCATTTTGGTTAATTCAGGGGTCACAATGAAACTGAAGCCATTCCTTTGGTCAGGTCTATTTCACATTCTACATAAAACTACAAGTAATCTACAAGTTTGGGTTGAAAGGCATTGAAGTCAATGGCATTGTGAAGCTTCCTTGAAGACCATCAAATGTGCTTGTCATTTGCTTTTTGTAATGCTCCCCTCGTTTCACACATTGGCAGCCTTTATTTGTGATTTAATAAAATGCAGTTTTTGTTTCTTAGAAACTAAAGAGGCCCAATGGTATAGATTCAATTTAAGTGACCACTTTAGACTAACATTTTGCCATTATTTTTTTGATTGTTGAAGACGAAGATTGTTGATTCAGTCGAAATTCAGGGGAATACAAAACTATTGAGGGCCATATCTTGGCAATTGTATGAGTTGGAGATATTTCTGATACTGGAGATGTAGCTCCTGGAGATCATGGGAACCACTTCTCAGATTCTGATTAATCTGTGCTTTTTTATTTGATTGGAGATTCTGTTCCACATGCTGTAGATGCAGGCCAGGGAGACACATGGAATGTATTACATATATCTTTGTGTGTTATTTACAGTTCCTTTCAAATTAAAAGACTCCAAACAGTTATTTGTTAGCTATCTGACAGGAACTCAATCACCACAGACACACACAGACTGCTACCCAAAAACAGTATTAATATTGCCCTTCATTTTTAACACAAGCAGCACCACCAGAGACAATGAACTATAAATGCTGGCATTAAATTAAATTGTCTGCTCATAAATCAAGGTATTTTCTTATATCAATTGGGTTCATTCCATTAGACTGTTAGTCAGTGTAAACCTTTTTTTTTAAAATCAACTTTAGAAATATTGACTGCACCTTTTCATCAACTTTATTTTAATACAGACAGAGGCCATATATTCTGTAAATTAAGGTCTTCAGTTATGCATGATAAATTGCCACAGTTCAGGTATGTGTAGCTGTCAACTGGTTCCCCATATTCTCATTTTACTAGCCTATTGGTACTCGTCTAGCACAGACTTTATTTACTAGAACACGAAATGTGACATTTTTATACATTTCCTTTTCATCAGTAAATAAGTCAATAACGTCCAAAGCAGGAGAAACTATTTAATATCATACATATCATTCCTGACAGGAGTATTTGTTGGGGAAATGCACAGTAAACAGCTCTGAACTTAATTTACAGTACAAACTAAACTTGCACAACCCTAGAAACGTTGCCTCAATATGTAATAAAGAATTCTTACATGTAGCTCAGTATTACAGTTTAAACTCCCATGCTAGTCGTAATATAACTTGTAGTTCCATCAGCTGCTTCATTACTAATGTTTATCTTTAGATTAAAATGTTATTTTGCGTTACACATAAATGTGGGGTGCTGGTTGATCAGAAACATTAATTTGCATTAATGTATTTTGTATTAAGTTCAAAGGCGAAAGGTAGCATCTTGTATAGAAAAGACTTATATGACAGATTACTTATGGCAAGTGCGAGAATGCATTTGAGAGAATAGAGATATACTATTTAATATTTACTTCCTCGAACATTTACTAGTTTTGCTTTGTCCCTCAGATAGAACCCCCATTTGTCTTGATTTAGATGTAGATTTTAAAACCATTCTAAGGACCTGGGGCTCGGTTCTATATTACGAGATCACCTGCAATTTCGATTTGTTATCACCTGTTTCTATATTCGAGTTGAATCATAGCTGGTGGGTGTCGTGTTTCAATACGACAGATAGACTAGCCATGTCAAAAAATACATGAACCACACACCACAAGTAATGTATTTTGAATGGTCGTGGAAATCACATTTGCATAATCCTTAGTCATATGACTATCTATTTCTATCTAATGTATGCTGTATGTGTAATTGTATATGTTCCCACGTTTGGAACTGCACCATAAACACAGCATGGTGTTACTAATAAGGAGTTATTTAACAAGTCTAATTTAATATTTAACTAAATAATTATTAACTATGTTAGAACACATGTGACACATTTAAAAAAACAAAATATAATGAGCCTAATTGTTAAGGGGAATTGTGGGTTGTGTTAGGAGACAATCTGGACAGGAAAATCAGTGAAGGCATCTGCCGAAACAGCATAAAAAAGAAATCATTATACTAGCAGAGCTAGCTTACAGATATGCCTACTGCGAGAAGAAGTACAAATTAATAAGGACATTTTAATGTTTTAAATTCACAGCCGTGTAACATTTTCCTCAAAAGGGGAATCAAAAGGCCTGAAAATTGCAAATAAAATGAATGCGGCTCACGGGCCATAACATGGGATCAAACAGGCAGAGGCCCCCTCACCCTACACACTCTCAGCAGAAGAAGAGAGGATCACTATAATTTCTTGATCGATTTTCAATTTTATTTATTTATATAGCGCCTTTCTTACCACAGTATCTCAAAGCACTTTAAACGTGGTTACAGAGAAAGAAGTCTACAGTATCAAGAAATAGTCATTAAAAAAATGATAGGCTACATAATTATACATAATTATAATAATAATAATATCATATAGAAACGCTCCCTCTATCGTATATTGTGCTCCCGATGTTGTACTAGCCTGATACCACTTGGTATTGGTATATAGAAACGAGCCGCAGATCTTGTATTGTACACTGGAAACATGCAGGTAAAGGGCTGTTGGGGTTATTAGAAGCGCAGTATAACTTGTAGACTGGAAACATGCAGGTAAAGGGCTGTTGGGGTTATTAGAAGCGCAGTATAACTTGTACTATTTCACAGTACAAGTTATCGTCTTACTGATTCTTTACTAATAGACATTGCCTTGACTTCAATACTACCTTTGCTTATATAGTGGGAATGAGCAAAGCAGGGCAAACATTGGTTTAATGAACCGGATGAGCTGCCTTTTGAATTGCCTTTGGTAGAGAAATGTGGTTGAGGTAAGAAAAGCCGACAGCTAAATAATTAGAAAAACATAAAAGAAAGCAATCTAATCAGAAAATACACAATATACAATTTTCAGTAGTCCCTGTCTACATGCAGTATAACTGTGACTTAAGAAGGTTTAAAGGATCACATTACAATTTAGTATTGCATACATGACTAAACATGGTCTTCCCCTTAAACATGTTATTGGTTACCAACAGTTCTTAATTAAAGTGAAGCTCACTATTGCAACCCTACTGGAATCCCTGATTTTCATCTAACTGGGATCAGCAGGCAAACAAGCATCATCTGGAAATCTAGTCATCATGGCTTATGGATAATTAGATCAAGTTATGTGATATCTTTACCACAAAAGCTAGACCCAAGGACAGCACAGAATTAGAGAATACAAAAGAGCTTTTGCAGAAAGTGGTTTTAAGTTAAAAAAAGATAAGTATATAGTTTATAAGGGGAATAGAGGGAGTATACAGTGGGAGGTAAGCCAGCAATAGTTCCCCTATTAGTTATACATATGGTGTGTCCTAAATAATTGTAATCCAAGTATATTGTTACCTGCTTCTTATCAATATTCACCAGAACAGATCATTCACAGTCAAGAAGAATTTGCACAGGTTAGAATACATAGAAAGCATCATTCAATAAACTCCATAAACCACTCAATGCCACTTCAATGTGTTATTGATCTAATAAAAGAAATAATAAGTGTCTAAGTCAAGTAGAAGCTAAGTCAAGTAGATACATGTTTTGGCTCGTGCCTTATGCTGATGAAGACCCTAGCCAAAACATCTGTCTACTTGACTTAGTTTCTTTGCCTAAGGTTTCACTTACGAATCTCAGCAGTATGTAGAGAGAGTGTTCACACAATATTATGTATATAAGGCTCAAGGCCAAGGTAGCAGTTCGAAATGTTGTTCTATACGTGTACTTTGTGCACCATATGTTGTCTATTGATTTCAAACAATAAATATCCCACTTAAGTGTATGTAAGGGGATAACCTTCCCCTACTATAGCTGCCTATCAATATATTATGGGTCCCTCATGGCTGTAAATAAACAAGTGTGTAGTGAGCAGTGGAGCAGATATGTGCCCTTTACCTCTTGGTCTTGACACTGAATCCCTCTGACTCAGGCTGGATTCCCTTTTAGAAAAAAGCGTGAGGAAATGTAATTCAAGACAAAGGGCCACAGGATAAATAACTAAGCATTGTAGATATAACAAAGTGCAACGGAATTGTACAATATGTTTTAGGCTTATTAAATCTCAGACCTAAAAGTTATTTTACTTAGTATAAGAATATTGGATCTCAAAACTCCTGATTTATTTAAAGCCTGGGTTAGCTCTAAGCGGCCGCACGGTATTACACATATCTGCTGCGCAATTTGCTGCTCAGGCGAAAGCAAAGTGTTTAGACATGTCTTATGTTTTATATGTGTCCCATAATCAACTAACAAAGAGCTACACACCTCGAACCAGCATAGACATGTATTGCCTTGTTATCATGTAAACCAATGTAACAGCCAACCTGAACAACTTATCCCTTCTAATGCAGTATGTAATTGTGAGTATCAATGACAAGGTGGTACAACCATCTGTTCAACACGGCCTGGATGGGAGCCCAGGAACCTCATTTGCATGTTTGGAAAAACACCCTCAAGAGATTATTAATCAGGCAAAATCTTGAAACAACTGCAAAAAAACTGCCAAATAGGCATATTAACACAGTCAAATACATGATTTGTGGCAATACTATACATCATCAAAACTGATGAGGAATAACAGTTATCTTAATTGATGTATTCTTTTTGTTTAGAATCACTTTGTGTATCGTTTTCGATTTCTGTCGTCACATCCAGGTGAGTTTTTAAAATGCAGAAGTATAAAGCACTCCTGTGTTTTTTTAAGTACAGCTGGTACCTGTGCGTTACCATTTACCTGTTCCTGTCCAACAGTCTTTCCCTAGTGAATGTAAGAAATTCCATTCCATTGCTACTGGCAAGTAAACTTAGAAACAACTCACTGACCCCAAGTTCAGAAAGCAGAGATGCAACAGACATTGGCTCACGACTTTGATTGCTTAGACCACTGCATCAACAATGTAGTCTTCTTTGTTCCATGAAAGCACCTTATTTTCAATTCCAGGCACAACAAACATGCACCAGATTCTGAACTTGCTGAAATTGTGTAACTGACTGAAGAATATCATGTGAATGTTTGTAATTTGCAGAATGCTAATTATCAAATCACTAGTTGACATTCAATGCATTCATAGTAACTTCATAGTATACAAATGTAAAACGTTGCCAGTACCAGTACATCCATTACCTTATCAACAAGGTACCATATGATTATAACATGCGCACCTAAGAAGCCTTGTGTTATTGCTCTTGTTATCTATTCATCTCATGTAGTTGTTTTATTTAGCTATAAACCTTATATTATATCATTTCACTGTAACTTGTAGCTGCACAACCTGTACATAACACACATAAATTATCCTAATTTGTAAAAGGGTGTATGATATGATATACAGTATGAACACAAATCTCATACTCCAGTCAAATAATAACAAACCAAGAATTACACTTTATTTTTAATACTCTTGAAAAGCTCTATTACCATAGAATGAAAAAAATGCATCCATTTGTTTTGCTGATATGAAAAGTTAAGTACCTTGGGAAAATATAGCCATCTAAATAGATTAGTGACAATATGAAAGCACAATAAATTGCTTATAATCATTTAGAATGCACCTTGGCTACAGTAAAGCAACCATTTACTGGTTTTAGTGAAGGCTCCTCGGTATCTTCAATGGTTGAAAAGGAATGTCAGACTTCCAGTGTATAATCTTCCACCTATCACAGCGATTACATACTTTACCAAACCAGCACTGACAGGACAAAGCAGCAATAGATTCTTCTCAGATAGCAGTGGTAGGGTTTTGATTTTTTGCTTCCCATGGTAATCCCTACCCCAGTGTCTCAGCAATAAAGTCAACCAATTATTTAAACAGATTTAAAATCTTAGTCAGAAAGCAACGAGAAGTGGTGCATTTTAAAATGCACTTCAAAGACGTTTGTGCTATACTGCCTACAAAAATTTTCTTTATACTTTTCCTTAATCTGAACCACAGTCAGTACTAATACATTTAGGTTTGCTGAAAGCTATGTATCGTGTGTCTCTTCCATGATTAACATGTGCTAGTACAAATAATGCAGAAGTAAACTCCTTCTTTGCCAATCGCTTCTCATGATGTTGACAGAGTAATTGAACCAGATTAATTGAATGATCATTAATCTTTCTGCTACAGTTGTGACCACTATATTGATCTGTGGTCCAGACTGTCACTGCACCAAAGCCAAGGGTATAATAAGATAGATTAATAGTTAAACAGAGTCCCAGTTGATCTCTTGTTTCCAGTCAGTAAAAGCAGGACTTTACTACAGTAAGACTTAGGGGTAGGTGTACTAAGATGGGCCAGTCGCAGGGCAAACATACCGCAATTTGCATTTTCGTTGCGACACTTGACAAAGTAAACATTTTGTCGTATGTACTAAGAGAAAATAATGTTAATGAAGACAGCAGCAATATACTTGCGAGAGTTGTGCGACATTGTTCAAAAAAATAGCGGGAGTTGAGTTGTGGTTTGCTGCAGCAGCTAGGGTGCCCAAGAGATAACGTCTATACATGCAAGGATGCAAGAATCAAAATAACATTGTTTTTATTAAATGTAAATGTCATCTGTACAATGCATTCTGTTCTGTTTACATTTGATCTATTTTAATACTTTAATAGTTGAATTCATTTATTGTGCTCAATGTATTTTAAAAGTAAATCATTCAGATGACACTAATGTGTTTTGGGTAGGCTAGTATGTAAAAATATAAACCTGTACAGTAGACCTATACAGTATACTGTACAGTAGTAAAATCAAATGAATACCTGCTGCTGCTGCATTGTACACATTGGTGTATAATGGGAATAAAAGATTATTTAAATTGAAATTAAATGATTTTAGCGTATTTTTTTTGTAATTATTATTTTTAACTTGGCCTACTTAGTAGCCTAGACAATTGACACAAAATAGATCATGGTCCTACACAAATGCTCAGAATGAGCTGGAGGGGTTAGTGGCACATGCGTCTACTGCTCCTAGCACACTGGAGAAACCAAAAATGTCACCGAAATTTGTTTTCAAGGCTTGTAAGTACACCCTGCCTTCCGTGAGAAATAGGTACTTGGGTGTTCGCCTCAAAAATGCATTGAGCACAACTGGCAACGCATGAGAAAAAGCAGACTGGGAAATGCCAGCAACAATTGCGACTGTATAAAACATGCTTTCAAAAGTTCTGAACAAATTGATGCAATTGTAAGTGTCGCAATTGCCGGCAGCTTTAGTACATCTCAATATAATATTTGAGGACCCTCATTTGCACTCCACCCCCTTTTTGCAAATTTATGCAGGAACGCCCATAATTACACATTCATCTAAACTTGAAGCGCAAAGAAAAAGTCCCTAAAAAGTCGCTAATAGCATTGCGCTTGTTTAGTACATTTCACCCATGACTTCCGACTCATTTGTAATAGGTTTGCGACTATTGCCACAGGCGCAACACTTTAGTACATCTACCCCTAAATCTTTTTTTTGGGGGGGGGGGGATATTAATTTAAACATCTTGTGTGATATAATCCACTGATTCCATTATTAAGGTCTTGTGATTAACTTGGTTGCAACAGGCCTGTTCTGTGGATAGTGTCCATAGATGTGATAACACAATGCGTTTACATTGTAAATACCATAGTTAACCATAGTTGGTTACAGTGATTCTGTGAATGAGTCTCTCTTTTCATCAGCAGTTGGCACTGATTGTTCCTTAAAGCAGACATACTCAGAGCTCTTAAACCTGATATAATCCGTCAACAGTTGGTGAACAATCTCCTACAAACTCGAGAAACAGATTTTACTGTCATAGCCTAAGACAGAAGATTGTCTCAAAAAAAAAACCCATACTGCTTTAGGAACACAGGATACAAAGATTGAATTATTAGTTAAAGTTGTTATGGATGCACACAGAATACTGTCTTTACAAATCCAATTAAATACTTGTAACAAAACATTTGACATTCGTAGCTTCTTGCATGTGCACATTTATTATCTTGGGGTAAGTACTGTAGGCTGCCTGAGTCATTTGCCTTTTAAAGCATAAACACATCCAATATGTTTACTAATATATATATATATATATATATATATATATATATATATATATATATATATATATATATATATATATATCATACGAATATAACATTGACTGGAAATTAATTGTCTTAGAAAGCAGCAATGTGCCTTGCTTTACCAAAGCAATTTAAATATGCTTTAGTTTTCAGTTAGATTGCATTGTGTTTTATCAGTATCGATTATTTAAATGCTTAAATACCATTTCAGTATCTGCCTTTTGGGATACATTTGTAGGACATGAGATGTGTAATAGAATTTCAATCTATTTTAAGCTCTAGAGTAAAATTAATATACTAATAAACTTAACTATTAATGCATCTGAAGCTTTTTCTGTACAACAAACATCAGAATCCATTTCACTCATCATTGACTTTATTAGTTTATTAGTGCAATCAGCACACTAATTTCTTATTCGATTATCATATAGGAATTTATCAGCAATAATCGATGCATTGGTGTTTTATTTTAACAAACATTGTTTTTTCTTTTTTTAACACAAAATTGAATAACTACAAACACTGTTGTGCATAACAGTTCAACAAAAAGACACAAATTACATTCAAACTGGAACACTTCCAATTATAAAAAAATAAATACAAAGGACTTGCGTTTTTAACAACTGAAAAGAATATGCGTGCAGCCACATCAGATGTAAGGTTGCCAACTGTCCGGTTTTTGACCGGACATCATTGTACAGTGTCCTGTCAGAACCACTGACCGGACAGCAAACGTCTGGTTGTTGCGGATCTTGCTTACTGACTGTTCATTGCCGTTTGGGTATTTCCATTCTCGGTGAGTCAGTCCTGTTTCAACGCTGTACTCTGCAAACATATTTTTATTATTATTATCAGTCCGTTAAGTTGGAGAACTACACTGAAATGTATTCTGCGTTATTTTACCATTCGCTGGATACAATCACTGAGCATCAATAAAAATCACGCACAGCACTGTGGGACCATTACTTTATTTAAGCAGTAACAAATTCACATGACTAGGATTGCATGTTATTCATCAAATACTTGATTTAGAGGTACCACTTTGGTATTTGCTTATCAAACAGAGTGAAATGAACCTGTCAGTATTCGATCTTTCCTTCACCACGTTACCTTAACAATGATTACAGAGACAGACCAGATCAGTGACTGATGTCCAGCTTGAATTGACCGCAAAGGCAGAGGTGATTGCCTTGACCTCTGTTTTTTGTTCGTTTAGAAAGGCAACCCTTGACCCTGACTTTGGCATAACTCTGTTCTATTTATTCTTTAAGTGACAAGCACTAAAATTAATGAATTACAAAAAAGACAGGAGAACCACAGTACTTTGACAGTAACAATTGTAAAAACATGGTGTGAAATAACATGTCAATCACATCTTGACAGAATGACATGAAATGTATTCAATGAACCATAATTACCTTGTCAACTTCACTGAAAGTAACAAAATTGTCAGTATACAGAATATCTATCTATCTATCTATCTATCTATCTATCTATTAGTGCTGTCAGTTAATCGCAGTTAACTGCGATTAACACGTTCATATTTTTTCATATTTTGTGAGAATTTTTTTTAACACACGTTAATCGCACTCCTTTGTCTTGTCCATCTTAGCATAACGGAATTAATTTCTTGCAGCACCATTTTAATACACTCAAGTGCATGCCAGGATTGAATGAGTGCAGTCATCGTTTGCATATCAAATTAGTCCCGGAACCACATTATGTAGCAAAGAACTCAAACTGAAGGATTTGTGAATGGGAAGTTTTTTTTTTTTTTTAAACTGACAGTTCATTGGATAGAAAGAGGGTTACTTGTATCTACTATGTCAAAGTGAGTTCCAGTATCACAGCAGAAATGCACCTGCGTGCTAAACATGCTTTCTTCTCAAAATATACTTTCTAGTAGTTCTTCTGCTACAGACAACAACAATACAATAACAAATGAAACCTGTCAGTTTTGACAGGATACTCAGAATCACTGCAAAACCATGAATCAGGCTAAGTACGATACTATAATCAGTGTTGTTGGATAGCTACCAACTGCAGACCCGTTAACATTTTAGCTTTGTTTTATTTCAATAACCACATTTATTTCAAACAGTATTATTTACAGTTATGGAGGATATAACCATTACTCAGTGAATGTTTTGTTTTATTTAGGCAATTTCAAATTCATAATAAAAGAGAATTTAAAATGATTATTATTATTATTATTTAAACTGCAATTAAAAACATCAGTTTATGAGTGAAGGAAACTGATCACTTTAAATGCAGTAAGGTGAGTAATAAACTGTGATTTAGCATTTGGTTCAAACAATTTAACAACAAATGCTTTATTGTAAATAAATATAAAACTACAGAGGGACCAACAAATAGGATCCAGAATCTGACCCTGATTAGTTCTAACTTTGGACCACAGTAACTTAGGAAGACTGACAGTCAGGAACACTCTTGCTTTTTATAGTTTATGCTATGACTGCTATATATTAACAGTGATTCCATTTGCATGTAACTGAACATTTGTTTGTTTTTTAGGGTTGTTACAAGCACTAACTTTTTTTTCCTGGAGATAATCAACAGATGAATTCATGTCCTCAAAAAAAGGTATATACTTTTTTAATGCCTTGGGTGTTTCTATTGCTTTAAAAATAAAACACAGTATTTCTATTTTAATGTAGATTATTTCAAGAGATGGCATTAAAATAAAAGCAGCCAGAAGACACATTCAAGCCATTCATCTCTGGCTGCTGGGATGTAATTGATTACCCCTCTGTAAGGATGGCTGAGCACAGACTGCTATGATTTATGTCTTGGGAGAACAGTGTGTACAAACTCTTTAATGGGAGATAACAATATGGCATGCAAAGAAAACAAAGGAACTCGCAATCCATTTTTGGGGGGAGATTCTTTCCTGATGTTTTTATTATTATAATAACATACTTGTCTGCCTGGATAACTTATAAAAATGATTTAAACTTGTCAGGTGTTTATTTCCATGCTGCCATGTTGTTTCCTTTGTGTGCTATTTGCAATGTTTAAATTTCAGGGCACAGTTCCAATACGTACGTTTAGCAGCTGGTAAGAGGCAGGTTGAAATGCACTCACCAAAGTCTTTGAAGTCCTTGACCTTGTTTACATATTCTTTAATTCAAATCTGGTTTGGGCTCATGAAGGAAACGAGTGTTTCTACTCCAATGTCTGCTTGGATACCTGGGCCTGGCTTGGCACTAAGCCATGCTAGCAGGTGTGATGTCTTACACAAAGACAAATCCCATCCATCTGACTTGCTCTTACAGTTGTCTTGATCCATTCCCTGTTACTTAATAAGTATCTCTTTAGTAAACCAACAATAAGGTACTCGTAACTAATCCAGCTAAATTTACATATCCTTACATCTATGACAGAACCTTGACAGCAGAATCAACATGGAAGCCATGTTATTGGAAAAGCAGATGTATGGACTGTAGCATTTTAGAGCCACGGTGTCAAGTTTGTATGAATAAAGAAAACCAAGTCCAGTCTATGAAATAGCATAGGAAAAATCTGCTGGTTTACATATGTCTTCTATACAAATACATTTACAAAGAAACAGGAATATAACCATTTGAACTGCTGGCCAGATATATCACATTATACCAATGTTGATTATACCAAACATGTATTTGGCTACACCGTAGAGCATGAAGGTTCCCCTATCTTGCTTCTAAATCTGTGCCGCATGCAGTGAATGCTAATGTCCCATCCTCAGGACCTATTGAAAGTGCTACTTGGTAGGTGAACTGTGACATAGATAGCATCAGGTCAGGTCATTTCTATAATGAACATCTTCAAATGCCCACTTCCATAGCTTGAGGTCATTGATGAAGGGGAAAGTAGGGGACTTTTTAAGTCTCCATTCACAGTACACTTTAAATCAAGTGTCTAGGAATTAAGCATACATCTTATGCAACATATTATAAACTTTATTTTAAGGTTGGAGAGACGACTGTGGACACGGTAACAGTAGCATAGGCGGTTCAATTATGCATTGAGAAAGGGCTGAATAGAACTGAATGGATGAATGGCAACTTAATAAAAACATGCTGAAGATAGTGATGGTGCATACTAGGACAAGGTTCCATGGACTGATGAAATCCTCTTTACTCCTCAGGTGGAATGAGTTTGGATTGGCGACAAAGAGTGGCAGTGCCATGCTATTCTCGACTCACATGTGTTCACCTTTGACATAACAAAGAGGTTTCACAGAAGGTTGTATTTACTGCACATTATACAGGAAAATGTTCTACATAAAAGGTTTCGACAATCCTAACATTCATCTGTGTTTGTGAGGGGTTTTTGTTTGTTTGTTTAAAACCTTTGGTCTCTTCAGTCTCCAGGCTTCCAACCGCATTCAGAAGAGAGATTTAAGAGATTAGGTCAGCAAAAGAGGGGGAAGCTTTAAAAAACACAAAACTTATTTCAAGATGAATGAGAAGAAAAAAAAACTAGCCCAGAACTGTGTTTGGGTAGAACAAATACATTATACTATAGTATGTTGCACTGTATGTTCCTTCCAAGCTCAAATGAAAATCAGTGTTAAGGAGAGACAATAGGCACTAAGCATACCTCCAATAACAATCATCAGGAGACAATGTACTGTATACAGACTACAGGAATGGTCTGATTATAGGTAATACAAGCATAATTAGAAATAAATTAATCAGGTTGTGGTACTATGTCATTATAATAGAAATGCCAGATTAGTGTCACTTCCTGGGTGTTGATAGATGATCTGTTTAATATTCCTTTAATGAGTTAAACCGACCAAGTCTAGTCCCTTGCTTGGTGTCTACAAAGTTCATTTTGTTACGAGGGGCTCTACAATAAGGAAGAGAGTGACCTATTTCATAAACATCTCTCTACAACCTGTTCTAATGGATATTTAACAAGTACCCCTTACATTAAAATAAAATCTAATATATTTGCACATAAATAATATAGTATAGATTTGTGTGTTACATTTTTGTTCTTTTCTTTTTTCTTTTTTTTTTTTTACTATGATTTTTTTTACTCATATTTCTTCTGGTTAGTTTTTCGATACTTGCATACATTGCATATAAAAACGTGACAACAATCATATTAGATGTAGCACATTATATTTCTTTTTTTTATGTAGTTATATAGTAAAACAAGGTGCAATATATGGGACTAATTGCTAACCTTCATATATTTACATTTTCACACAGTCACACTGTGAGTCAGTGAGTGAGCTGGGATTTGAACCGGGGACCTCCTGGTTACCACCAGATCACACATAGGCAATTGTAAGGCTAATTAAGAAGACAAAAATCCAATATGCAATAAGGCTAATTAAGAAGACAAAAATCCAATATGCAATAAGTACAAGTGGTTCACCAAACCAAAAGCAGAGTGGATACGAAAATGTATTTCTACACTACACTTTCTAAAGGGCTGCTGGTTAGGGTTAATATGTATACCACTCCTTCATAGCCTATTTTTGTCAAAACTGTTTGACTTGAGGCGAGATATACAGGGGCATACATCAATTCACAAATATGCATGGAAAGATCTGTAACTTAGATACAATTCCTTGCAAAGATGTTTGTCAATTAATTTACAGTGTGTGACTCTCACCTTCACAGACATGTAAGCCACAGAGATTAAATTGAGATTCCTTACTGTAGAGGTAATAGAATTATCCTGTTGCAGGTTCATGCTGTGTAGTTTTTTTTTTACCACATTCTTATCAAAACAAATACATCTTTTGGATGGGAAATAAAAACTGACAACTGACATCATCGTAAAAAAGCATTATATTAGCTACACTACAAGGGCATTTGATTTCAGTGATTTAGACTTAGTATCCTATATCACATTGCAATAACAGCATTGTGGTGAGAAATACTGTAAAGGGTCTTTCCCTAATTCAGTGTTTTCAATGTTTCATCTAGGATCAGTCAGGTAGAGAAATAACGAGAGCACAGCAGTCACAAAAAGGAGAAAGTAAATTATTACGATCAGGAAAGCTATTACCAAACCAGATAGTTTATTTGTAAATGGTGACTATTAGAATTTATAATGGATATCTGCATGTTCTTTGATCAGTATCATTTTGGGGTTTCCTGTGGGTGTGATAAACAGTATGGTACAACTGGTACAGATTTTGTCTGGAAATTAAATTCACTAGCCACCAGTGGCCTGCTTTTCTGACTAAGGATAGATTGGAAGTGACAACTAGAACTGTAACCTTAGCTAGCAGATTCATTATGAGCACACGCCTCAAAATGAATGATGTAAAATATAAAGAAATGTAATCCTGTTTCCTCTTATGTGTTGTACAGAGCCCTTTGGTCCGCAGAATTCGTTTACTTATGAAATGAAGGCCTGCCTTTCCACAGTTTATGAAAAGTTCACGGGGAAATTGAATGGATTTGTTCATCAAGTGGTAGTGACATGAAATTCTAGAATGAAACCTCATAAATTTGAATGCCCCAAACCCTATAAATCTTTAAACTATGCAATTACATGTATAGCCTTGCACTTGCAAGAGCTATTGTTTTACAGTTGCAATTTTCCGACTAGTGAAAAAGCAAAAAAAGGCACATGCAATCTTTATAATTCTGTCACTCTAGAATGAACATTTAGCTGAGCATTTCATATACAGTCATGTCAAAATGCATTTTTCTAATGTATATAATGATATATGATATATGTATTGTCTATGCTGTCTAATATTTAAATTGAAGTGCATGCTCTTGTCAGTTTCGTTCTGCTAATTTAAAAAGTGTAAACCCACTCTGTGCTCAAGCTAATTTTCTAAGCAGTTGTTGTCAATCCTCGTCCTCATGTGTCGCTTCCCCTTTTTTCAATTAGCAATGTAGTCTGGTGTACATAGAGCAATCACTGCAGCAACAGACTAGTTAAAGTCTCAATGGCTGCCTGTGAGTGTTGTCTTATGTACACTGGACAAAAATTAAACAGATATTTAGTTCCTGGCTGGTTGAAACAAAAACCTTGACTTTAGGACTGGGGTATAAAATCACAAGTGTTTTTTTTGTGTAGGCTAATCTAGTGGTCCTCAATCTTTGGAATAGTTTTGACCTTTATTAATATGCAAAAAAAAAAGTAAAAAATGTGACATCCTAATATAACCCAGCACATGTGGTTTAGATTGTCTTTATACAGACTTTAAAGCATTTCCACATGCCTGAGATGCACTCGGGCTCCAGAGAGAATGTATAGAGTTCTGTCTCACAAACCTGAGAGCTTTATTTGTTCTTATACCAAACATTCTATAGTGTATTGTTATGATTGATGCACATGTGTATTATAAATGCCTATTTAACACATATATATATAGTATATTAGTGTTATTGGGAACCTTTTTTAAACTACTTTATCATTCTTATTTAATCATTCTAATACTGACAGTGGTTGATAGAATCACACATTAACTTCCCATCAGCCACACTTACTGCATAGAGCACAGGCATAGATGATATTTGTATTAATTATGTTACCATATAGTTATCTTGCAATCTTGCTGTGACAGAATTAGAAACAAATCCATTAATGGCTATGGAGATGAACTGCCTTATACATTTCTTATTTTCAGGGTCAAAGAATATCACTAGCTGGAAAGTAAGTCAGTGATTAGGGGGAGTAGCTCCTTGTTTAATGACTGGAAAGACGCCGTTGAAGGGGTGGCTACACTTTCACTCAGTGCAAGACTATCTTAAAGTAAGGTGTGCAAAAGGAGCTTTCTTTAAATTCATTTTTTAACTCAAAACCGCACATGTGAGAACTTTGTTGTGAATGGAAATACACAGCACAGAACACCTTTAAGGGTTACTTGATCAGCTGAAATGTTTTAATTTGGTGTATGCTGTACGGACATCATTTAGTTTTTACTCTCTGTACTACAAAGCTTGATAGGAGCTACAATTTGAAATACCTGAAACAACCCCAGGAGGTCTCAAGGGCCAAACAATGCTGCCAAATTACAGACATATCGGGTTAAAATATGAGACAAATTAGACCACATTAAGGAAACACACCTGGCACAAGATCTGCCAACTGGCAGGAAGGCAAACTCATCAAGCCCCTGTTCATATTGACTGCATCCTTCATTACCCAATGCTGCTGGGCTTTGCTGATCTGCCACCAGTCACTTGACCTCTACTTCTGTGGATGCATTTGTTATATTAAACTGTAGTAAACCATTCAATGTTCTGAGCAATCATACTATTTTCAATGTTGTTGTCCAAAGAAGTGGCAAATCTGTTTACTGTTTTACTGTTTTTTTTTTTTTTTTTCTTCAAATTATCGATACTGTAGCCATTGCTGTAGAGTGACATGGGTGAGTAAAGAGAGGCAGTGAAAGAAAGAATGAGATTGACTGATGCAATGGAAAGTAGCTAATACTTTATCCCTATAACAACTCGTGCAAATAAATGATCTGGGAAGTGCAGCATTAAGAGTTCTTATCCAGTCTGCCTCGCTCTATGGCCAAACAGCATTGGTATGTTGAAGGGTGAATATCCTTTCTATCACCTGGTCTCAGGGTTCATTTAAGATACATCAAGAAATAGGTAGGGAAATGAAAGATTATAAGAATGTATATGTTCTTTTTTTCTATATATAATCATTGCAAACGTTACAAATTTGCTTCGTTGTTTTTTTTTTTTTTTTTAGCCTATACAATCTATATATGGGTATAATGTAGGATCACAATTTCATAAACACAAGTCTAGAGTTTTGAAGTAATAAATAATACATCAATAAATGTAATACTTCAATGACTTGCACTGATGTTGCGTGCACGTATTAGGAAAATGCTCTGATGAAAAAAATGTGACTTTAGTCACTAATGTAAACCCTCCAAGATGTTCTGTAACCCACATTACACTCCATCAAAGAGTCGTGTGTTGTGCTTAGTTGCCCAGGCTTTTAAATATAGGATTATATATTCAGCATTTGTTCCAGAAAATTTCGAAAATTATAATGTATCTAAATAGCTAAAAGCAAAATTATTCTTGATCAGCAATATCAGCCGCAGAGGGTGTATTGCCGAGATAAAAAATAAGAAGCTATGGCTTAATCTTAATCCTAAGAATCCTTCTCATTCTGAGACTCTATTAAACTGTCACTATTTACCTGATTGCCAGATAGCAGAAGAAGTGTAGTATATTATGCAGTATGCAAAGGTAAATGAGCCACCACACTTTCTCCACCAACAAATCAATAAAAAAAAAGAAATTGATAGGACTTTCTATTAGGGGAAAACCTATTTTTACAGAACAAAAAATAAAAAAACTACTACTTTTCCCTGTAATTGTGTTCAGGCTTTGGAATAGCCTATATGGCTAATAGCAGATACAAATAGTGTTGTTTCGCTTCCTCACAGTAAGAAATGATCCATACACACAACTATTACATATTCCAGAATATAAGTTTCAAAACTACATTCATAGCAGCTGCTGCATCATTTTTACTGCCAAAATCCTACTGGAACATAAGAGCACACAGCAATTACAAACAGCAAGCATTTGCAATCATAACAGAATATCTATGTAACAGTTGTAACAGGTACATAAACCTGTTTTATTCACTGGCTATGACCACAGCCATTTCCCATGACCTAGCTGTAACCAGACGCCACTTCTCATGCTTATAGATCAAGAACAAGCTAAAGAAGCGAGCAGGTGCAGCATAGTACCAACACAATGCTTCTCTAAGAGCCAAGCTGTTATATTTACAACTAACTATTCCAAACCCATGCATTCATTACTTCACATCAACGGTAACATATTACCACTGAAGTATAGGTAATGTTCATTTTAATCTGAATTTGAATGGGAAAAACTTTTGACAGCTTTAAATCTATGTGCAGTACTTCAGTCTAGAAATGTTTAAAATATTCACAAAAATAGACAATGCGAACTGTGTATAACTTAGCCCAATATCAATACTACTGCCATATGCTAACAGTTAATTCAGTGTTATTCAATAGGCTTAGCCAATGCTTGGTTTGTTAAAGGATTAATACATCTCCTCTCATCCATAACACATAATCAAGTATGGCACATAATATGTATTTTATTCATTAGTATTTAGTGCAAACCTTAATCCTGGAATCAAAAACTACTTTGATCAGACTTTCTTTCAGTCTGTTAACACAGAGAATTGAAGGGCAGGCAGACATGACGCTGGTATCAAACAGCTCTACAAAAATGAGGTTAAAAAGCTTCTGACCCCTTATGGAAACAATATTTATTAGATATACAGTATATTTAGAGAACTGCAGGAAATGTTCTAATTATGCAAGGTTTTAAATCATTACATGCAACATTAGCATTAACATTAACATGGATACATTTTTAAGTGAAAAATTATCTATAAATTATATATATTTGGTGCAATTTGAATTTTCAATAGTACTCCATTAGGAATCAATTGGGCTCTACTTGCAACTGTGCTGTAATGATAAGACATGGCCAAAAATAAGATGAAATTATCCTAGTTTCTGTGATTACCACTGGTTTAGATTTTTCATTCACTTGTTTTTCATATTTATTCAACCTAAATAAATAACTTAAAATAAGGTGAAAAACTGGAGCAATCTAGGTAAAGTACCTTGCTCAAGGGTACAGCAGCAGTGTCCCCCACCTAGGATTGAACCCACAACCCTCCGGTCAAGAGTCCAGAGATGTATATAGATTTTTAAATGTTTTTTTTTTTTTTTTTTTTTTTTTTTTCATACAATATGTAACAAGAAACATACCATTAAAATCAAGTATTTGTTCCAAGCTACTAGAGCAGGCACACAATGTAGTCCTTGGAGAATAAATTACAGTTTAAGAAATACAATCTGTACAGACTGATAGTTTAAATCAAATGTTAATGTAATTCAGTTTATGTATTTGATTTATTTAAAGAAAATTTGACGGCACAAAATCATTCATGCTTCTCAGGAAAATACAGCAACCAAACGAGCAAGCCAGCTGCAACCATTCTCGTCACCTGGAATCACCTGCAGCTTTCGTTTAAAAAATATTATAATCCAATTAACAAAGCTAAAGATATTGATAATGATCTGCTCATTTTCATTTTAAACAATGCGCAGGTGATTTTCAAGTATAAATCGTCTTCAGTCGTATATAAGTGATAAAGTATCTATTCACCTTGTTGCAATCCTAAATCTCTACCCATATAGAGAACGCCTACTCAATGGAAATTGTATCTTATATATTGAACAACAGTGTTTTAAATGAAGCCTTTTGAGATTCCATAATTCAGTGTCAGATTTGAAATCCCCAATTAGGCTGATGTTCAGTAGAGGATTTTGAATAATTCTGCTCATTATTCAACTGCATTGAAGGGTATTCAGTCATAAAACATGATATCATAGCTCATTATAGCACTACTCTATGCTTAGGCTTTATCACATTCTTTTTTTTTTTTCAAAGTTCAATGGTCTACAAACATCTTTTAATGAAAAAAAAATCTTTGGCATGGATTTACTTTTGCTTTTTGTTCTCAAAATTAAAACTATTTTTAAACGCAGTAGTAGAAAGTTATTTCAACAAACGATAAAGGATTGTTTGTATTCCTTTTATTTGTGCTTGAGCAAAAACCTAGAAATTCTGTCCATCTGTACATATGTGTGGGTGAGTGTCTGTGTTTAACATTAAAATCACAAAGCTTTGTAAATTAGCCCAACACTGAAAACGCATGAATGACAAGAACACAGGTGCGCCTTATATTCCCCACCAAGTATTCCTGTGGTGAGAACCTTGGGTTATCACTTGTGCTCCTCAGTTTACAAAGCAGACACACATGCTTTTAACATGAATCGAAACGGTTAGTAGCCACGAGTGAAATGAATCAGGCCTCTGTTTTGCTGTACCAGTATCTGTTACTTCACTTTTTCTTGCAGTCTGAATGTTTTCTATAGACATGGTGCCCTTTCTGTAGTGACTTGTTCCTGCTTCATTGCCCCATCTATGACTCAGCTAAACTATTTTTCTATTATAGTGGGTCAGCCAGCAGCTGGTACACCTGTGTGCTTAGCTTATCTTTCCTCAACAGCACAACAGGCAAGAGTTTTACACATTGAGTCAAGAGAAATAATTTAATTTAGAAGTTGCTGCCTTTGGGCACATATTCAGTTTAAACACACTATTACATTTACACAAGTGTGGACTAGACCAACCAAATGTTGTACAATATTATCCTAACAATAAGAAAGATGCTAAAAACAGATTTCTGTAGCTGCATGACCAATGAGACTCGAGTTGTCAGACTTTTTTTTTTTTTTTACATTCATAGTTTCTGGATACACAGTATGTCTGCTGTATATATTAATAATAAACAGTTTTGAGAGACCTAAAATAATGCAGTTGGAAGCTAGAAGGTTTGACTGTAATTAGCTCTAAATTCATGCTATACATGAAGAAACATTTAATTATCTTTCTCCAAACTTTTATCGCAGAATACTTTCAATTTGCATGTGGGTATCATATGATAAACTGTAGATTTTATACACATTTTACAAATATTCTCAATTCTTGATTGTGACGACCTGCAGACAATGTTATAAAAAACCAAGATCATCTGCCAATGCCATATGACACACTTATGATTTGTACAATGTACTTCAGTCCATTTTAAATAATTGACCTTAAAATGTTAAGCATTTTTCTTGTTTACAGAAGCTGCTCTTTTAATGCAGTATTGCGCTTGGATAACATCAGGATCGTTGGTTTGATCATTGTCATTCTGCGTGGATAATGCAGCGTCTGTCCCAAATCTGGGGTCATTTCCTAACAAAGTGTGCATACTAGCTGCTGTAAAACTATTCAGATGAATGATTCTAACAGCAGTTCACAGTGTTGCAATCTATCTGACTTTCAAATTCATGACCAAGCCCTCATTTTTCACAGCAAAATGAAAAGACTGATGACACATACCATTAACACTGCTGGCTGTCAGGCATCAATCAGATCTGCAAACAAACAATGTATCCACCTGTAAACACATTATTCATGTCTTCCAGACGTCTGTGTAATTATACAGAAGAATGGTTTCTGCAGATGGCAGTGCAGTGGAAAAGGAATATATTCATTCAAAATACTAATTTGTGTCCACAACTCCAATTTGATGACAAAAGTAGATTTTGTGCAGAATGCACTGAAATTCCATTAACAAACGGGGCAAAATGGGTAAAATAAACTACAATTCAAACATATTTATAAGCTCTGTATTTATTAGCCTAATTAATTGCAGGACGAGCATAGAATGATCAAGAACAACTGGCTACAATGCCATTATTTCAGTGAAACCTGTTTTTGAATGGTTATCATTTTTTTTTATTTTTACAATTTGTTTCACTTCATGTTCATGTATGCCATGTGAACAAAGTTATGTAGAGCTTCTTACCTACAGCTCACCTGTCATACACAATCCTCCACTTCTTCAGCAGGCTCTCTGTCCCGGGGAGGGTGGCATTGGGTGGCATCCTACCCCTTATTCACAAAAGCTATTAGGTGTCTCAGGTTTATGCTTCAGGAAGCAAGTTAATGTTGTATGCCCAGCTATGGTATGAACAATATTGTTTACTGGTGGCATGTTTGAATATGAAAAATGTCTTCATACAAAGAAATATTATACATCAACTGTCAGCATTTTGTGTATTCTATTCTGAAAGAATAAAGTGATTGAAGAGGCGTATTATTTCAGCCCAGGACACAGTATATTGAAAAGCTGCAATGGCATTCTGCCAGGGAGCGATGAAATGTACATCCAAAATGACATTTTGCATAAACGATTTTTGTTGTGATCAGATTTATCACATATTTGCAAATGTCCTTATGATAATATAACAGAGCAATTTTTTTTTTTTTTGTTTAGCATTGCTCAACCCCTAGCAATTAACCAACAAGCCGTGTAGCCTGAAGACATTTGTGTCACTGGTTTGTCAGGCGTTGATTGATGCTTTCACTATCTGCATGCGTTATTGTTGCTCTCTTACAGAAGTACAGGCAACAGGGACTTGCTGTTTAATAGCCCCCATACTGTGACTGCCACACTGCCCAAGGGCTAGGCTATAGTTGCTTAAGTCACATCATAAGCACTTTATTCCTTAGAGACCTGGGAAGTGTTGCAGTTTACAGACTCAGCAGTATTGAAACACATGACTGCATGGAAGTGTATTTTCAGCATTGCAAAATCTTAACCCATAACTGTAAAACTGTTGACAAACTGTTGTAAAACAGAGCAGCTAAGTCTATAAGCACCTGTCTCTTATTTTTTAAAACAATAAAACAGTCATTTACTTTTACTTTAAATGTATAGATCAATGGTTTGTTTATTTTTTAGGGAGACATTGTTTGCTGTTCCAATAAAACAAATGTTAATGTCACTTCATATATGTTCAAGCTTGAAATAACTTGCCATCTGCCCTACTGTCTCCAGTGATTATTGTCTTATCATGTCTTATTATGTGTTGAACCTGTATCACATTTTGGTTAAACAGGTTTCGTTTTAATGAAGAGAACAAAATGTATAAATGTAATCTTTCACTGACCGCATTTCCTTCTTTTATTGTATGTATCAATGTTAGTAAACCTTTTTTTGTGTGTGTTCCAATAATTTTAGCACATTTTATTGATAACTTAAATAACTATGCAATACAACACAGAAATGTCTCACATATATAATCAGAAAGGAAACAGCGTTTCTATGTGTCAATTTGTTTTTGTCTGATCACCAAATGTATTATAGAACACAGAATACATATGTGCTGGAGGATACAAGTATTATCACAACATAAAAAAAATCAGGAGCTGTAACCTTAAATGCATAATGTATACATAATCACTATTGTGTGCTTTGTGAGATGTTCCATTTAACCTCATAAAAATCCATATGCTTAAGCTGCTGAAACAGCATTTGTTAATATTTATTTAACTCACAGTGCACATTAGTGGCAGCCGAATGCCTGTATATCTATAGAGTCCAGTACAACACATATTGTTTTGTCATTATATATGTCAAGCTGCACTTCTTCAAAAATATAACCAAATTATAAACAGCATTAATGTAATTTATAAAGGAAGGTTTTGCCAATATCCAATTACATTGTCAAGTAATGCGGGCCTGTGATTGATGTCTGTGAAAATTAGTCATATTAGGTTAAGAAACTGAGCTGATAAGCATTCATTGAGTCTTGACTTGAATAAAAGAGGTTTCTGGGCTACAATGCAAATAACCTGTATATGTTTTAAGTAAGTATGAAAATCTGAAGGTTCAAGTAAGCATCAACATGTAGCATGTATTTCCTATAGATATGATTAAAGCCCACATTTGCAATACTTGGTCATTTAATTTGTAGTTGCTCTAGCCTTTTATGTTCTACAAGTTTCCTTAATGGGTGCTCACCACAGGGATTCAGCAGCAATGACAGGTCAATCATAAATGAGTCTGCCATTAAAATGTTTTTCCTTATTCCCCCAGCATCTAATATTAAACTACCCGGGAGGTAGAAGTGGATCTTGCAAAATTCTTTTGATATCTGTAGGCATTTTAATATTAATAGACTAACTGAAATTAGGCAGAACATTAGGTTTAGATCATTACTCCTACAGTTTCATCCATTGTCTGCACTGATGATGGCTGTAAATTGACAGATCAGAAAATAACAAAAATAAACTGAACCTAGAAAACCTATTCATGCTTTGAAGTTGTTATTACGGTGCTGTGCTGTAGGATTACTGGCTTCACCAATGTGTGCTGTTCAGTCCCTTTTGTTGGGCTAATGCACTGCAAATGGTCTGTAAGAGTCTGAGCTACAGAACTGTAGAAACAAGAAAGAAAGAGGATATGATACTTTCAAATGCAAGCTGGAGCACTAAACAGTAACGAGTTAAGCCAAGGAAAAATACACTTAGAAAAGACATTTGAGTCTGAGTACACTTACAGACTCAAATCAAAACTCATTTGAATACTTTGCTTCTGATTTTTAAAATCTAATTTGGGTTCCAACCACTTTTCTCCTTGGCTGAAGAAGCGAACAGAGTGAGGATGTTAAGCTTGTATAAGAACCTCCTTCTGTTCTGTCAACGCTAAGCAAATTAGACTGTTTGGCTATGTTCACATACTTCAGCTGCACGCTTATTTGAGCCAAGGAAAGAAGGATGTGTGAATTAATATTTACATATAACAATTAAATATTTGTGTTTTGGGGAATTCTTGCTTTAAAGCACGTAATTATTTTAATTTGCCTGCAAACTATTTGCAAAAAAGACTGCAACAAAAAGATGCTATTAAAACAAAAAGGACAAAAGAGAAATGCCTTGATGCCCAGAATGCCACCATGGTATAAATCACCATTACTACCTATGCAACCTTTGAACTTAGCAGGGGTTTGTTAAGTTCAAAGGTGACATTGTAGTCTTTATTGCTTTGCTGAGCTATAACTCAACATCGTGCATTTTGTGAAAACTGTACACTTGCTCTTGTGCACAAAAATTCCCATAGAATGGCATGCCAATCAGTGATTGCAAATGCTCTTGGAAGTATTCAGGAATTTGTCTGCTACCCGGAGTGAAATCTTCTTATAGATTTATGGTGCTGTAGCTTGCTAAAAGTGAGGCTCTGCATTGCCATGGAACAGCAACAAAGGGTGAAAGCACGTGTGCAAATAGAGTCTGAGATTTCTTCTATACCCTTTACTCTCCTAAAAGGCTCCATTCATTGGTGTTACTGTCTGTAAGTAATATACATTCTAAACTTCTGCTTTCACTTTCAGTGTGTGTGCCAAGGACCGAAAAAGTATATGTATATGTATGAAGCATTCATAACGCCTTTATAAAGACTACAGTACATAACACTGTAAAACTATGTGCATAATCTGTCATAATGACTTTGAAAACCGATATAAGCAGCATGTAAGTATTCAAAAGACGCTGCCTTAATATTTAATACAAAACAAATGTTCTTAGAATTGCAAGTGCATGTGTGTGACTCACAGCCATTAACACTTATACTGTTAAGTATTGAGTTCTGTTTAATGATATTTGACGACACATTAACAATTCTGTAAGTCAAAATTGTAATTTGATCATTATTTAATTTTAATTGAACTTTTTAGACTCATTGGACTGTCATCACCATTCCTTCACAATCAATATAAGCCAGATTTTATTTATTTATTTATTTTAAAGATTGTTAAAAAAAAAAAAAAAAAAAAAACATTTTGGTTGACCCTAAACCAAACCCCCAACCATAAACAACAGTTATATGAACTCTTTGGCAGCTAGGGTATACCTAAATACAACTTCAAAGAATAGTTTTATGCAGTGTAACCACAATTCAATTGCATAATTAGTTATTTATTCAGCAGCTTCCTTGTGTTTTCAATATTGACAAAAATTGGTTATTTGTCTTAAAAAATAACATGAGATTCAAACACTATTGCATTTGCAGCATCGGTGTATTTTTTTATTTTTTTTTAATTATAAAAGGGACGCTGTACTGAAGAAATCTTTAATTTAACTTGAATGCTAATGGTTTGCTCCCACGGACAAAAGGAAATCTGCTATTGTATTACCTCCAGCAATGTAGCTACACAAGTGATGACTATCTGTCACAATGATGAGTAATTTTAATTGGATGAAGTTAAATTAGATTTATTGTCGAATAGTGTTTAAATATGCAGGTTTGGTTCTATTTAAGTGCAAGATTGCTGTGGTTACTGCATATTGTAATCTAACAACAAAGTGTCATCTATTCCAGAAAATCCACCTTTAAGATGCAGAATATAAAAATATTATAACCAGTTCAGTGCAGTGGCAATGAGAAATGTAAGGAAACAAGTTGTGGGGAAAAATGTATTTGAATATAATTCCTTTAAATGGTCTTGTGAAAGAAATTGTCAATCACCTTTTTTTGTAAGAGAGTGTCTATACATTTTAAGATGGTGTGACAGGGTAGCGTCACTGACCAGCTGTTGGGAGACTCAGAGACAATGAAGCTACAGCGCACTTTACTAATCGTTCTATCTAACACCCCTGATCACCTTATTTATACACCTGTGTTTGGAGCCTTAATTAATTATTTAATCACCTATTCAATTCATGGCTCCAGCCACATTCCCATTTGTATTGACAGGGAGCAATTTAACCCCCTCCCTGCCAACCCAGTATCCCCCACACCAACACACACGTGCACACTGCCACAGATGGGTTAGGGTTTTATATGAAAAAATATTATTTTAAAGGTAGATATAATTATTGTATCAATTTAGAAAAGGTCACAATATCACACGGTTTCTTAATGTGGCAGCCAGTTAAATTGGGCAAAACTCTAAAACACACATTTTAGCTGTGTGTTCTTAACTGAAAAACAAAGCTGCAAGTCCACATACACAAAGCAAGACACTTACTGAGGGAGGTTCATCTTAACTACACCTGTGGGCTGCATGTTTGTTCCCATATTATTGTGATTTTTGCCGTTTTATTTGATCGGTTCTCTGGAATTCTCAGCACATCAACCTTCTACAAGAGTGCTTTTCAGCCAATAAAAACAACTCTGATTTTAAAGCGTTTTTGTTTAGTACCAATATAAATGTACATAAAGCCTGAAAAAGAAGATGAAAACAAAAGAGACACCGAAACCACATTGTTCTTCAGCATGGAAACCAATTCCAATGATACATACTACTTTAAAACCAACAGTACAGTTGCTTTAATATGTGTAGCTACCACTATCATACATATGTTCTGCTTATTGGTATTGTTGAGCCAAGGAAGGGCTTTGAACTGATTTACTTCTATAATTGAGCTCCTTCAATACGCCCTGTGGCAGCAGTGTATACAAAGGTATGAATCCTCAGGTCTGAGATAACATTGAGCCTCCTGGGAGAACTGCTTTTCTTGGAAGATTTATAAATCTCTGTTATTTATTTTTCCTCATTGCTGTTTGCATCCTTTAGACCCTTCAGAATGTTTGTATCTCAGTGCTGCAGATTATGTGTTGACCTTGAAGCATCTGGAGTTTAACCCTTTATTTGCTTGGCTTTTATGAACCACGATGTCCAGCTGACACCTCACTGGAAGTTCCTTGGAAACCGATTAATGTTTGAGAATTGCGTTACTTAATTTGATTTCTTTCCAACAGGAAGATATCTGGAATAAGTACTGACAAATAACATAAAGAATGGTTTCTTACTCTATGTTTTTTAGATGCTGATGTACTATAATGAATGTATACTCTGCTAGAATAGTGTGTCCTATATAGGCAAGGCATTGGGTTTCCAATTTGCTGACTTGTTTTGTTAGATGCATCTTGCCAGTTCATTAAGCTCTTAAGCAAATTAACTGTAATTTACTAATGTACTCATGAGATCACTTTCCCTGCTTACCTCCATGAATTTAATGTACATCAGTGAGTTCTAGATGTTGTCCTTCCTTCTTTGTGCTTCTCTCAGGAAGGAGACCTCTGATCACCCGCCACCTTCACAGAATAGACAGGCAGAGCAATACTTCATCTTGACAAAGACTAATTGAGATCTTACACCTTCTGAAACACATTAACCAGCTTGGTTTAAAATGCAAAAATCTCTCCAACCACTTTAAAATAAATTTCCATTATAAGTATTACTTTAAAGTGCATTTACAGTGGAAGCACTGGACTTAAACTTAGGCGTTGCTTGGAGGGTCTATATAAAAATAAATGAAGAAACCATGTTTGTCTGAAGGAAGCTGAAACAAAGTTCTATGGGCTAATACTAACTCACTGTTATTTGTAGGAATTCTACTTCATATATACTACACAAGTGTTTACAACCTTTACACTGAATTTGCCACTAGATGCTTAGACTGACCCACATACAGGTAGTGGACAAAGAAATGGAAACACCTGGGTAAATGAGGGACACCAAGTGTATTGAAAGCAAGGGCTTCCACACAGGTGTGGCTCATGCGTTAATTAAGCAAATAACATCCCAGCATGCTTAGGGTCATGTATAAAAATGCTGGACAGGCCTGGTTGCCTATAATTCTTGAAAGAGAATTATAGTGACTTTAAAAGAGGGGTGATTGTTGGGGTGCATTTGGTAGGAGCTTCAGTGACCAAGACAGCTCAACTTGCTGATGTTTCATGAGCAACGGTGTCTAAGATGATGTCGGCATGGAACTCAGAGGGAAAGACATCATCAGCAAAGGGCAACAGTGGGCGGAAGCGCATACTCCAGGATTGTGATATCCGTGCATTAATTTGAAGTGCAAGGCAAAACAGGTGAGCAACTGCAGATCACTTAACTGCAAATTTCAACCTAGGGTGCGAGCAGCCAGTTTCATCAAAAACAGTCTGCCGAGAACTCCACAGAGCAGGATACCATAGTCGCCCAACACCCTATTAAGTGACTTTATATTGGTGTTTCCATTTTTTTATCCTGTACATTTTCCTTGATTGTATCATGAGTAGCAGTAAGAAAAATGTTAATTACACACCATAGTCTTATGGGAAAATAGCCATTAACCTTTTTGTAATAATTTAAAATGTGTTAATTAGTGTTAAATTCTATAATTCACAAAAACCAATATGATAACTTGCCAGTTTTCTTTTAAACAACCAAATCCATCTATATTTAAACTGGAAAAATAAACACTCCAAAAGCTTATTGAGCTTAGCAGTTGAACTTCACTGTTAAAATAGAAATTAAGTAATTTGTCATATGAAAAGCTACATTTAAAGCAGGCACTAATGGATTTAATGGCTTTTGACTGTTTCAATGTGGTTATTATTTTTGTCAAAATAGCTGGTTCAAATCAGACAAAAATGAACTTGCAAACCTATATCTTCATGCATGCTGGGTTAAGCCAAAATAAACAATACATGTGGTTTCCTATTTTGAAATTCCATTGCCCAAACTAGCTTCAAAATTGTTTTCTTTTTTTTATCATCGACATTTCATCAAACCAGATGTTTAAGGGAACAAAACAGAACAAAGCACTCCTTCTCCAGAGGAAAAAAGCAGAGAGATAGGGGAGTCTTGTGTCTGTGTGTTTATTGATTTGCACAGAGAATGCCCATGAAAGCACTCGGCCTTTGTTCCTACAAAAAATACTATTTGCCAAAACCTGGAATGCAGATTATGAAAAGCGTCTGTATTAAGATCACTGAGATAAGAAGGATAAAATCGAACATGGATTGCATTAAAATCTGTCTGCGCAGTTTGATTCGCTTCATTTCTGCTGATAATGTTGTGAGAACCTTCTTGACTATCAGCAATAAAATAAAAAGTCTCAGTAACTGAAACGGTTAGGGGGTTCTTCTGAGATTGTGGAAACACTGTTTGCTGTTGTATCAGATTGTAAAACTTGGCAATATTACACCTGGTATTCCATACATGTATTACTCCACCTGTGTCCTCCCAAACATTTTCGAAATGTATAAACTTCAAATAAATTGAATACATTTTCAAGACATACTGTATAGAGTGAAGCTCATCAAAACCCAAAGGTTCTTTCCAGCGTTGGGTCTATTTGATATTTCAATCCCTTTCATTTTGCACTTGTGAATGTTAGCATCAAATATGCAGTATTTAGGATTGCATAACAGTCTGGATGCTAAACTAAAGGGGCTGTAATTGCCTGTGTTCATCGAATGCCCTTTTAAAATATGCATGTACAACAAGCTGTGAATTGTTGGCTGATGAGACTGTGAGAGACAATGAGTAGGGTGGATGGCCCGCTGATGAGAAAAACGCATTCTTGGTTGCCTTTAGGAGAACCAATACAAAATTCAATTAGTTTTAAAGTAGATGCTACATTGTTTTGTTTGTAGTGTCATGGAGTATATTAATTACAATTATTTAAAATCTATTCATATACTACATTATACATCTAGATAAATAACACATTGGAAACTGATACAACTTCCATTAAACAGCAGTGCTAACAAAGATTTTTTCCCACCCTTGGCTATAGTTCAGACATATTAGAGATGCACTTTTGATACTGAATGTGAATACACAGTTAAAGTCAGAGGAGCAAGGATTTCTTAAACACACAGTTCATTTTTACACACAAGTTAAAACATACACAAATGCACCATGTAACTGTAGGCTTCGTTGAATTGCCACATCCAATCATTTCAGAGAGTAAGCCTCACCCTGGGTAGGCACTTTTTGGCAATTAAAAAGTGCCAGTGTCTAAATATTTGGAATGAAAAAATGCTGATGCTGGTGAGTATTGCCCAGATTTAAGCACAGCCCAGTACATACTGTACAGTAAAAGTTTATAAGCAATGTGCAACATCTTCAGGTAAACATTCTGGGAGGTCATTCACAACTGCATGTATTGATTAATTGACAGCATGGTCTATTTGTTAATTAACCCCTTAACCTAAATTAATAAGTTTATTAACAACAATTACTATTGGTTCAAGTAAACAGGCCTCTAATCCTTCAGTGGACATCCAAATAATTAATTATTATAATTCGCATTGCTGGCTTGCATATTTTTGGGAATGCTTTACACTTTAAACCATGGACAGAGGACAGTCCTGATCAGCAAACGGGTTGCAACCGCAAGGCGACATTTTAATTACGCAAAGGTCGCGTCTGCAGATCAGAAGTAGAAACTGAGTGTAAAGCAAGTTCTTAAAGATCGTTTCAGCCTCAGAAAATTAGTACTCAGATTTCATTATTATTTCATTATTATTATTTATTTCTTAGATTTCATATACTGCATGCAGCTGATCACCAAGGTTGAAAACGGGAACAGTGTAACAGGCATGATGCACTGCTGTTACAGACTGTGACCTCCCCCCGTTGGTGAGCTGAGGTTTAAAGCTTTATAGCCAAGCCTGCAGAAGGAGACTGGCTCTTGTGTGTAGTGCTTAAGACAGTCAATTGTGGTGTGCATGGTCGTTGGTTCACTCCCTTAGTAATAGATTCTGTTGATGTAATGGTAGAATGCATGCTTTAAATCCTGTAGAGTGTTGTGGTTGTGGATAGTTTATATGTGTTTGAAAAAGCAGTAATTAGTCCATAAAAGTATGGTATGTGGTTTTAAGACCAGTAGGTGTGTGTAGAAAGTATTAGGGAAGGTAATGGATCCAGTGGAAGTTGATATTATACCGTAATAACCGATTTGTGATTTGAATGTGTCAAGAGAGAGTAATGCTGCATGGATGAAACAGCTGCTTCACACCATCTTCTTGTGTTTATTTCACACATATTTAAGCAGGAGAAGTGTATTTGGTGTTTTAACATCCTTTTATATATATTGATTAAAAACATGTCTGATACCGAATGCATGCTTAAGACCTTTGTAAAACCAGAATTAACAAGCACTTGTGTTCTATGGGGTCTTGCGTTTATTATCCCTGTAATAATTACTATGCTGAGATACCCTGTAAAAAGTGACAATGAGACAATAAAAACACACCTGGCATGATTGCGGCACCCAGCAGGAAGCAGCCTGCAAGACTACTTTGACACATAATTGCTCATATTATTTTAAATAATGGGTCAATTCTACGGTTCCCAGCAGAATTTGAATTGGCGAAACTGGCAGTTGTCATGATTAAGAAGCATAAGGATTGTGCTAATGTAGAAATGTGTCATAATCCACTCTCCCAAAGGGAATATTCTTCCTGTCCAAAAAGAAGGGGAAAAACCCATAAGCCTAAAGGTTTGAGCAAAACATATCGCAGGACACAATCTGCCTTTTCAGAGGCAAGCAAGCTCACTGTAAAAGAAATATCACGTTGTATTCAGTGTATTTTTTTCTGCATTAGTTAAGTACAGCAGCTTCTTTCAGATAATATACTGGTACATTAACCAGCAATCTCTAGTGACCAAATTGAAACATGATTACATTTTTGACATTTGACATCTAGTTGTTTTAACCTGTACCTTTGGATCAATGAATCAATCATCTTGGTAGCTAATCAATTATATATCTATAATTCTATACGCAAATAACTTTTCAAGCATGAAAATGACAGCTAGATATCCCAAGGTCCTTTAAGATGTAATGGTAGTACATCTATGGTAATTACAGCATAATGCATTCCAAAGATAACATTGCTGTAATTGACACATTAGATTACATATTTTAAATATTCATAAAAGTAGTAATATAATGAATGTGCACATGTATAATATATTATATTTCTACTTAAAATATATACATGTAGAGTTTGGAGTTAATGTCTGCCTATTTATTTATTGGATAGGAATATATTTGATAGTGAAGGATTGTATCTGAGTATGAAACATTAAACACACACAGATGCATTTTTACACTCCATCCTTATGGTTGATTTTAGCTATTATACTGGATGGAATACACATTCATCATTTCCACTATATATATATATATATATATATATATATATATATATATATATATATATATATATATATATATATATACAGTACTGTGCAAAAGTTTTAGGCAGGTGTGAAAAAATGCTGTAAAGTAAGAATGCTTTCAAAAATAGACATGTTAATAGATTATATTTATCAATTAACTAAATGCAAAGTGAGTGAACAGAAGAAAAATCTAAATCAAATCCATATTTGGTGTGACCACCCTTTGCCTTCAAAACAGCATCAATTCTTCTAGGTACACTTGCACAAAGTCAGGGATTTTGTAGGCATATAGTCAGGTGTATGATTAAACAATTATACCAAACAGGTGCTAATGATCATCAATTCAATATGTAGGTTGAAACACAATCATTAACTGAAACAGAAACAGCTGTGTAGGAGGAATAAAACTGGGTGAGGAACAGCCAAACTCAGCTAACAAGGTGAGGTTGCTGAAGACAGTTTACTGTCAAAAGTCATACACCATGGCAAGACTGAGCACAGCAACAAGACACAAGGTAGTTATACTGCATCAGCAAGGTCTCTCCCAGGCAGAAATTTCAAGGCAGACAGGGGTTTCCAGATGTGCTGTCCAAGCTCTTTTGAAGAAGCACAAAGAAACGGGCAACGTTGAGGACCGTAGACGCAGTGGTCGGCCAAGGAAACTTACTGCAGCAGATGAAAGACACATCATGCTTACTTCCCTTCGCAATCGGAAGATGTCCAGCAGTGCCATCAGCTCAGAATTGGCAGAAAACAGTGGGACCCTGGTACACCCATCTACTGTCCGGAGAAGTCTGGTCAGAAGTGGCCTTCATGGAAGACTTGCGGCCAAAAGACTTGCGGCCATACCATGTGGAAACAAGGCCAAGCGACTCAACTATGCACGAAAACACAGGAACTGGGGTGCAGAAAAATGGTAGCAGGTGCTCTGGACTGATGAGTCAAAATTTGAAATATTTGGCTGTAGCAGAAGGCAGTTTGTTCACCGAAGGGCTGGAGAGCGGTACACGAATGAGTGTCTGCAGGCAACAGTGAAGCATGGTGGAGGTTCCTTGCAAGTTTGGGGCTGCATTTCTGCAAATGGAGTTGGGGATTTGGTCAGAATTAATGGTCTCCTCAATGCTGAGTACAGGCAGATACTTATCCATCATGCAATACCATCAGGGAGGCATCTGATTGGCCCCAAATTTATTCTGCAGCATGACAACGACCCCAAACATACAGCGAAAGTCATTAAGAACTATCTTCAGCGTAAAGAAGAACAAGGAGTCCTGGAAGTGATGGTATGGCCCCCACAGGGCCCTGATCTCAACATCATCGAGTCTGTCTGGGATTACATGAAGAGAGAGAAGCAACTGAGGCTGCCTAAATCCACAGAAGAACTGTGGTTTGTTCTCCAAGATGTTTGGGCCAACCTACCTGCCGAGTTCCTTCAAAAACTGTGTGCAAGTGTACCTAGAAGAATTGATGCTGTTTTGAAGGCAAAGGGTGGTCACACCAAATATTGATTTGATGTAGATTTTTCTTCTGTTCACTCACTTTGCATATTGTTAATTGATAAATATAAACTATTAACATGTCTATTTTTGAAAGCATTCTTACTTTACAGCATTTTTTCACACCTGCTTAAAACTTTTGCACAGTACTGTATATATATATATATAAGCTTCTTACATAATATTTACAAAAATGAAATAAATTATAGTTGGTTGGAATCATGTTAGTGTTTTGTTTTTGTGAAAATGGTGAATTGCCTTTGGCAAGACAGTCAATAATCTGTGAAGGATTCACATTATTAAAAACATAGCTTGTGACATATATTTAAAAAAAAGATAAACCACTGCTGAAACAGACACACAAAAACGAAACTGGAATAATTATTTTGTATCATGTTATGTATTTTGTATTGCATTGTAACTACATTTGTATGTTGGGTGGTAACACTGACATAAAACACAGGGAATACATTTCATGCTTCTTCATTTCTGGGGCATTAAAAGAATGCAGGCACGTCTTTTCTAAACTAAGTTGCAACCACCCTGCTTAATGGAGTTAGACAATTAGACAAGTTGAAAGTATCTTATTTTCTGTTGTACATAGCAATATATCTTTTTTTCTTTTTCTTTGTACTCCTTGGATGCAGGAATCTTTTTTTGAAGACAAATTGAATATGTTGGATTTTGTATTGTGTTCGTTTATCAGATATTACATTGCCACCAGTAATGCTGGTTATTTCTGTTTAAGAAGCATACGATTGGATGTCGAGACAGGGCTTTATCACAATAAGTTTTATTGAGCACTGAATGCAGTAATAACTCTGGGGAGGTATGATCTACAACAGGACATTAAACACACGATAAAGGGAAGGAAATGAACTACTAACTTGGAATGTTCTCGTTGTAAAATGTAGCGAGTTTGACAGCTGAAGCACACGCTGTATTTTCTGCAGTATTGATTTAGCATGTGCCCACTTTGGCCCTGAATGCTCTGCATGCAAAATTATGATGTAGCTGTCATTCAGCACAGTTAATAGGATCATAATTTCACAATATGCTGATGTCCAGCATTATGTAGATGAAAACTACAATGTGGTGCAGAGAATGTTGAAAAATACCTATTCTGTGATCAATTGATAAAACCTGACCTTCTGAACGTTGTTGGAATGGATTATCTACTAAAAGTTTACATTTACCTTAGGGGGTCTAGTGCATGCAATAATTGCTTAGACCCCCAACACACCCACAAAATTCACACATATAAAAGAATAAAATCAATAGTTTTAATTTTCACACTTAAAAGCATTTTCAGATGTCAACTAGAGTAGCTTACAACGGACACAAGCAATTTATTTTTACTGTTTTAATTGTTTTTAGTCTGGAATCAATAGCAATGATTTTTTTTTTTTTTTTTTAACAGTACTCTGCAATTTCTGGTTTATCAGATCTATAAAATTGATGTTTAGATTTATAAAATGATAACAGTATTTCTATCAGGTTGTATTTCTACCAGGTTAGTTTTTTTTTTTTTTTCGAAGATATTACTGTGTAATGATCCTTGACTAATTGGTTACTGCACCTTTAGGTAATGTACTGAACACAGTTCTTTAGCCCCACCAACTGGATTGAATATCTCCCAGTTGCGTGGCGTGTGAAAAGTTATGTAGACATGCACCAGATATATACATAATAATGTGGGTTAACTAGCAGGCTAAATCATAGAAGTACCTGACATGTATGTTATAAAATGGAACTGTGGAACAAGACATATATGCTCTGTTCCTGAAACCACAATCCATGTCCGGACTATACTGGCCTGGATTAAAAAGCAACCTGACCATCATTACAAGTGTATGTAAATGTACCCTAGCATTTTAATTATGAAGTTTCTATCCTCATACCTGCTTTTAAAATGAAGCATATTACAAAAGTATGATGACTGTGTGCAACTACCTCCTACTAACACAGAATCCTGTACACACTATGCCTTTAAACCGTATTAGTTGCCTTTAAACTAGTTTAAAAGTGCTAAATACGTTTAGTGTCCACACTACACAGCGTTTAATACCGTACTAGAGAACCAGACTCGAGACCACCTCGGGGGATAGTCTGGTTCTAAATTAGATTGCATCAGGTAGTGCGGTTTGTCAGAACTGTGGATGCTGTAATATCAAACTACATTTTTTGTGTATCCTCCAATATCCCAAAATGCTTTTTGATATGTTTTGGTGCATGGACATTACAAACACAGTACTCAGAACAGGCGCCTGAAGGAGCGGAGAACGACTATCAATACTGCTGTATCGTATATAATTTCTGATGCGTGTTGTAAAATGGTGGATCATGGAGCGACGTGATCAGATGCTGAAATCAAGGCACATTGATATTTGGAGCGATGAAATTGGTCAAGGAGAACTTCAAAGTTCAAAACAGAACGCACACATTATGATCAACGTTCATGCTAAGAAGTGCTACGTCTTCCGTGGGCATGGGTTCCATATTTGCCAGGCTGTAACCATAAAATACAGAGCATGGTGGGATACTGTCATATTAAGTCCCACAGTCCATTGCTCTCCTAGGAACTGTAACCAGACTATTTTAATAGTGTTTGTACGCATTAAGCCAGACTAAACATGAAACAGTAATTTAGTGTGGACTCTGAGCTGGATTAATGAAAACGTTTTTTGAGTACGGTTCTCGAGATCGGTTATGTAGTGTGGACAGGGCCTTTATCACTTTATCGCAGTTGTTTGATTTATTTATTTTTTGTGATTTCGTACTATAAGTAGAGCAGCACCATCATTTAAATCTAATCCTCTGGCTAGTGCTCATGAAATACATTGACTGTAGGAAGGCATTATGACAGCTTCCTCTCACAGCGCTGGGCCTCTGTCCAGTAGAACGGTGTCAGATTGTGTTGTGGCTTTGTGATCAGCTGAGACCATCAAACCCAAGCTTCAAACCCAGGTTCCAGAAGTGAAATGTGAAATGCTTGTTGCACCTCATATCCCCTCTGGTTACTGACTCTTTTTCTTGAATTTGAATTAAAGAAACGTAGAATTTAGATGGTGCCTGTGGCATTTAGCAGGCCTTCCAAACACCCCATTCAGTAACGGTTGACATTCAATTCATTCCCTGATGGATTCCCTTTCACACATGTACTACTCTGAATCAAAACCTGTATAACTTCTGGGTTTCATACATCTCTGTATTAAAACACTAAACTATATGTTTAATGTAAATATTTAAAAATATAAATGCATGCATTAACGCCCCATTTAAAAATTACTCAAGTTAAGTTGAGCAAACAGTAGTTTAACTTCACTTCTACAGTCAAGATCACCCATGACCATGAAACTATTTGATGCTGACTTTGCAGCAGACTGCCATTCTATAGTCCCTCAATGTTAAGGGTCAAGGTTACTAAGCCACATTAAAACTGTAAAAACAAAATGAATGAATTAAATACTTGTACTGTATATGGCATGGTATAGAGCAGGGGAGTCCAATCCTGGTCCTAGTGGGCCGGTGTCCCTTCTGGTTTTTGTTCCAACTGTGTCCTAAATTACTTAATTGGACCAATCATTACCATATCCATATATATATATATATATATATATATATATATATATATATATATACACACACACACAAACAAATCTTGATCCATACATTTGTGATTTTAACTAATTGTGTTCTTAAAAAGGGTTCGATTGTACACATTTTACTAATATTTAATTTCTTGTCTGTTTAATACACTATGATTCTACATTTTTGTAACTCTATTTTTAATCAGCCATGCTTAGCAACTATTCCTGCAAAGGATTCTTCTGAAAAGACTCCTCAAGATGGATATGTGTCTGTGCAACACTAATATCCCCACCTCAATTCCCCCGCAATCAGCCTTGAAGTCATAGTAAGTCGTGGAAAAAAAAATGACTTAAAAAATGACAAGAGATATTAAACAGATAAGAAATCCAATATTTGAAAGATGATTTAGTTTAAGGTATATTGCACCTGTGTTCATGTTCTCTATATGACAGTCAACTTCACATGAACACCAGTGCTTGAAATAAAATGTATTCTACCTCTGATGTATGCTACTTTGATGTTTCAATGTCTAGCATTCATAATGACAAGAGAGTGGAGCTAACAAAAGCCATCTCAGTCGTGAAATAACTTTCCATCCAACACGCTAACAAGCACTTCACAGATTTCCTCTACCAGCCTTAATGGACAGCAAAATGTACAACAGTACTATCAGCCCACCACTTATGCATAGTATCTCTGGTGTCAGAGCCGAAATTGCACAAATTGCATCTTCATTAGTCTCCCATTCACAATTTTTACAGCCAGATGCAAAGAGCAATGTGCCTCCCACAAAAAAGGTCACTAAAAGCCTTGCCATCCTAATAAACAAAACCCTTCAGATTGCTTAATTGAAGTAGAGGGGGAAATCTAGTGTCATCTTTACAGTGCTTTGCAGTAGTCAATTATGTTACATAATTGAAATAAGTGCAAACAACTATTGGGAGTAAAAAGCTTTGAGAATTAGGTGAGAAACAATAAAGTCTCAGAGAATTTTATGTTTTTAGTGTCATACTAGATGTTGGGTGGAGAATGTCAGTGGCAGTACAATATTATTGAAGTTACTGTCAAATTGTTAAATGTACGGGTAGATTTAAAACAAACTAAACCACAAAACATAATAAATGCCAGTGCATTTGGGTTATGAGCAGTGCCCTGGTAGCTAGCCTTATCTTTGTTCTATTGGTAGTTAGACTGCAATTTTACAGGACAGGTTAATGATTTCAACCTCGGGCATATGTATCCAGATATAGCCCCCGATTGCCTTTTCAGTGGTTAAGGCTGAAGCTTAATTTTTATGTGACCCGACATGCTTCCTTTCCTGTGGAGCATGCAGCTCAAATTTAAGTGGTTATGTACTTGCCCTTTGTATACAATGGGCTTGCAAAGCGCTGTGGGTGACCCAGCATATCAGACCGGTTCATCGGATTAGTTGAGTAAGCACTGCATTAGCCAAACCTGGTAGGTGGGAACTGTTCATTTCCTAGGTTTAGACTCTAATACACTGCTGTCCTTGCTATCCTAGTAGTTGGCTGGATATATCAAAGTATGTGTGTTTCACATAAGGGACTTACGTGAGGATAAGAGGATAGCAAATGTGCATTTTATTAACTCCTTCTGGTATTTTAGATGTTTTGACACTGCTCACTCATCCCTTTAAAACCACTGCAATGCATTCTGTAACAATATTAATCTGTACAAAACATGGTGCAGACAGAAGGCTTTACTGATTGATGACAGTGTACTGTTGTTGCTATAAAGGCATTTATGCACAGCTAAACTTTTTCAAAAAGAGGTGCCGACCATAAGGCACTTTGTATATTAATGTCTCTGCAGAGTTAAAAAAAAAAAATTTAAAATGGTTAACAGCAATGACATATAAGCCTTGTATATTTTGCTCAATGACACTCATAGAGACAAGGTCGGTCGCACACTCAAAAATCTCTTATTCTTTTAGACTTGACCGCTAATAATCATATGCATCAAATTCCTCTTGCATTTTACATATACATTTAACAGTAGACGTATTGGGAATTTATGATTAGAAATAGTCAAGACACTTCCAAAACTATAGGTAGAAAACTGACCAGAATGTGGAAAATCCTTGTAGTAGGGTTTCCATCTTATCAATCTAAGAAACATGTTGAAAATATATTTCCTGGGCTCTACACACCTTAAATTGAGCAGCGTACTATTCTTCATATACATTCTTGCACTAAAAAGGTTTCAGACTAACCATTAAACAATCTGAGCACAGGAATATTATACCTGTGAAAACAATGTAAATAACAATTTTCAATGTTCTGCATGAAGCCTGATTAGGATTCATCAAACCACGTAATCACAAGTGTAAGACAGTGGTCCAGCTGAAACCTAAGACTACACACTGGAATACATTGTAATGGTTATTCTAGCCAAAATAATATTCCATGAAACATGAGAAGCTGTCAGTGTTTTTTTTTTTTTATGTTATGGTACATAGGAAATTCCCAGTAAGTAACCCTTAATAGCAAGAGCTTGTTGGCAGGGCTCCATAAATTAGGTTTGACTCATTTGGTTTCTTTATGTAAATTTATAAGGGATCAAGAAAATATTGAACGCATTTTTCTGTTTAAATTCAGATATAATCTGCATGTTCATCCTCGTGGTAACAGGAAAAGGAGACATCATTTTAATGCAATGCAGAGGCAAATGAGATAAGGAATGAGTCTGAATATGTTCACAAATCCACATGGAGCCAGGATGAACAATAATAGAGAAAGTGTTTGCCCTGGGCTGTTAGAAATTAGTTTTTTACAGCTAATTGTGTCAATGGTTCACTCGAGGAAAGCGTCACGTCAATGCTTTAAGCAAGAAGAATCATTTAACTGCAGCTTTAAATTAAATAAATAAGACAAGGTTTCCCTTGCCCAGGGTCTCATAGAAGATCTGGCAATTGCCATTATTTTGATAGGAACCAATTGTCTGTTAGGGCAAACCTTGACAAGTTTCTAAAGCTGTTTTAGTGAAACATCTCTTTTTGCCGCCCCTTGCTTCTAAAGCTGAATAGCAGCCTTTGTTGGTCCCTACAGTACATCAATTCTCCATAGCTTTTAAGGATGTCACTTGGTGTCAGCACTGGTGAATATGCAAGGGAGCAGGGGAAGAAGTCACTAGCAGAAGGCTGGTTTTCATTCATCAGTTAAGTAGGGTTCAACTAAAGAGAATCTCTGGAGAAAAAAGTGTTACAACAGATCAGGAGACCAAATGATGTTTAGGCAGAGCATACATCACCGCCACGCCAGATGGCAGAGATTTTTAAAGGGAATTGGGATTATTATTAAAATGCTTATTGATATTCCTCTAGAAAGATGTGAAATATAAATGTCAGTCCCTAACCTTCTAGGCCATCCACAGACTACAGTAAAGAACATCTTTTTTCTCTCAAACATTTACCATTCATCAACATGACACAAACACGTCTATTGGAAGGAATAGTGTACTACTCCATTTAGCAGACATTTCAGCTACACATTAAAACATAGGTGCTTTCTAGAGTTGGACTTATTTAGTTAGTTTTCAGCCTTCTTATCTAAATTCAAGTAGATGTGATTTTTAGAAGTGCTACTACAGCAATAAACACTAAAAGAAGCTTGTGTTTTTGATAACAAAGGTGATGATTGTAAGTAGATCTTGGCAACAAAATTAACATGTGGGGTTACAATTAACCCTTGTCTAATCCCACTACCCCCACAGAGCATCCCCCTGCATCAAGCACCATCTGCTTCATCTTCTGCATGCTGGTTACTTTAAACCTCTGTAACAGGCCTGTCATCAACAGTTTGATGCAGTCGGCTTTGTGGACGCATAACATTGTTGTTGTTTGGATCCGGCCAAACTACTATGCCGAAAAAGGTTAGAGGTTATATACAGTTTATATCTTCTATTAGATCCCCCCCCCCCCCAAACACACACACACACCCCACAAGCATGCAAACTGCAACATATATTCAAGTAAGGTCAGATTACAGGTTAACCCTAACTCTAACAAATGTCGGTATATAGCCCAAGTGCTGATCTAAATCATCCATCGCCTCTTGTGCAATTTTCTGAATGGCTTCTTCAAGCACATCCTATTGTCTTCTCTTTAATCTGAATGAACGTTTTTAAAAACAACACAGGAGGAAAGCGGGCCTTATAATTCAATTCGGTACACTGCTGAGATATCCATCTAATGAAAATTGTCACCTGGTTGGCTTTTCTTACAAGCCACGATGACTGCTGAAAAATACTACGCAATGTAAGGTGGACGAATTGAGGCTGAGTAACTAGATTACAGGGAAAAGCCCCTCTAGCACAAGAGCCCTTGGTTTATTTAATTAAAAAGAGTACCAGATACCTATATTTAATTGTGCACGAGTCAATCAGAATACAGCTGAAAAAACATCCTGCCAGCATTTCAGCAGGTTACATTGTTCTCTACTGTTCCCACAGTGTCAAAGCGGTACAGTATAAAAGGGTAGAAAGCTAGATAAAAACAACAGTGTCTGCCTAACGATAGTGTATAAAAGCTGAACTGTCGAAGGATGAAGTGGAGACACAAAGAAATTACATTTTAGTGAAAAATAAATTGATCATTGTGCAGCTTCAAGTACATTCCTTTTTAAATATCACTGCGTACAATAACTTTAGGCACATTCTGTTTCAGAATCTTCTTGCATATCAGTAACTTTAGTTATTGTAAACCTTTTTAACGTGTTTGGTTGAAAACTAAACAGCTCCCCCTTTTGGTTAAAAAATACATTACAGTATAATTTGCTTTAATTCACAACAGAAGGATAACAACAACAAAAAATGTGTTGGAAAGCTGATAAGCTACCTGCATGGGCAAGCTGTTCAAATCTTGAATAAGCACAACTGGACTACTGGGTAAACAAACTAAAAAAAACGTGTGTCTGGCCAATTCCATAAAATGATATATCAACCGAAGCATTCATCAGGCAAGCCAAATCAGACATTCCGCATAGTGCAATGATGTAGTGTAGTGTGGCATCACTTTACTGGTAACTTCACACACAGCAGTGTAACACAATCATGTAATCAATGCACAATATAATATACATGTTAATATATGTACTTTTCTACAAGCACTGGAAATCCTGCATGCTACATTTTCATGTTAACCGTGTTCATTTCCAGTAGATCTTCTGCTCTTTAACACCTCAAATGTATTCAATTCAATGTATGCACATTTAATTGTGAACAATTTGATATGGTAGCACCATAAAAGTGATTGACTAGTTACCATGTGACATTTCAACACACAGCTTAGGTAAAGAGGAACATGTTCCTTTCTCTTTCTGAAACATTTCCCTGAGACAGGCTTCTTACTTTTTATCAGTGGAATATAAAATCCATTACCTGTACTTTTTAAGATAGTAGGTATTTCATAGACTGAGAATGAACACTGCTTATTAAAAAAAAGAAAAAAAAAGGTAATGGTGACTTCATGGCACAATATGAAGGTTCTCCTTAGAATGAACTGTATGGGCCGTTGCATTAAAACACAGAGCCAGTATAATAAGCAGTCTTCACAGACTGTCCCTTTTGTTTAGTTATAAAATGAAGCTGTCTTGGTTGGGACACAGGGTTACAATGAACAATTGAGAATTGATATAAAAATAATTTTATATTCCGGGCTAAAATAAAAGTGCTTCTCTTTTCTTCCGTTTTAAATTAATACATATATTACTGTCATCCCACGTAAAATGGAGTTATGAGCATAATATCTTACAAGTGACTTCAAGGTTATTAAAAACAACATTTCATGTTATATTATCCAACATACTTACAAATTACTTTTGTCATTTATAAGAGGTCACTATATTGTGATGAAATGTTAAAATGAGTCATGGAGTAATTTGAATATAGTTCAAAATTTCTGGTGAATTGAAATAATCCATTGTAATTATCCTAATTTGTTAGGCACAGCAACTGTCCAAGCTGACTAGCAAGCGAGATTTCGATTTGAAGTTCTCAGAAAAGACACAGAAGAAACAGTAATTGTATTGGCAAAAAAATCAAAGATAGTAACAGGCCAGTATACGCACAGTATACAGCTTTGTTATGGATGTCATTTTAACTTTGTATCACTTTAGCTGTATGGCCTTCTAAATCATCTTTATAGTTTAAATTAGGATGCAACAACTCAGCCAGGAGCTATAAAAAAAACCTTCATAAACAAGCTGCAGAATAAACCTTTGTAATACCTGCCTTGGGTTTGACCCCAAACACAAATTTAGCCTAATCCTCGAATTGCATTGAAATTATGTAAACTTTTTGCCTCTCCCAGTAAATAAGCAGAAAAGAGATCAACTAATGAAGTCTACCATATTGCTTAAAGCTGTACATCCAGAATAGTTTACTAATTAATTATGTACGTATCATTCACTGGCTAAATTATTTGACTAAAAAAACAACAAATTCCATTGTAGTACTGTGCCAAAGTTATATACAATGCTTAGATCTCAATCATGTTTATTAAAGACCATTTACAGCTACAGTGCTCCCTCACTAAGATGCTTCACTATAAAGCCCACACCCCAATTCACCCGAATTTAACCAGAACACAACTATTAGCCTGTCTCCATGTGCCACCTAAATGAAATTGAATTATGGGCAACTTGTATTGGACCGGCTTTCCTTACAGCACATTACAATATCTTACCTTTTCCTAATGCATCTTACATACGCTTTTTAAAAAAAAGTGTATCATACTTGTAAATCTTGATGTCAGGGATGCGCAGAAACTGTGAAATTAGCCCAATACCGCGATTTTTACAATATTCTTAAAAAAATAAAAACAGATTATTTCATAATTATTTGTATTTGTATGTTCCAGAAGTCCAGTGAAAACTGTGAAGCACGAAACACATTACATTTTGGCCTGACAGATGCATTTGTTTGTGCAAATATCGCTCTTGAAAAACAACCAAAGGTTAGGTAAATTCTTCAGACTGAGTGTAATGATTCCTCAGCCCATCTGAGACATGAATATACTTACCTAAAGTTGCAGAGTATCACAAGCAGGATATTCTGGAGTCTGGTTGCTTGTCAGTGGTCACTGACGAGTCGACTGATGTCCAAGAACAGTGGGTTACACGTTGTATTTGTTTTGCAAGACCTAAATGGTGAACATGCACCTGAAGCAGTCCTTGCAGATACACTTTACTTAGAGGGCCTCAGGCTGTTAATTACAACACCGTAAAGTACTTCAATAACTTTGGTGTTGATTTTTATGTCAGTGCATTTATCTCTATTTAATGTTTACAAAAAATTATAATAACCTCCACACATAATGCATAAAATAGTTCCATGCACATTCCGTGAAATATGACACTGCCGTGAATTTGAAAGATAATTTCTGCGATTTTCACAGGGCTTTAATCGTACTATAACATTGGTAATAGATTTGAAGATGTGATGCTGTTTATTAGATCAACTATGATATAAAATCACCAACTTTCAAAACCTTAAAAGTCTCTTCTGGTATACCTGTGAAACTCAACTGTAAAATTTAAATACAGAACATGTGGCACCCTCAAGTGGAGTATTAATTCAGTCAGGATGGCCTGTCAGCTGAACATGCAGCAGATATCCATTGGGTGCAGGGTAATGTTCCAAGGTTAGGACCACCTTCGTGTAAAGTTCAGTATTCAAACAGCAAACTGTACTTAATGTAATTTGAAAAATAACACAAACTTTCTTTTGGGAAAGAAATGCATCGCGATTGTAAAAAGCAGCATGTGATTACATTTCAGCAGCAATTCCTTCTTTTTAGCTAAAGTATATCACTTTGGAACAGATGGATTTAATGGTTTACTGTATTTTTAAAGAAATTGCTCCAGCTTTAACCCAGATTAAGGACAGACTTGGCGATGCCATGAATCTCAAAATCTCAGTAATATAACTGCATAGGTTTACAGTCCTGTAATGTTTTTTGTTTGTTAACTGGCCATTTAAAATCGCAGTTACCAGTACATTCTATTAGTGAGCATTTTAATGCAAGCAAACATAGGACAATTTTAAGAAGCACCAATCTTTTGGTAATTTTTCAAGGACCAGAAATCTGGATACTTTGTGAAACCCTGGCATAAACATCACAATGTGTCATTTTTAAAACATCACTGGCAGAGGGTTCTAATGTTAAGCTCAATGATTTCTTCAAAGACTAGCTAGCCTGAGAAACATCAGCCTCAGAGACATCAATCCTTTGGAACATTCAGCTGTATAAATTGTGTTTCTTCGACAGAATCCATACATGGGATGCAAATGCTTACATAAAACATAATGCTTAAATCCCCTTTAATTCCCTTCAATAAAAGCAAAGTAACATTATTCTCACAGATATCCAAAATGCAGATTTTCTTATTAAAACAAGATTACACACCCTTTTGCCTTGTGTCGCTTTTAGTAGTACACATGTCGTAAAGGTCTGTACAGGTTTCACAAAATTTATATACCAATAATTAAACTAGGCTTGACAGTTATGCAATGAAAACTCAGTATTACAATGACATTTCCAAATACAGAATATATTAGATATAAATAATGGTAATGTCAAACAAGAACTGGTTAAAATATCCGGACAACTAACATTACCCACATTCACATCCTGTCAGTATGAAGGATTCAGCCCCTTAATCTCTAGCATTTGCTTATCCATATCAAATTACTACTCATTTTATTTCAAGCTGTAGCCAATTCCCTATTGACCCTATCTTATTTCCTAAGAGATGGGCATTCAAAAACTACAGTTAAATGGCTGCCCATGACGTACTCCATAACTGGGATTTGGAAAATCCAGATTTATTTCCTTTGAGAATAGAAGCAAATTTCAATATAAATTAAACCAACAGACATCATATTAATTTTAAAGACTTAAGTACATTGCAATACAATCCAACATAAACACTCAAGTATACATTCTATTAATGGACTATTAATTGAAACACTGAAAAGGTTCAGACTTTCAGAGTACTGTTTATGTTCTATGGGTGTAAACTTTATTTCCCATTAGCAGAAAAGAAGTGTTCAATGTAAACATCATACATAATCCAATTTAACTTATTTTGAATTGATGCAGAAAGCATAATTGTATTTTAATGGTAGATTAAAATAATATTATTGGATTTATTAAGTAATCATTATGATACGTAAGCATCATCCTGTTCTCCATGCTATATAGACTGCATGTTATATAGGGATAAAGAATGCAATATAGCATATTAGTGTTTTTGCTCATGTAATATACTGTACAAGCAAATCACTGTAACCCAAAGCAGCTCAGTTATGTGCACACTATATCTGGAATACTACAGCATTATTTAGTAATTTAGCTTATACAAATGGTGTTTGCTGACTTCCATAGTTGGTGTTTTCACAGCAAAGCAGCAGTTACTCTGTAGACCATAACAAGCTTTAAAGTTAAATTTCCCAAACCAAAATACTGGTTACATAAAAATATATATATATACATTCAAATGCTACGGTTAGGAGGGGAGACACAGAACAAATTATTTAAAATCTTTTATTGCTGCCAAAAGTAAAATAGTTGTGTCACTGATACAAATAAAGCATACCCAAATTTATAACTTTAACATTTATTGCTTTATATGAATACTGTATTGAAAGCCCAAGCATTCAGTTTACACACAGAAATTATACAATTGTATACCGTTTCACAAAGGCCGTGAACACTTATTACAATCTACAAAATCTACTTTACAGAAATTTAAAAATTCTAAATATATCAAAAAGTACAGTTGCAGAAACAGGTACAAACTTGACAGCCAGTAATTGTAACAAGTGTTGTAGCTGACAGGACGTGGAATATACAAAGGGGGTTGTACGCTGAAAATATCTGGAGACTGAAGCAGTATTTGTGCTTTGAGCTGGTCTTCAAATATGAAACAACCACTGGCTGTCAAAGTAGTATGTTCAAAAAATAATTCAGTTCAAAATTGTATATAAATTACGGTGGTTCAATTCACCCCTAAAATTATATTTTGTATTGGGCTTTTTTTACAACATAATGTTAACATGCTAGATTGCTCTTCCAATACAGTCCGTGGTATGTCTAAGAAATGACCTCTGCATACATAAATCATTTTAGAATAGCCGACTTATACAGTCACACCATTTGAAAAATATGAGTTAATAACTTCAGTTTTTTTTTTCTAATCGGTGCAATTATATTTGCTAGAAAAGGCATTCATTCTTTAACTCAAAGCTTCAGTCAAACAGCTTGTAATTAGCTCAGTCCCTCGCATTAACCACTCTCCTGTAGCTAACTGAAACCCACTGATACAGGCACCTCAATGTATATGTGGTGAACAGTTTGACTTGCTTTCTTGGAATGTGTTTTAAACCTGGCAATTCAACACATTGTTGATTTTAGGGTTTCACATAGGTTAGGTTTTATGAGACGGAGATATTGAAACCTTGGCTTGTACAATTTTAGAAAAGTACATCTTGGAGACAGGAAAAAAAAGGATTGTATGAGCTGCACCATTCTAACAATGTTAAGAGTATTAAAAATGAAATTTGGAATTCTAAAATGAAACCCTAAAATGTGTTTAAATGTTGAAAGAACGTTGAAGAATGAAAAACCTGCCACAAAAGTCAGAAAACCAGACAAAAGCTTGTATAACTAAATGTAATGAGATCCAAAAAAGTTGTCATTATAATTATAACTTTCCAGTTTAAAAACTTTATTCTAAATAAAAATCTATACACAAACCACTGATTTGACCAAAACAAGAATGTCAGCGGTAAGCCTGATCTGAAGGAGCTGGTATTCACAGTACTTAGGATGAGCAACTCTTCCAGGTTTGAACTCCTTTGAGAAGTCATGGAGAACCTTCTCTTTTGAAAAGCTAAATGTCCACTTTTATTACATATATTTTTTACAGTGTAAAATCAGCGCCTCAAGGAAAATACTGCACCAAAAATATTCTAGAATTAGTCTTGTTCCATAGGTTCTTCTGCAGTATCTGTAGCTTCAGTGCCATTTTCCATTGCACTCTCTGATGGAATTTCAGGAGTTTCAGCAGATGAAGTTGTCCCTGGTTCTTCATTCGCACTGCATTCTTCACTGGTGCTACTGACAGGGGCAGTATTCTCACTGGTTTCCCTGGCTCCAGGGCTCAAATCCTTCTCCGTCTGCTCCTCTGACTGGTCCATTTGATTACTTTCCTCAGTAGAATCTTCAGTGCCAGCAGAGACTTCACTCTGAGCTTTCTCACCACTGGCTGGCCCATCTGGGGTTTTAGTCTGCGTGCTTGAAGGCTCTGAAAATATAAAAACGCCAAGATTAATAAGGTATGTGCTTACAATGTACATTATGAAGTCAGCATTTTCAAATTGACCGCCGCCCCCCCCCCCCCCCCCCGTGTATTAACCACACTTCCATATAATTAAGGTAATCTTTTCAACAGTATAAACTCTTAAAATGAATATACTACCTTCCTCTTGTAACCCTTGTTGGTCTGCACACGGACTGCTCTCCTTCTCCCCCTCTTGATCAGCTGAAGATGTTTCAGCTTCCTCTGGCATTTCAGAAGAGCTTTCACTGGGTGCAGCTTGGGGAGTTTCCTTCTCTTCTTCCTCTTTGTCAAACTTCAGCCTTTTTACCTCATGACCCTCAGCCTCCATAGGGTCCTCTTCCTCAAGGTGTTTATTTTTAACTGGGCTGCCCAGAGCACCTTCCTCTTCTGTTGAAGATTCACTTTGAAAAGAAAAGCATTTTTATTTAGTTAGCAGTCTTGAAAAACAGCAGTTAGAAAAGGTATGCTTTTATCAGATATGCTAAACCACTGTGGCAAACAACAATCAAATACAGAAAGTGTAATGTCAATAAGAATGACAACAGCTTTAAGGCAGCATATTTTATTGAAGAGATTTAAGCAGTTTATTTATTTATTTTTTACATTAAATCTTTACCCGTGAGTCTTTTCCTCTGTCTGCTCTACTGTAGGTTCTTTATTTTCCGTACTGTCAGGTAAACCATTTGTTGCTAAAGGACTTGATAACGAAAGCTTTGGTCTAATCATTGGTCTTGGTTTTCCAGGCCCGTTTACATTGGTTCTGAAAAACAATTACAATAAATTACTACAGAATATACATCAGCATAAATAATAATTATGCAAACTCCAGAGTTAATACAAGATCTTCACTTTTGCCAAAGGCAGTTCGACACTTTTGCCACACTTTCCCTCAAATGATTTGACAGTCTTACCTGTCTGAATACCCAGGAGAATTACCAGGAAACATAACTCCATTCATTCTGTTCAAACTACTGGAACCATTTTTCCTAAAAAAAAAGAGAATGGAACTGAATTACAAAAGGAAATCATCTGAACTGTTATTTCGTGATACTCATAACTGAATGATTGTACCATCTGAAATCTTCAGCTACAGAAGATGCAGAAAATAACACTGCCAAAAAAACTCCAGCTGTTAACTGCACACAACTTTCTGCAGTCAATTCATGCCCTTTGGTCAACAAAGATTTTTGCACATTGCGCAAAATCAACAGGAGGTAACCTCCCTCCCTTATTCATACGCATAGATTTGCATAATGATTTTAAAATGTACATTACTGCATTATTTTGTACAGAGTAAACATGTATCTAAGCTAAGAGTACATGTAACCATGCTTTTAGGAGCTCATTTATTGTAAGGCATAGAACATGAACAAATGTAATATATTCTAAAATTGCAGAACATTTTTTTTTTTTTAAGTTTACTTACTCTGATGTTGGATAAACACAGCTGACAACCATAACATTCTAAGAAAAAAAAAAAAAGTGTTACTAAGATACTGATGGTACCTTTCTTTTATATGCTTTTGTCTTTTTGAAATCAATACCGACAACAAATATTCTATCAAGTATTAGGCTATTTAAAAGTGCTAATGCAAGGGCAGATTAAATTCAACAAGATGTGCTCCAGTTGTGTAGTTCCTATTAAATGTATGAGAAATGTATCCATAAATGCATGTGTTGGATCTCGATTCTTCAAAGAGCATCACTTCCACAACAATGATTTAATCATGATTACCTTTTCTACACCTCTGAGAAATTTGTCTGTCCCTGCATAATTCCTCTTAGGATCAGTAAGTAATTCACAGAGTCGCTGAATGGTAAAGGGAATTCTGAAATTGACAGAAGAAAAGAACATTGCTTTATTTATAGATACAAATTGCAACAGATTCAAGAATACAATTAATTCTCCAGGAAATACATTTCTAATACTTATAAAAAGGGGACATTAGAATTGAATAAGTAGGGTTTTGAGTATATTAAATAACTAGCATATTAAATGGCAGTAGACAAAGTATGTCAACTGTGCATATTAAAGTCTTCAGAGATCTTTCCATCTAAATAAACATAGTCCTTGATTATTCTTCCTGACAGTACATACAAATTAAACACTCACTAACAGTAAACTTGGGGTTTTACTACTGTAAGTGGATAGGCCCATAACTCATACTTCATTAACCACAGCAGATGGCGCTATTTCACTATATGACAAATTTACATTCCAGATCATTTAATGAGTGTCAAATTTAATGCATCAAAGATTCTAAAACAGAAAACATATTAATACATGTAAACAAATAAAGTAAAAACCCTGGGGCAGTATTACAGAACACTTTCCTAACTTGCTTTCCTATCTTATCTTTCATGCCTAGGATAGGATTTTTCGTAAATTGGTACTACAAAAGCATTTCCTAAGGCAGCAGTGTTTACAATTTCCCAAGTGCCTCATCCTATCCTAACATTAGTTAGGAAATCCTATCTAACGCCAATGTTATCCATACATGACTGATCGAGTCTGAATAGTGTAAGTTACAGCTCAAGCTTCAGATAACTGTCACCAGAACACATAAATTACGGCGTCGATTCAGTTGTGGCAAAAACACGGGGCTCTACATTTTACTTGGGAAGAGAAAAAAGGTGGAATTGGTCCTATAAACGTACCCATTATATCCATCTACGATTTTAAGTATCCGTTCCTTCATTTTCTCAAAGGGAATGTATTCCACATTAGGGTTAGCAGGTCCTCGTTGTTCAGGGGCTGAGGCTCTAAAATCATCCATCACCTTCTCAAGTTTAAACAGGAAGTAGCTTTTGAACTGCGACCATTGAATCCTGGAGAAAGAAGGAAATAAAAAAACAAACAGTCACCATCAAACTAAACGTACAGTACTGTATATATTTACAACACCGTTGCAATCAGAAATGTGTTCTTCAGAGCAATAAAAAGCAAAGCAATTTATTTAATTATATATATATATAAATGAACCCTTTCAGTAACTTATTTAAATATCTAAAATTAGGAAGTGTGTGTGTGGGAAATTACAGCTACAAAAGTCCAAGATTTATCAGATGAATATGAAAATTATTTTACTACACACATCCCCTGCCACAGCTGTAACAAAATGAGAGAGGATCAGGAAAGTCCCTGTGACCTACAAAGACGCCTCCACTACATTCCACCCCAGCAAGGGATACATTATTTTCTCTTTATAGCCATCAACAGACAGTGAGATGACTTGAACAAGTCAAACACTAAATCTTTGTTCTGTGATGCTCATTGGGAATGCATTTAAACCTTTGTTAAAATACACTAGAAAACTATGCATTGCTTAGACATTCAGACCGCCAAACACATGCATTAGCCATGTTTGTGGTACTTAACCCGTAAATCAGTACTTTTACGGATTACAAAGGAGTTTGCAAACTACGGAAGGACTCAGCTTGTCTTTGTCTTCTCTCCTTCAAAGACAGGGTTAAGTTGATATTAAAAAAATAAAATAAATCATTCAGTACATTGCTGCTCTTGAACAAAATACAACTTTCACATTCATATCCACTATTTTCACCTATAGAAATATGACAGGCCATCAGCAATGCAGCTCCCGCAAATGGCAATAGTATAGTTAAAAGCGGAATAGTGACTGGTAACAAAATGAAACCAGTCTTTGTATAAAAAAAGAAAACAACAATAAATAATAAACTAGCCATTTTTGTTTTTGGTAAAGTGGTCCTCATTTCAAAAGTGACTGCTTCAAAAAGTTCAACATACATAATTTCCCGATTCCAGGTTGTAGCTGGCACCTCTAAATTATACTGCTCCTTGACCTCCCTGATGGTCCTACAGACATAGAATCCATCCATATATTTAAACAGAAATGCATCCCAACACCGATTCAGCAAAATAACCCGCTACACTGTGACTACTATGCACAGGCTGCAGCACGAATTCACAGCTTTTCTTCACTCCAGAAGAATAAAGTTGCAGTTTCTCACCATGTCCATGTAGTACAAAATGGGTAAGAAATCAGTCCAGAAAACGTTATTCAACCACCCCTCTTCAATCTCAAATTCTGCAAGGCACAGCAAGACAAAGAATCGTTCCTGTGGCTGCCTCCCCAAAATTCTAATTGTGTAAGGGACTGGTCCATCACACAGATGTCTGTGCCACACCAGCGTAGCATACAGCTTTCCACACTACTTGTGCCCAGTGATGCTTCCACATGGATTTCTGTCACACATTTCAACCAGTAGTGGGATTACCGTCAGACGTTAAAAACCAGTGATACTTGCCAACATGAAAAACATAAAATGATATACTGTAGAAATACATGAGCAAGGAAGGTTAATTAAGACCCCAAAAGCAATCTAGTAAATTATAAATCAATACCTCAAAACCAGAATGACTAATTTCCTAATTATTTTTTTGTCATAAAATGCTAACTGACTACCATTATTTCTCAGTACCTCACATTTAGTCCAAGCTGTGTTTAAAATTATGAAGTTTGACAAATGTACCTAGACTTAACAAGTGGCCCTTCTGAAGGGAAAGAATTAAAAAGAAAAAAAAAAAAAAAAGGATTTGCTACGTGTGTCAAAACCTACATTTCCTAAAAATCAGTGTGAACAATCTCATTTTGATCTTTAAACCTCTTTATGCATGCTTACATCCATCATTTATGAACATTTTCCAACCAAAAAAAAGCAATCCGTTCCAAGTCAAGTGTCATTTACCATGTGTAGTCTTCAATCTTCCCTGTTAAAGGGACCAGCTTTGTATTTGCTGGGAATTCAATGCAATTCAAACAGAAAACTGTACCCAACTACAGTATTTCAAGGGTACAAAAAATCAAAACCTAGGTATAATATTTAATTACCACGCTTGTTCAGAACAAATTCCCTTTTCTTCATTGGTGTGAGAACTGAATAGAGAAAAAGAAAATTATGGGATATTTAACAGGAATTTGAAGACTTTATTAAATTGACAGTTTCATTTCAACAAGAACATAAATTAATTTTAACTATCAAGAGTTCTAACAACCAAATACAAAACTGCTTTCAATGTCAGGTGTCATATTCAGCACTGATCAGAGAAAGAATTGGGAGATGTCAGAGTGTGTGGACTGTCGATTAATTTCCTTAAAGGAGTGACCTCTATTAGGATGCAATCGTTAGGACATAAACAAACAATGATAGCGCTGTACAGTCATTTTGAAAACCAAACCAATCAGACAGCAATCCATTGCGCTAAACAACCCAAAATCAAATTACAAAAAGGTTTCAGATTCCAATCGTGGTATGGCACGGAGCATTTAAACCTTTCTAGTCTTACTGTGTTCCAGAATTGTCTAGAAAACTGTTCCGGAAGGCTGCACTTACACTTGTATGAAACAGCAGGGTGTACTTCTCTCAGGAGAAGAGAATATGAGCATGCGTACTATGCAAGGTGAAGACATCTCACACTATGGTGTAATAAAGGGCGCCATCATATGAAGTGAACGTTGAAGAGGATTAGAAAAGCTTTTGGAAAGGTAAGCAACATACATTTAATCTTATTTTACTTTTACTATGTTAGTGTAATGTATAACGCAGTGACTATTTAAAATCACTGTATTTAATGCTACCACCTAGTTAATCAAAGGAAAGCAGCAAGGTGAGAACGCAGCTGGCTTGGGTGCAGTGCCTGCTGGGAATTTTCTCAAATTGTTCTGGAACGTGTCCTCAGTGTGGTTACACTGGCAAATATTCAGGCTGTACCAAAATCTAATCCCCTAAGACCTATATCGTCACATAGTGCGACTCAATCATTCTTAAGTTACAGATTTACAAAAATGTGTGGTTTTACAAATCATAAAATTGATTAAAATGGTCACTGTACATTAGGCCTATCAGATTTGGACTCCTTGTGATAAAAACATTTGTACCATCAGTACTGTTTAAAGTTTATGATAAACTCCCCCTCCCTTTCCACGTTGTGCTTTTCCAAAAATGTTGATACTGCAAAAACTTCAGGAGTTTTTTTTTTTTTTTTTTTACTTGTACTTGAGCATTTTGTTAAATATTCAGGATGTTAACATTCAGCAGCTTCTATTACAAGCCCAGGCAAAAGTTTTTATATAGTACAATAGGGTGTATGCTGTGTTCACTAATTTGCATCATATGCGCACAAGCTTTTGGGTTACACATGCAACACTTAAATCCAACCACTAAATTTACAATGTTAACTTTTTACAATATAATAAAATTATCTTCATATTATAAACAAGTTTGTGTTCAGAAATGCGTTTAAAGACAGCTAGTATGAAACTGTGGACATTCAACTTATTTGATATTATTATTATTATGGAGTCATTTAGCAGATGCTTTTATCCAAAGCAACTTAGACTAGGGGGTAAAATATGCACCAACAACTGCTGCCGTCACTTACAAATAGGACCTTGGTTTTATGTCTCATCTGAAAGACGGCGCACAAGGAAGTTAAGTGCCTTGCTCAGGGTCACACACAGTGAGTCAGTAGCTGAGTGGGGACCTCCTGGTATCAAGCCCCTTTCTTTAACCACTGGACCACTAAGTCAGCCATCCATATTAAACTTGGCACCCAAATATGTTGTGGAATTAAAAAAACAGGCCAAAAAAGATACAATACATCTAAAACTCTACAAATTAAAACATTCTTTAGGTAAAATATTTAGTTACCAAGCCTGTTCAGGACAAGTTCCTCGTTCTTCATCTGGGCGAGAACAACTGAATGTGGAAAAATAGAAATGTTGTAGGTATTTAAAAAAAAAACTAAAACCAATATCATAATCTGTATGTATTGAAATCATTCAGTGGTTTACACAAAACAGAAAACAAATGATATAATTATTGCAATATGAGAAGATATCTAACATAGTAAGATAAACAACTTTACTAGATATTTGTTAGTCAGGAAGTTTGGCAAGGTATCCATTGAGCTTTCAAAAATAAACTTTTGAATACTTTTGATGCAAGTTCATCACAGTGCCCCCTCGCTACAACGTGTCTCGGGGGACACACAATATGAGCGTTACAACCGAAGAGCGTTATAAACGGGGGATGGGGTGGGGTGCGCCGCGGAACACATAACACACATTGGCTAAAATACATAATAAAATAACTCCCTCTCTAATGCACATACAGTGATACAAAAATGTAACTTTCTGTGAATTAATCATGCATAAAGCACCATGTAATCAACGCTATATTTGTTTACAAAAAAAAGGTAACATTCCCTCTCGTGGATCATTTTAATTAGCAGTTTTTAAACTATAAATAGCCTGGCTAAACGGCGGTCGGGAGTTCAGTTCGAAGCGACAGACAAGCAAACCAAGTGCGAGAAGGAGAGCGGGTCGGGCGAGGGGAAGAGGGAATGGGCTCGCCCCAGGTTCGGCTGCCGGAGCGGGGCTGAAGCAAAGCTGAAGCGTCTCGTCTCCCAGAGAGCCGCAGCTCCTCTCGCAGCACAAAAGTAAATACATTAGGAAAGATAACCACGTAATAGGCCTAATATTTATTTAGTTGTAAAACGAATACTGAATAAGATGTCTGTGTTATAAAGTGCCAGCACAGCTTTTCTTGAGTTCAGATACTGTATCAAAAGGGAGACAGAAACGGAAGTTAGACTGAGAAGTTGTTGACAGTTTGAACAACACCGGTATTGTATTTACTGTAGAAATATTGCATGAATCACTAGCACAGGGGATTGGGGGAGTCGGGACATGCTGTAGGAACGTTATATCCGAGGCGTGTTTTAATCGAGAGCCTTATAGCGAGGGAGGACTGTATATCAAATCACATTGTCCTTAGGGCTATAGATATATATTGTTTTTTACATTTGGGTTACATTTTGTCACAGACTTCCATGTCACACAGTTTAGCATGAGTGTTGCATTCAGTTAAGGTACAAACCACAAATGTGCAGTAGCTTATGTCAAGTATAACTACATATATATGAATAGTATTAGCATAAAGATTATTTTTGGATTGACAAAAGTACAACAATTTAGTTTACATTAAGAGCAAATTAACCTGTACGGTAGTTTGAAATAATAATACTAATCTACACAAAGTGATGCCCACCGTAATATAATATTAGAACATTCAGATTTCATTAGTAAGAAAGATCTAGTTTTTTAGTATTGGAAAAAGATCATGCTCCGTACCCAATTTGCAGTTCACTAAAAGTCAGTTCATTGTGCCTTCATGCAAATGATGTAATTATTGTTTGCACAGCTGTTTTTACATTCCAATATAAGATACATTACATGCAGCCTTTATAATCCACTTGTATTCTTTATTTACAAGAACATTTTATGTTTATAGTACCAGGATAACTAGTAAGAGGTCAGACCTTGACCAATATTGCTAGTTCAATTACAGAAATTGAGCATCACAGTCCCTCTTATTTGGGCCAACCTCTACTAACATTTCTATTTTTAATCTACCTTTACACAGAAATGTTTTGGATTAACCCTATATTCCTAAATCTTGCTTTTAGGCATAAGTTGTTTTCTGACACCTCAACATTACAATAATCTATAGTCTGATGATTACAAACAAATTGAAGTCATGGAGTAGTGTAATAGCCTGCCTCCTTTGGCATAATGTAGCAATGTAAATCTTTTTGCTCAGCAAATGTGCATGGAGTCACTAAGAAATGTTTTTAGATTAGTTGCATTAGTTTTTGTAGCCACAACAGCATTTATCAATATAGGGTCACAGACTTATGGCCAGAATACTGGCAAAACACAACCCCAATACAAATCTGTCATAAAAGTGGTACTGGTGTAAAAATTGTGGTCCTTAAAAAGTGTATAGGGTTCCCTTTTATTTAAATGTAGAAAGGAATGGTTTTGCTAAAAGTTATATTTTGTGCATACTCTGCAATAAACATTTGATTTAACCCGTTATAATACTTTTATACGTACTCACTGAACAAGCTATAGCATGTTTAAACCTAACTGCAGTTCCCACAGCCCCCAGTGGAGCCAGACAGTCTCTGAGATCTCTCTCACATTCTACCCAGAATAAATAATAGGCCTCTTCTCTGACTCACATTGTCTCTCCAGTTTTTGCGACATGACAAAGAAACTGGTCCAAAACTGGACACACTTCCTTCTTCCCTTCCTTCTCAAAATCTGCAGGGGAAAAGTTAAAATTAAAACAGTAGAAAAATAATTGTAGTGAAATACACAAAGCATTCAAAACAGTCTTACTAGCCTTTAGTACAATATGCTTCAAAAGTTAACAGCAATACGCAAGCGAAATGGTAAAACAATATATAGATTACTGCCTGTTTCGTAAAAAAATAAACTTTGTCGATAAAGAAATATATTATTATTGAGGCCTTACATAATACAATGTTAGTTTACAGTCGCTAAACAGTAACCAGTATTGAGTAAACAACATAACACACGTAACGCATTAAACCAACCCAAAACTATTCTCGCATACGTCTTTCGTTATCAGAAATTTAAAATACCAATGTAATAACCCTTTTGTTTGCAAATTATGTTAGAAAAATGAACACACAACATACAGGCACATTGAACACATTACAACACTTTTCGCTTATTTCCCGCCACAATAATTCTTTCTTAGCAAAGTAAAGGTAGAATTATAAAACATGTATTAACCTTTCAGAGCCTCTAGAAGTGTGTCGATTTCCATGATTATGGTGTGAAATGTAGAAGCTATTTTTCTATCTACCTCCCCCTTATTCCAACAGGAAACAGACAGAAAGCTACGGCGACGGAGACAAAAATCAGCACTTCAATATGGCGCCCGTGACGTCACTGGCTACTGCCTTCAAACTCACGGAGCATGTAATGTGCGTCCGAGCTCCCGAGGGAATAGCATGGTATGACAACTATGCAGAGCCATAGCAAAACAGCATAATGTACACATAACGTCGTCCTACTACACTGGTTGAAGGCATGGCACTGTGTAAGCAGCTGGTAAGAGCCAGTCAAGCAGCTGCAACAGTAACAGATTATTATTCTCTGGTTTACATTTTGATTAGACTGCTATTGTTTTGCAGTACTATAGTATTATTATTATTATTATTATTATTATTATTATCATTATTATTATTATGTGTTTATTTAGCAGACGCCTTTATCCAAGGCGACTTACAGACACTAGGGTGTGTGAACTATGCATCAGCTGCAGAGTCACTTACAATTATGTCTCACCCGAAAGACGGAGCACAAGGAGGTTAAGTGACTTGCTCAGGGTCACACAATGAGTCAGTGGCTGAGGTGGGGTTTGAACCGGGGACCTCCTGGTTACAAGCCCTTTTCTTTAACCACTGGACCACACAGCCTCCTTTATAACCATCATATGCTGGTTATATAGCATTATCCCCAGTTAACACTAACTTTCAAATCAGTGTCTGCTAGAATTTTTTATTTATTTGTTTTGCTAAAATAATAGTGTTATTCACTGCTGGGTGGTATGTTGAAGTTCATAATTGTGTAGCATATTTCTATGGATTGTACATGTTGCGCTTGGCATCATATAGTTACTCATTCACAAATAACGCTCATACACACAGCACATATCGGTATGTGCAACTAGTTTAGCCAAGGACAGAAAGTAAACCACTGGCAGCTTTAAATAAATAGATTCATTGTTTGGGTATTGTTCATATTGAATTCAAACATGGAGCATTTACTTCAGGTTCCACAGACCCCAATTTGCACTAATTTGGGACTACCTAATGCTTCCTTAGGTAAAGTAGTCTGAGATCAGTATTAATCTGGGTCTGTGTAACCACCCCATAGAGACCTATAGTGCAGGCCTAATTATTGTTGTTGTAAATGTTACCTTCAGATAAGCAGAATTAAAAGAGATTTATTTTAGTTATAACCCACCCTTTCTTTTCAGTGATACAGTGGTGAGTATAATACATCTTTTAAAACTACCTTGCTTAAAATATGTACATTTACAGTAGCTGTATTTTAGTACCTCTTGTCTATCTAAATGTTCCTCTTCATGATAGTAGCATGTGCTTTTGATAATTGTGAATTAAAGTATCAGTGGAATTTAAAATCTCTTGTCATTAGTAGTAACTTTGCCTATGGCAGTGTAGAGCTGAGCAGTTTATGTTTCTTGCTGGCATGTCTTGCTAGGAATGTCTTGCTTATGATGATATCTATAGAAAAAAAAGTTCTCTGTCTACATATTATATTTTTGTGCATAGTATTTAAGGTTACAGTATACATACGAATAAATTACCAATGTAGTGGCGTGTCCTTTTGAATACAGTATTGAGCATTGATACTTTATCGGCATTACAAGTATGCAAATAGGATCATGTTAAAGTGAACTAGTACAACAGTAGTTGAAAATACAATTTTTGCACAGAACAGAGCAGCACAACTGCAATATACATGAATTGGGATTTGACTGTATGTAGCAAGTATCATAGCAACACAATGAAACACAGCAGCTGTATTTAAAAACACTTGACATGCATATTTATTACAAAAGCTTTCACAAAAAAAAATGTTTTAACAAAAGTAAAACTGACAATAAGTTTAAGTTTGTTCTCCTTTGGAGATGTAAATGTTTTGTGCACATTTCACATTTAAAAAAAAAAAAAATACAAAATACACAAGAATATAAAACCTAGCCTTTTTGTGTACATTTCCAGTTAGAATTCACGACAAGCAATACTGCATTTAAATCACAACATTATGGGATGTATGTACATATAAAAAATCACAACACTATACGGCAGCATAAATATACTCATTTTAGGCAGGAGAACAAACGAACTACATAGTATTAGTTATTCAACATTCTTAACACTATGTGCTTCAGGCTATTTCATACATGTTATATAGATTTATTTTAAATTAATCCTTCAACAGTGTTTTTTTTTAATACACAATAACTACTTCTTGGCATATTTTGATGTCCATTAGAGATGTTCATATTCTTTATTCTTACAAACACTGCTCCAAACATTAAGTGATACTCGGAGATGTGTTCTAAGTCGCCCTGAATCCTGTATTTTATTATGCCCAGCACCTAGCAGAAAGCCAAGCTGCTGACAGTCCAGTTTGTTTACATTTTACCAATGTAGCTTTAGCTGTGGGGACAATATTACTTATCACTAATAACAACATCTTCAAACTCTGTCACAGCTTTGGAGCATAAGTGGCACAAAAAGGGAATCACAGTCTTTCTTTTGTTAAGTTACACATTTTACAGGAATCACAGAGATGATATTTTCAACATGGGTGTTTAAGGTAATCCTGTAAAGCTTTTTTTTTTTTTAAAAAATGTATATGACGTTCACTGGAAATAAATCATAATATTAAGTAATGCAGTAAGAAATGAATATATATTTTGCAAACACATCGCAAACCAGCATTAAAGAAACAATCCAGTAATAGCTTCTTACTAATGTGCAAGGCGCTGTAAGTATGCATACCCCTATATCCCTAATCATAACATCTAACAATAATTGTGATCACTGATGTCCTAAAATTGTTTAAGATCAGAGATTTTACTGCACAAATATAAATGAACTAATGCCTGAATCCGGTTTAAAGCTGTATGACAGTCAGGACAGCAACTGTATTTTTACAGAACATAAGTTTTCCTTTGATAAGGCTGCAATGCTGCTGCCACAAATTGTATAGCAGAAATGTCTTTATCATGACCCACAGACCATTTGATGAAAATATTTAATGATGCATGAATAAAATAGTAATAAAGGTTCCAGCTGCTTAGTATGCATCATATGAATATAGATATACTGGTGTCAGCCGTAATGGTTTTCAAATACCAAATTATTTCATTTCTTTCAGGCTTTTAAGTCCTATTATGCGAGTTTCACATATAAGTGCTTGTGGTACATGCTTTATGAAACACACTCTTGCTGAGAACCAGCAAAATGAATATTAGAGCACACTGAAAACTAAATTGGTCTTTAATTGGATCAACCTATAATCTGGTCTGAAAGTTTTGCCTGAACTTATCAAGAAAATGTAATAAAAGAGAATTCGGTCTCTCTTGTAATTTGATTAAAGTGGCTGTTCATCTATGGGCTATATGTAGACCTGCTACTATTCAAAGTTTAGTTCTGCCAAATCGACAATTAAAATCGACGTTTATTTTTGAGATAATTTATCATTTTATTTTTCAATAATACTTTTTATTCCATTGAGAAACGTACAAGTCTCATTTTGCGAAACCCCCTTTCATATTCAACATGCAACAAAGTCATGGTTACCTAGGAACTGGATAACATTCCAATTGAAAAACGGTTGGTACAACATAAACGCAGAATATCACCATACAAAGAAAGATCCCACACAAATTTAAAAAATCAGCCCAAATAAGCCATAGAAAACGCAGCATCTGAAAGTGTATTAGACAGACGTTTTATTCTAAGGCATAAGTACACATTTTTATATCATAAAAATGTAATAGGTCTTTTGAAAGTCAACTAAATGAATGCAAATTCTAGTGCTGGTTCAGACAACAAGATCTGTCGCACCAGAGTGAAATGACTAACAGTCAAACTACAGTACTAAGGAACCACTCAGATGACCAACAGCGACTACTAGCCACTCACAGTGGAATGGAGACGGGACAGACAATAAGTGTAAAAACTACACAAACTAGAGAATTTCAAAATTATTATTTTTTGTAAGAAAATAAAAACATAGGGAGTTGTTTTACCAATATTTATCCTATGTAAATTTATTTTGATTGAACTTCGATTTAAAATTGAAAAGTAGCAAGCCTAAATATATGTGATGGTGTCACTAGACATTAATAAACACCGCTGATCTGGTCCAGGACATGCTGGGTGGGTAATAGGCATCAACTGAGCTGCAAGATGCCTGCCTAGTGCTTCTGAGAAGATGGCAAAATGCAGTAAGACACACTGAAATGTTTCTAAAATTGTGCAAATTGATTGACTGAGAGGGACAACAAACAGCCTGCAGTATTTTAGTTTGTCCAGGACAGTGATCTCTCTGAACAACACCAATTGTGGTTGTATATCAATAATAAGAGCACTCCTAAGTGTAAACAAATATCACACAATATTTACATGTGTTACTAAAATATCCATTTCAAAACCAGGGAAGCTTTTTGTTAACAGACATTTTTACCAAAGCAGCTTAAAGATACAATCTAATTTGTTCTAGCTAAAACACTTTTAAGAGTCCACATTAAACAAAGTTTTAGATGGAATACTGGGGCCTTGTTTGAAATGTCTTTGTTTCCACAACACTGTGACGGCCTTGTGTTGTCACTCCACTGTGACAGTATCAGGCCGGCAAAGCGCAATACTATCATAGCACGTAATTTAAAAAAATGTTGTGGAAACAATGTGGCATGGTTTTGAGAGTGTGAAAATGTCACAGTGTAGTGGGAAACAAGGCGTTATTTATTAACTATTGGTTTTCCACTGGGTCTGACCATGTATTCCTGCCAAAGTAGAATATTTTAAATTATTCTGCAAATTTCTTCATTTAAATGCACACATTTCGCAAAGACTAAAAGCGAGCTATTTGAACACAACAGCTACCAGTAGGTTAAATACGATTTTCTGTCTGAACAAAGTAATTTGGAAAATATAACAATTCCTAAGCATAGTATTTCAAACATTTTTGAAATGCACACGGCTAGTATTAAAGTAGCTACAGAATGTTGCCAGTTTTATCCCACACCCCCCAAAATAGGTATACTCTAGTAATGGCACCATATGTATTAGTTATGAATTATGCATCTCCTCTATCACTTAAAATTTAGCACCAGTTGAAGCAGATCTTACAATTGTATACGATGGGCTTCTTGTATGTGTTTTTTTTTTGGTGTTTTGAGAACAGAGACTCAATAGTTTCATGCAACAGGTGGCAGCTTCACTATGTAATTACTATTACATCAAATTCCAGAGGTATTCCTTGTTCTTTCATGAAATACATGCACCAAAGTGTTGCACTGTTTGCCAAAGCAAGATCTGTCAATATTACCAGTAATGGAATACAAAAAGCTTCCATTTTTAAAGATGATGTAATGAGATGAATTCTCAAGTGTACATTAGAGACAGTTAACCTATTGAGTTATTAGCAAATTTACACTCTACAGTTACACTATTGTGCTCTATTACCAAATCTGGCAGTGTAGCTCAACTGCAAAGAATAATCAATGTATTTATTTAATAAAACACTTGTTTGTCAGTCTTATGAACTAACTGTGTAGCTTACACCATTCTCTGTACACCTGTGGTAAAGCTCTAAAGGCCCGTACAGTAGCATTCCCAGTGCTGTTAAGATGGACTGCTTTGAAATACCTTTTCAGGTCTATAAAATGCTGAAAGTGTTGCTTATATTACCTTGCCTTGGCACCATCTCCTGAAAATATAATCAATGTGTTGTACGACTCATACAAAAAAAATATATATACTGATTTTGTGCAAAAGGGCGGACAAAATCTGTTTTTTCGGCTTCTTCATGTTGCACTCCATTTGAGTTCCTCTCTGGGAGAGTGAGGACTAAGTGGTTCCATTCTGAGCTTAAGCAGGCGTGTTTGTTTGCAGGCTTTGAAAACAACATGCCTTTGCATTTGCTTGCCGTTTGTGTAGAAAAGTCTGGAAAGTCCTTTCAGTTCGGAGGGTGTTTCAGGTGGACAATTACACGTTGCTCGTAGACTTTCCTCATTGTCTTCTCAACCTGTTTCAGAAACACCTGTGGAATCCGACCACACAATGTATTCACAGTTTCCAGAAACTTTGTTTGGAGAGGATAGAACATCGACTGGAACAAGTTATCTTCAAAAGGATACTAAAAACAAAGAAAACGTAAATTAAGATTTAAAAGACGGTTTGGTTATTAACACGTCCATACCTTATTCAGTGGTGTAGGCCTGGAATTAGTAAGACAATTAGACTATAGATATAACAAATTGACTGTGCCATTAATAATTAGGTTAATTTAATTAACTCCATATGAGCCTAAAGTTAAAAATAACACAAATCAATAGTCAATTTTTTTTTTTATTATACAGAGTTACACTTTAAGTCTGGGGTAGCTCCAATGAATATTTCTCACTTTATTATAACTTGGTTAACTTTAGAATCCATCCAGTTAAAAAAAAAAATCCTGTCAATAATCTTCAATTACTAATACTGTACAATTGGGCCAAAACAATTTGCATACCATTACTAATCCTTATATAACGTGGTGTAGGAAGCTTTGTCAAAAAAATTGGAGGTTAAGTGTTTAAGCTCAGAGACATGGGGCTATTTTCTCAAATAATTTATAACCCTGCCAAATAGAGGTTAATTTAAGAACCCTGCTGTTCTGGCAGTTTGACTGTCAGTATTCAATATGTTTACTCACATCATGTATTGCCTCATACACAGCTTTAAAGGCTGGCTGTTTGTCGTCATGGTAAACCCCACGGTTTCCATGGAGAATGGACACTCCTTCCTCCTCTGCCCCAGGGCAGTTACTTCCGTACATACAGTGGTCTGGTCTGTAGTTCCACTGACAGGGGAATGAATAAAGGCACTCTGGAGATTAAAATAAAGCACAATAGAATGATAAGAATACATATCACCATTAGGCAATGAAAAACAAAAAACAAATCAGAAACACTACATACAGTAGTTATATTATCATTAAAATAAATCAATAAATACCACTATAACATCCTAAGAACAGATTTTTATTTTTAAAAAGCAGAAGGGCTAAAAAAAAAAAAACAGAAAGAGGATCCTCACCACCTCACAGCAACTCTTTATGCAACCAATTGCATAAAAAAAAAAAATCAGCAAGAAAAATTTGAGATTTCACACTTTGCCACAGTGAATTACATCAACTACATATCCAGTGCCAAATATAAATTCTTTTTTTTTTTTTTTTTGCTTTTAGAATGAGTTGCTCTGCTGGTTATCATTCATTGTCACTCATTGTTATCTGAACTTGAAATAAGTGTCTTAATTAAATCCCAACATGCATCACTCCCAGGCACAAGGTAATGGCTGCCAAAACCCAGCCTGGCACCAAAGGTTTGATAACACTGCCTAGTAATCAGCACCTGCGGTTATCACAATCACACATGTGCGGTGTGGGGGTCTGCAGTATTCAAGTCTGTGTAAATCTGTCACCAATACACCTCTCAGTTGGAAAAACAGGATTAAACACTGTTCATGCTGCCAAACGTATTCAATAATAAAAAAAAAAACATACCTTATAATCTATGACAGTGTTTTTTTAAAATTAGGAATGCTACCAAGTTACAGTAGATGCATTTAGAAAAGGGGTGCTAATCAGATACTTTATATCATTTACATTTTCAAAATATTTAATTTCTTACCAGTGTGTTAGGAGTAATTCTCTATTGCTATTTCTGCTTAGATTGTTTACTAGGCTTACTTACTTATTAAAATTACCCTTTTCAACCATTGGCTCTGCTTGTAAAAAAACTCCTAACTTCTGCATTTCAGAAGCAAGGTGGTTTTGGAAATAACCACAAGGGGTGTGCAATTTCAGCCCCTTCTACAACGGTGAGTTTCTAAATCACTATTCAAAAAGGTTGAAGCAGAAACAATGAACACAAATAACATGATTTTAAACAGGTAAGACATTAAAATAGTATGAACATGTGGACATTAAATACCTAGGTTTCTAGTGCACTTATACTGTAAAGTATGGTACATAATGTTTCTCAGTCCTTTGAACCTATTAACATTAATTATAACTAAGTCAACTTGCTTTGCAATGACTGCCTGATTACCATCCCTGCTTTAACAAACCTTCCAACAAGATGCCCATACATGTACCTGGATTATAATGGAATATGATATTCAACAAGTCCTGGTCTCCCCAGGTGATATGATTCTTGTACTTTTGATACAGAGGGTGCAGGAGATCCTCCCAGGCCAGCCCACTCGGGATCATGCTATTCTGGATGGTAAAACATCAACAGGTAACTATCAGTTTACACTTTTTATCTTATTGGGCACCATTGTAGGATTTCTCGTATTACAAAATCAAAGTGTCCCCGGGTGCATAAAGGGAACTGCATATCTGATCAAATGGTTTGTAAGTGAAAAAGATCAGCACAAGTAAAAACCAGTTTATTGAAAGAATCCTCAGAAATCATGCCTACCTTAAACAGGGTGTTTCTTATCCGAGTGAGATTCATCAGCATCACCCCCGAATTCACCCCTGTCTTTCCATGAAAAGGATGACGTGCGAATCGACTATACCAACCAATCTTTGGTATTTCATGTTCGGGTGCCATTGCTGCTAGCTGAGTTGTATTGAACTCTTTGAGAAAGCTCCAAATGTCATCCATCGGTCTGAGGAAGAGAACGTCAGTGTCCACATACAGCAGAGAGTCCACCTCCTTCAGGATCACCTGCCAGTTAAAGTGACAAAAAGACATGCATTGCACCTTCTGGATGACTTCTCAGCAAGTACATGACAACGATTTCAATATAAGTAACCAAGGAGTGCTTCCAAGTTGGAGTCTAACCTCCGTTTGAATTGGGTGTTTTCAATGACACTGTCCCGTTAGAGGAAGAGCCTTTTGCATTAGATATAAGGACCTGCCTACTTTTGGACAATAAAGATCCCAGCAAGGGCGGAACTAAGCTGATGGTGCAACACAGAAATTGACAGAAAAAGTGAGGAAAGTGTCCTACCGGAAGAAAGAGTCGCTGTGCTGCACAAGGCTTGAATAATTTTTTCCATTCCTGGGCATTCCCCACTGAAAACGTGATTGAGTAGATGCTGTACTGAAACTTTAATGTAAATGGATGAGGCCACTTGTTCAGCTGGAACAAGAAAAAGAAAAATGTGTTGGAACATTAACATTAAATACATTCAAACTGACACACTTGTGTAGCAGGCATACACAACTCTAGGGGTCCAACGGCATGATGTTGCTCAGCCATCTAGTGCTGAAAGAAAACCATTGGTTAGACCATTAATACACTCAACATGCCAGGCTAAATGGGGCATAGGCATCAACAATTCTACATGCAACATTACTACCAGTATAAGAGAAGCACCTGAACTTGACCCAGCAGCTACCAAAAATGCCAACTTTGAAGAAATATAATAAATGTAGGCCATAGTATCAATGTTAATTTCAGGCATTTACTGTTTGTGCAAGTAGTAAGATGGAGTCAGGTAACAGTAAAGTAGCATCTTAGTAACTTATTTCCCCCAGCTCTGGGTAGTATGCACATACACACTAATTTATTAGAATATGGTTTAAATGGTTAAAACAATAACTTAAAAAAATAAAAAAGTTTTACCCTTAAAAGAAAAGTACTGCAGTATATTGGGCATAGTCCCCCATTACAAGTTTACTTCATATCTGTGGATCTCTGTGGATCTAAGATTTGTTAGAAATATTGAACACACAGCCTACCTACCCCCTTTTCAAACTGTGGCTTTAGGGAATCCTCAGCAAAGATGTGAAATTTGATCTTCTTGATGCTGAAGAGAAGAGCAGATTTCAGCATGGTCAGTGTCTCGTCCACACGATCCCCACAGGCCACCACGGCCAAGTGCATCCATTCCTCAGAAACTGGCTTACGGGGAGGCTTTGGTTCACCGAGTCTCCTAAAAGTATAACAGAGAAGACTTATCGCTTTGATGCGCGATTGAGAATGTGGAAGAAAAATTCACAGGTCTAGAAAAAACATTATTTGTTAGATTACCCAACTAATTCTGTAGGGGATCAGAGACCAATACATCTATTCAGTCAGTCAGTATACATACTGCAGAGGAATCTCAAAAATACTATAAAACTGTACAAGTAAAGTCAAAGCCTGCTTTTGTGGCTGTATGCACTTGATCAGTTGATAAACCCAGCTATGAACTCTCTTAACTATTGCACTGAAATTCAAACCCCACTTCTCCCTCCCTCTCCACTTCTAAAGAATTTTGTTCAGAAGTTGAGGAAATTTCTCATTTAACATTTTTGTTTTCTCCTGGATACCTCTAGAGCAGTAGTTGGCTTTATGTTTTCTTAGAATGGTAAGTGTACGGAAAGGGTTACTAAGAGAGCTTTTGCTGAGTCATTGGGATACTTTAACAGGGACAAAGTTCTATGATCTAGCAGCTACAAGGAATCTAACTAAATTTTATTATTTTCTTATGTCCTTAAAATACAACTTTGTGTGTAACACTGACCTCATATTTAGTTGGGACTCCAATTTGCATAGATAAAAAGGGAGGTCAAAGAACAGAGCAGTATCTCAGATAACACTGCTTAGTTACTGTAATGAGGGAACAGAAGATTTAGACTGTCACGCCAGTAATACTCCAAGAACCAATTGAAGTGTGGGTCAGCACAGCTTATATCCATTTTACACCACTAAATATCATCTGCCAAGAGATTTGAAAACCTATAGGATATGAGTTTTAGAATTCTGAATTGTGACACCAATCATGTGTGCAGCACTGGACATCTGAGCTCCTCCAATGAATCCTCTTGTCACATTTGTCATTTGTGACAAACTGGCTTCAAACAGGGAGATGCAGATTTTATAAACTATAAGTCAGTGATAGAGTCTGTCGGAGGGCCTGCATAGTTACACACATTTGTATTTTATTTTTTGTTCCCTTCAGAAGGAAGAAGTTGTCTTATAATTAATCAAGTACATAATACCAAAACAACTACATTGTAAGGGATACTTACTGCAATGGGTTAGGTTGTTATATTTAATGGGAAGCATTAAAAAGGGTCCAAGGGTGAACTTAAACTGCATGCCCCTGTTCTATTCCATTAATGTTACAACAGATGCAGAACATTATCATGTTTGCAGTACACAGTACACCCTAAGCATATTAGCCTTATAGCATTTTTGGCTGCAGTAACACGATTTATCTTTGTAGTCTTCAAAAGGGAACACAATTTCCTTGAAAACAAGGATCATTCCATTCTCTTAAACCAAATAAAGAAAAACGCTTGCTCCGCAATGTAAAACCAAAAAGCACAGTATTCTGAAATGTGAAAATCTGTATTATAAAAGTTGTGAGGTCATCAGTCTAATCTCTTGACTGATTGATTAATCTGAATTATGCCATTAGTTGTTCTAGGGATTTTTTTTATAGATCACATGGCCTACAACATGAATAACGGACTTAACCAACTACAAAGCCAGCTCAAGGTGACCTTAATTTAAATTGCCATTGTTTTCTTTTGACAGTCAGACAGAAGGTGTGTAGAATGTGGCTCTACACCGAACCAGTTGAAGCCAGCATGCCAAGGTCTTACCACCACATCTTCCGTTTACATATTTGCACAGGATGTAGGCTATTTCTTTATAACGTACCGGTACTTTTACTTGTGTAAGAACATTCTACACTTTGGTATTGCGTCTGACCAAAATATTATATATAAATAAAAATGTAATTATACTTTAAGCAGTCCTCCTCGATCATGGTTTTAATGTCGTTAGTACCTTCCTGTGACAGTCTTTGGTGCAAATTAAAATCTCATGCTGAATCTTCCTCATATATAATAACCACTCTTCATTTATTTCTGTGTTTGGTTGGCAGTTGTGAAACTGTATTGCAATTCTATTTTAGATTTAGACCGTAGGTCCATATGTTTTTTTTTTTTGACGTTTGGTCTCTATGGGTACAGAACAGGATGCAAGACTCTTTTTCTAATGGGTGATTGTAATTCTGCGGCAGTTTTCAAAGACGTCCTTAAAAATGAGATGCATATTTTAGACTAGTACAGTTCCAGAATGAATAAGTGGATACGCCTTACTGGTGTTATTTTTAACTGTGAAAAAAAATACAGAAAATATGAAGTAAAAGATACCGGATCCTATAATTAACTGGTCGTAAGACTAAAATAGCATGTAGGGAACTTTGCAAGGATTATGCCGAAAAGCCTTGTCAGTGTTTACTCACCGCACTAATAATCCCTTGAGGTAATGCGCATGGATGTTTTTTATTCATTTATTTTTATTTATTCGTATAGTAAAATGCAGTAAATAATGTTTTAATCCGGCACATCATGGTTGAGTTAATTGCAGCCAATTCAGACTGAACTATAAAGTTTTCAACATTTTAACAACAGACGACAACTTTAGATCTTACCTTGGGTTTGCATGATTACTCCCTCTTCTGTTTGGTAGTTTACTTGATTTTCTGTTCAGACGTGGCTGTTTTTGTGAAACTTGAGCCACCGGACGAGGTTTTTGTGCTAACTCAACAGAAACAATGTTTCCCAAACCAGAGGAAGTTTGCACATAGTTTTCCTTTGCAACTTGTTTCAAAGGCGGCTCATCCGCAGCATTACTTACAAAATGATACAAAAGTAACAAAACTCCAAAACAGAGAATGATCGCTACAATCTTGCAGTGAATTCTCATCTTGCAAAACGGCTCCGGTCCCGTGGAAGTACGTCAGAGTCTTCCTTCATGGTTGTGGGTAGGAAATTAAACACAGACTTCACATTTTACGAGTATTTTCTCTCCCGTGGCATTGTGCAGGCTAATACTGAGCAGAGCGCCTCAGTACAGACGTCTAAACATTACTCAGTGGAGGAGGGCTCTGGACTGTATCCTAATATCTATAAAAGGAGCGTAATAAAAACCAACGTCCTGCATCCTATTTAACAATATGTAGCGTTGGTTACTTTCAATAACGCTTCTGATACATATATTGTGTGAGTGGAAAAAATGCAGTAAAATAGTGTATTTAAACCTAGTATGCAATATTAACCCCCAGAGCAACACCATGATAACTACTAGCATGCCACTGCTACTTGCCACTGTGTGGCACTAACCACAAATTAATTGTGCAGAGTGAGTAATGTTTAGGGCAGCAGTGTGGAGTAGTGGTTTGGGCTCTGGACTCTTGACCGGAGGGTCGTGGTGTCAATCCCAGGTGGGGGGACACTGCTGCTGTACTCTTGAGCAAGGTACTTTACCTAGATTGATCCAGTAAAAACCCAACTGTATAAATGGGTAATTGTATGTAAAAATAATGTGATATCTTGTAACAATTGTAAGTCTCCCTGGATAAGGGCGTCTGCTAAAAAATAAATAATAATAGACTGGTCAAACTATACCTAACCGCACTTTCAAACCGAGTACCACAATGAATTAGCACAACAGAAACGTTCGCACAATTCTAAACCAATGCGACCGCAAAATAACCACGACCTGTGGTAGCTGTCAATTATGCATTATGTAACATTTAAAAGCCGATAATAATAATAATAATAATAATAATAATAATAATAATAATAATAATAATAGCACCCCCAAAATATGTATTGCTGATATGCTCAAAAAAGCACTGGTACTGACAACCTATTTCGGTTCTTTTTTGTTTTTTTTGTTACAAAATTATTAAAAATAATGATGCTAGTTCATCTTTGTTTACAAATGATCACACTAATACGTTTATTAATACATCAACAGTATTAATCTTTAAAGTTTAATATTTTTTCTAAGTTATCGTAACTGATTTACTTCAACAGCAGCAATAACAAAAACAAAAGCAACAAAACGCGTTCTATACCCACAGCTCAGACATGAGCAGACAAATAAATTGGTAATGAGGATATATTCTAATAAATACGGTACAAGCATGGTCCCTGCCGTAGTCTGAATTGTAATCCACGAGTTCCGGAAAAAAACAGAAGCATTTTGCTTGTAAAGGTATGTTTTTTCTAAACGTATACCTTCCCTGAGTATCTTGTTACGACTTTAGGTTGTTTTATTTATTGAAGTAGTTATGTTACGCTGTTAAACGCTATTTTCTACAGATATTTTGTTTATGGCCTAGTATGTATTAAATCAAACACCGTAGCTTCGTTAAGGCAGTGCATTCACACATTCAATATATTCACTATATAAGTGTAAGCAAAATGTAGTACATGTAGGCAAACAGATTGTGCTCAGTAAGTTTATTTTGTATTTTTTTTATTTTGTTATACATTTTCTGTAATACTACTTTGCTCTTCGTTGTGTTACTACTACGCACTTGTTAATGTTAACTAGTGGCAGGAAAACAGTCGATACCAAATTAGATGCTATAATATTAACTCCAGTTGTAATGTTGTCTCCTGGGATAAAACCTGCTATATCGAGAAAGAATCTGACTTCACTAAATCCGTAGACCCTGGATATCATGCGTCCTCCTTCGCTCTGTTTTAGTTTATTTTTATTTTGCATGTGTTGCCTGATCTTGAACTCCCCCTGCAGTCTGGAATTAGTAATACACACAATGTTAAGTGACTTTTTTTGCACACTATGAGCTCATAAAGGGAGAGCTGCTTTTCACATAAGTATTTAAATTGTTATAAAAACTGTTGTATTTGCATTTTATATCAACGTACCTATTACACACTGCATTGGTTCTATTAGTATTACCATATTTTGCGATTACTAGACTTTAAAGGATATTATTTGTGTTGCTTTCTTTCATATAAACAATGTTTAAAACTTGCTTATTGGTGTAAGCGCCACACGGTCTATGGAAATAGAATGTGCAAAGCAGAGAAAGAATCGATAAGCCACTAGAGGGAGACAGGAGTTGCGTACAGTATACTTTGGATAAAAATAATTAATGTAGCATTTATTTATTTATTTATTTATTTATTTATTTATTTATTTTTGTGTGTGTAAATGTCCACTCGGGTCATTCCATGAAAAAAAAAACACCCAAAAAGTATCATGTATAACCATATCGCTTCAGATTTACACCAAATGCTTTATTTTGGGCTGTTTCAGGCAACATATAAAAACTTTGCAGCCTAATCGGGTAAAGGGGTCAAAAGTTATAGAAGTCAATATTTGGCCGACAGGAGACCCTGCCCAATCAACAGTTTCATTTTATTTTATTGTGAATTGCACGAGAATTCTAAAAAAAAAAAACAAAAAAAAAAACCAGCACACAAACAAACTGAGCTGAAGTTACCCCAGAACCAAGGTTAGAGCCTCATCAGTAAGTTCTAGCCTGTATACTAGAAGGTTGTTGACTTGCATTCCCAGCAGTACCATACAGTGTTTTGGGGGAAAAGACATTCCTGTTTTTAACATTTTTTATTTTTTTGCCAAATATGTGTAACTAAGACCCTATTCACACGACTGTGCTGGCCCAGGGCCGCCTCATATTTAGGTCTGCAACCCGTTCACTTTTGAGGTTTAAGTCTTCTTTACCCGTTCACATATGTGACTGAAAAGCAGGCCTAAAATGTGGCAGTAATCCTTGATTTGTAGAAAATGTTTCTTATCAATATATTAATGTATTTTGTTTCAATGCAGCACAGTAGCAATTTAATGGCATATATATATATATATATATATATATATATATATATATATATATATATATATTGTAGCGATCTCGGTTAACGCAGGCAGGCGCATCACACAGGGCGAGGCAATCCACACACAGACGGAGGGCGGGCGCAAACCCGGGACCTCATGCACTAAAGCATAGCGACTGACAAGCAAAGCTCACGACTGACCCCCTAATATGACTGCTCCCTCCTAAGGAAAGATTAAATAATAATTAATTATTCAATAACCGGTTACACCCAGGCTGCGGTCTGTAGGTAGAGCGCTCTGCCGTGGCGCTACGTAACATAAGTTAGCTTTTATTGAACGATGTGTCACGGAGAGAGAACTTTCAAAGTGGTGGAAAATGGAGCACTAGTGCTGTTTTTGGATGAATTTATGGAAGATTGTGCAGAAAATCTACTGTTAAATGGCTCTATTGCACTTGCATCAAGAGCCAACACCATGGCTTTAGCGGCAGTGAATTCAAACACATGCAGGAGTCTTGTATGGATTGAAAACTACGTTGAGAGCATTGTTCCTCAGTACTGTGATTGTTCTATATTGCATGTTTTATTTACAGGTGGCTACAGTGCAGTTTACGCTTGCAATTAGGAGGTTTCTATTATATGTAAGTGTTGTTGTACAGCAAAATAAAAAATAAAACTTTCCAAAAATAGAATAATTTATTTTTTCAACAATTATTCAACCCAGTAACATTTTCATTCAGCAAATCAAATAAATCAAAACTTTCCAAAGAAATGATTTCTTCAACGATTCTTTAAATACGTCTGTGAATGACTTTGTTTTGCAACTGTTTGCGTTTCCATGAGCTCCTGCATCTACCTTTTCTGGTCCTCTGCAAAGTCTTACAATTTAAGTACTACTGTTTGTTTTTTCTCGCCAATATGATTTAAGTCTTATAGTACATATATCATTTTGTTTTTAATGTGCTTTTGGTTTGATAGTAATGTAACACTGCAAAAGTACCTAATTTTAGTAAAGTTCTCTTATTCTAACACCCCCTTTGTACACTGTGAAGATACACTGTGAAGCCATTATTTTATTTTTTTTAAATGCTGTTAAGAAAATATTAATGTAAGGCCGAGCGAACAAACAATAACAAGCTTAGCATTTCAAATGCTGCATGCGATGCTGCAGATTCACTATGTTTAAAAGGAAAAATAGTCAAATAATTGCGCTGTTAATTTAAATAAACATTTATTATTATTATTTTTTTTTTTTACGAAAAAGAAAGCACAGAGATGTGTTGGTGAATAAGTCCAATATGTGGTGGAAATTACACCACAGTCGCCACACTGGTATTGTACCTCTGCCATTTTGAAACGCCAACTGAGTAAGCGCTTCAGAATGTTAGCGAACGTTACGAAACGCTCTCGACGTGAAGCTCGTTCAATAGAAAGCGCCACATAACGCTCTGGAGCGCTCTGCCTATTGAACGCACCCCTGGAATCATTTATACAAAAATAAACTATTATTCTATTTACAGTAAACATTCATATAATTTACACTACACATGTTTCTTCTCCTTTATACGTATTTAACATGCATGAATAATGTCTTTGTTTACAAACATGATCGTTAAACTATTCTGTTTACTTGTTATTGTTATAATTGTCATTATTATTCTCTAGTCCTTAACCATTACCAGTAAAGACTGAACATTAGCATTACCCCTTTGCTTGGAAGATTACCTAACATATGGCTATAATAAAACTCTTGTTCCACATGTAGCTATGGCAACTTCATTAAGGGAAGCGCCCTGATCTAAATATAGCAATACACCGTCATATATCAAACACACTTTGCTCAGCAATTTGCATGATACATAATAAACCACTGCTCTATCACCAGTAGAATAACATTAACAATAATAATCACAATAACTGGCATTGAAATGTTACAGTGAAAATACAAATTGTTACGCCTTCAAATTCCAAGCAAGTTACTTATTAGACAAGTCATTTAAAGCAAAGTTGCCTGTCTTAATGTTTATATATGGCACGTGTATTGATTTGGTTATTATCAAACAAACAAAAAAAAGCCTTTAATGTTTTTTTGCCCCTCCCCAAATGTAAAACAAAAAATCTCCGACATCATAGAAAGTCTGTGTTTTTCCTTGTTATTCTGCAGCAAACGGATTTCTAGGATCCCTGCTACTGAGCTACATAATCAGATTGGTAATACGAAAAGTCTACTTTGCGTTCATATAGATGTAAAGGCCGGACCTGGTCCTGGATTGCAGGCCCTGGGCCACATTGAAACGGCGGCCTAAATCTGGGCCGGCCCTGGGCTGCCTTTTCTTTTTTGGAGCGTTCACATATGAGAAAAGGCAGCACTGAGGTGGCCCTAAAGTGTGAATTGGGTCTAAATCACATTCTTACATGGGCATCCCAGTGTTTGCTGCATACTTAGCTGAATCATATAAACCTTACTTGAGCGGGCCTATCATTTATGACTACACCCACAACGAGAGTGAATCAGAAATGTATGTATGAACTGATTAAACAAATACATGAATTTGGAGATGGGACATAGGTTGGTCTTTGCTTTGGACAAGGTGACTTTTGTTTTACCTTTAGAGCAATGGGTACTGTAGCTTCAAGATTCATGAATATCATTTTCATATTTCTGAAAAATATAATACAATACTGAAAAATGAATTAGAAAGTAATGGAGTCTGAAGTAAACCAATAGTAGACAAAAGATACTTGCATATTAATATGCAATCAGTCTTATCGCTCATGATGGCTGCTACCAATATGTCCTTCTGTTCCTTGTTTTCAAGATAAATTTCATTTTAAAACCAGCTGACCTGAAAGAAAAGTATCAATCTTTTTGATGGTTTGCTGTGGGCCATTAGTTACCCACAGCCTCATCAGCTTCACTGCAGTAATTAGCTTTTTTTTTTAAATGAAATGTTACAGCTAATTAAGGATTTTAAAAAAAAAGTCTGCCAGTAAAACTTGAAACCACATGTCTGGCAAACTTTTTTTTTTCATTTTAAACAAAACCTGTCAGAGATTCATGTAAATAAATGTTTATTGTTGCTGGCAATAAATGATATGAATCAGTACAGAGATTATAACATATTTCTGCAGGTTGATTGAATTTTGCTTTACATTGATATCTTATAATGGCAATCTTAAATTTGAATTAGCAAAGTACAATATATTTATTGTAATCACTCCTTTGTTTATAAGCTAAGCTTTTTTTTTTTTTTTTTTACAGTAATTAATTAAAATTACTGTAACATTTGGTAGAGATCATTGTCATACTGAACTCTGCCACAAGATGGGGTCGTTGGTATGTGTTGGCTAATTTTGTTGTAGATGTTTCTGTTCCTTGTAATTTCTATAATGCTGAAAAGTATGCTACTGTTAATAATGACTGTTATTCCTCATTTCTGTTAACAGGTAATATTTGGCAAGTTGTTTTTAACCCTTAGAAATAATCTACCGAAATCAAATAGTATCTATTACAGTATCTAATTCATGCACTAGCCATTTCACGACTGGAAGCTTGGCTTTAGATTGTGCTTGTGGTCTCCTTAGTAACAGTACACAACACTATAAAACCACAAAACAATTAAAATGCCATTGCATATCCTGGCTTTGTGGGGAATCTCATATTACTGTATTTCGTGCCACAAAATGCAGTTGTCTCGCAACTTTTAACCAGCCCTAAATTAAACTGCCTCCCCTTGGAAATACTAATATTCCCTCCACACACTAGTACTGTGGCATTATTGTACAAGGACGTGTTTTTTTTATTTAATTATAAATCCATACCATACCAGTTTCATTTATATACGGCACCATACCAGGGTGATTTACAAAAATATACAGCAAGCCAAAAGAGTTCCAAAGTGCTCGCTAGTAAAAGGCCAAATCAAAGAAATATGTTTTAAGCTTAGAGTTAAAAATACTCAGTCACCTTCCGGATAAAATTTGGTAGTGCGTTCCAAAGTGAGGGAGCTTAATGGTGTATTTGGAATTAACAAACAACCATGATTTGCAGATCTGAATGCATGAGTTGACTATAATGAATAAGTAACGCACACAAATAGGCAAGGCCAGAATCATGATTAACCTTATAAGTGAAGGAGCAGCATTTGAAATCAATGCGCTGCTTCACGGGAATCCAATGTAGTGACCTTAAAACTCAGGGAAATCGGGCAAATACACTTAGTGTGTGTAAGTATTGTTGAAAGAAATCGATTAAATCAACAGTGAAAGTTAAAAAAAAAAAAAAAAAAACACACACACTTTGAAGTTTAACAATCCCAAGTTTTGACACATGACTGAACAAAAGTGTGAATATGATTACTTATAACTGTGTTAAATTTGTTTTGAGTTAACTTAAATGAATTCCCTGGGGAGGCGTTGCTCCACGCTGATTGGTGTAGGTCCCCAGAGAGGCGGGCTGGTATCTGATTGCTGTCACTTTTGATGAAGAGCTTTGGCTCGGGGCAAGCAAGCCTGAGTGAGTGGAGAAACACGCTTACTTTGAAAGAAATGATTCTTGACATCTTTCTCATGATCCTGTTGAAAGAGAGCAGGCTGTTCTGTTATTACGCTTTAGATGGCACAGAGCAGACAACCGCGTGTTGATATTAAAATGAAAAGTGGCAGGGCTTATGAAAACATACGCTTTCCTTCCTGACAGAATGTATCCCCAATCATTTAACCAAAAAAGAAGTGCCGTATTGCTGTAACATTACTTATTTCTTTTTGTATGACGATCAAACAGAGGGATACTGGCATGCAGGGTTTAATTTGGGGGAGGTTCAGCCATTTGTCAGTATAGAATACCTGCAATGGAGTGTAAAGAGATGGGGTTAAAATAAACATGTACTCTGAGTAGAGAGGAGGGGTTACAGAACTCACTGAGGAATTGTATGTTGCAATAGTATGCTGTTTTATTTGCTTGGCCATAACTGCACTGCAAACTGTGAAAATGTTTGTGGTAATTCATCTGGTTTCACAGACCCTTGTTACCTTACATTGTGTACAAATGCAAATGTAAGCCAGAATGTAGCCATGAAGTTCAGTCCTACTTCACTCTGTGATGGTTGCCTTTGGATACATTTTGTTTTGGGTATTAAACAAAGTCTGTCTTTTTTTTTTTTTTTTTTAAACTAGACTATGCCTTCTCAGTCACAATAAAAGAAGAAACATCTGACTCTTATGCTTTAGTCTACATTATACATTTGTACTGCTGCACACGCAAGTGCTCCCTTCTAAATGTGTTTCAAATAAACAGACCATCATGTTTTCATACTGTATAAGGTAAAGAGGGAAAATCAGACGTTTGTTTAGGTAAGATGCTGCACACAAAATATTGATAGCAGTACCACTTATATATAAAAAATACTATTTGTAAATACTGTTCACCTGCTTCACTCCAACATTTCCCTTTTTGTTTTAATCTTCATGGACCTTTGTGCCTGTTGACACATGGGATCCCTGTGGAGCGCCTGGATCGCTAGATAAGGGTGAGCGCTTCAGTATTCCACAGCCTCGATCCCTGTCTTCAGATTGCATTGCATCTCTCAGGATGGAGTTCATGTTGCCCTCTGGGTCCCATGTTGATCCTGGTGTTTTTTTTGGATTTTGTTCAGGATTTCCCTGCTGTGGGGATTATACAGAGCCTGACTGTGATGCCAATCTCTTATTTCCTCTAACCAGTGTAGTTTCTGAGCCACAGTCCAGATGTGGGTCTAATGCATTTGCCTGAAAATAAATTGTGTGAAGACTTTTGTAACGTTCAATCAAGATTTATTATTGTTTCTGTAGTGTACTGTTTGTCAAGGTTCCTGTTTTTAATTGAAGTAAGATTGATAACATTAGACCTTTGTATTCAGGTGTACATGTTGTTACTTAGATGCTTATCTGGTGAATTCCCCTCAAGACTGCCGGGGGGGTGAGTAGTTGCCCGCCCTGGCTTGGGAGTGCTATCTCTTTGATCTCATTTCAGCTCAAAAGCCTTTTACAAGCATTCATAATGAAGCTTTTCTTTAGTACACCTAGTGCATTTGATCAAGCATGGATGCTTGAAGGTACATTACCTGGAGCTTCATTGTGGATTCTAATTTTAAATTCTCAAACATTTTGCTACGTCCATTCAACTCTCAGGAGCTGTAAAAATGTGTGCTGAAACGATTCTCTACAGTGTTGAGCCTAGAGTTGAGTGAATTAAAACTAGGAAATGAATTTTAATTACATTGTTAATTAAAGACTGTTAAATGTCAATGAACAATTTTACATTATAGTTCACATTTTAACCACAGTATTTCGAATTAAAATAAGCTCATTTTGCTTTCTTTTCATGTCAAATTAACCAGATTCCAAGAACATCCTCACCTGACTTGATCTGGTTTAAACCAACCTTGTGTAGTGACAGCGACATGTATATTAAGCAAAATATTTCCATTTACTAAAGTGTATGATCTGCTTTTGAATTGAAGGGCTGCTGAATCATGATCACTCCAGCATTTGAACTGAGTCAAGAGCAACATTTCCTCACCATAACGGTCCACGTTCCCTACGCAAGAGCGTCAGAGTTTGACCTCTACATCGATGGAGAGGATTTTAAATTGTACGCCAAACCATATTTCCTGAGGCAAGTAGCACTGGGATTGTAGCCTTTTAGATCTTTCGAAGCGTTTCTTTGCTCTCGTTCATTTTTAGTATGCCCTCTGATCTTTTCTAATAACAAAGCTATTTTGTCAATGAGGGTTTGCAGTGAACCGAATTACAGAATGCCAAACGAATAACGTCTCGTCTTTGATCTACATTTCTAATCACAGATTGACCCTCCCGGGGAGGATTGTGGAGGATGGAAGAGAAAAGGCCTCTTTTGATGTCGATAAAGGTAATGATTTCCATATGAAACATGCTTAACATGCAGTCCATGGTGTGGACAGTTTTATTGTACTCTGTTCTTCTGTTTTGATAAGAGCAGAGAGAGGTGGTTTGTTGGTTTGTCTCATTCAGTTAGAAATTGGTATTGATGAAGTGAACTAAACTGATGGAAATCAATGTTTTCATTTACTTTTGGAATATCTGTGATAGGTTGATAAGTAAGGAGAATACTTCATTGGGGCAAGACTGAGGTGCTCTGTCAATCTTCATTGTATCTGATGAAAGAGAGCAGTGTAATTGAATAATTATCTTTAGTGTTGAATACCACTAATAAAGACCATTGGAGATACTGTGGCTGACAAAGTACTACTGCAACTTGCTTTGATTTTTGCTCTCTGCTGATTGAATTGAATGAGAGAGATGTACATCTCAATATTCCTCCCTGGCTACAGATACAGTGGTCGGTATAGTAACCATTTCTGTTTGTTGCATATGCATTGATTTATACATGATCTATGCAGCCTCTGCAAAACAAGGTCCCTGCCCAGGAGGTAGGTTTTTATCTGTTGTATGTGGAGAATACGTTTGTCCAGTGAAACCAAGCTGCACAGCGAAGAATTGATTAAACCACTATCTGATGCGAGAGTGAGACATTAATCGATTTCCCCCTTATGCGGTTATCTACAAGTGCTTGTTGAATTTAAGTTGCCAGTGCTCACGTTAGTTACAAAGCAGAGCCTTGCTTTTAACAGAGGACGTTTTAATAATCAATTCAATTTCACTGTATATTAAAGAGAGACCATACATATATACAGGTATGTGTTTTTAATTACCACATACGTGTATCATGGGGAGCATGCTGTATGTCTGGATTAATGAAATAGCGATTTACTATAGGACAGGGAAATGACACTATTTTAAAAATGTTTCCACAGCCATGTTGTCATAGCTTTTATAAAAATAATATGTAGAATTCATGTTTTGTTTGAGTTTCGTGTACAACTTTAACGTCAAACAATGATGTTTTTTCAGCTGATAGAATTTGTTAATATTTTTCACAGTAATGCATGTTTGTCCTCTGCTGTGTGGAGCAAAACTGTTGGAGGCAGCATGCTTCTTACATTCTTTACCAAGTTATCATACTAGTTTACTAAAACTTAAGATGCCTTTCAGCTCGAAGTCCAGTCCCATCCCACCCCCCACCCCCCCTCTTCTCTCTTCTGCATTACTAGGCATTTGGGATTCTAAAATACATTGCGTTGCTGTAAAATCCAGCCCTGCCCCAGTATTCAAGGTTCACCACTGTGCAGTTTCCTAGATTAAAACAAGCTTTTTGATTACAAGACAATTTATTAAGGATTTTAATTATAAAGATTTAAAGATGTTTAATTTGTGCGCTTTAATTTCCGTATACCTTATTTCCTTAACTCGCACTTGGAACATGTGTAATTTGTAAGTGGTTCAACAGCAGCTGGTTATAAAATTACTTTACTGGATACTCCTGTTTGCATGTGTAATTAGTAACCATTTAAGTATTTCTCCTGGACTACTGAAATCTCTTTATCAGCATGCTGCCAGAGCAATCAGTTATATGAAGGGGGTTTTAAGGTAAATGCTGTGTTGTAGTAATTAAAGTTTTATAGGCACGTTTCAAATGCCTAATTGCTGTGTGATAGTTGTCTTTGAGCTGTGAAATTGAGTGTTTTGGTTAACCGATTTAAAAACTCCTAATTTATCTTTTTTTTCTTTCATTTTTATTCATGCTTTTAGAATGATGAGCGAGGGGATTGGGTTTTTATAAACTGACACCTCATAAAAATGTACATTTATTAATTAACAGTGCGTTGTCTGTGTTATGTAAGGTTCAGTTTCTTTCTGTTAATTTGATCATTATTTCTCTTTGCAGGACTCTTTACAATCCGGATCCCTAAAGAGACCCCAGGTCAGCATTTTGAAGGGCTGGATATGCTGACTGCTCTTCTTGCACCAAAAGGATCCCGATCTGCCAAACCGTTGGTGGAGGAGATGGGTATGTTTACAGTCCTGTCAGTTAGTCAAGTGTTGTTAACAAGAACAGCACCGAACAGGTTTCTTTTGACACAGATGGGGTTCCTTTGTACAGAAATTTGCATCTAATAACAAAGCTGTGCTAAGCCTGTTGTAGCCAGCCCAAAGTTTAACTCAGAAACTGCAAAAGCCTAATTTCTTTTTTTTTATAATGTGAATGACAAGATTCCCTGTAGTTCAGCACATTCTCTAAAATAAAATGTATTTCCCTAAGCCGCTTTTTTTAAAACCTAAATTTCAGTTTGACGTGTAATTTGTAAGTATACAGCAGCTAGTTTAATGGATACTCCTGTTTGCACCTGTGATTGGGCACAGTCAGTCATGTGACGGCCCATAGTTCCGTTCCTTTACACAACATTATCTCATGATGCACCTACTTTATTCTGTCATTGTTCTTCTAATGGAGGAAATACCGGTACTGTGGGGCATGTGTTACCTCTAGCAAAAAGTCTCCCAAACCATCCTCCACCCAGCTCTTAATAATTACTCACAGAGACCTGAGGTCTCATTTCCAGTGAGTTCCCTCAGTACAACTGGCATCTTATTCTAGAAGGATGTGCTGTGACTGAGGAAGAGGAGGAGGAGGAATTTGACTGGCAGATTGATCAGACCCCGTACGTCGTGACCACAGAGGAGGAATTGAACTCTCTATGTAAATATGGCTTTGGAAATCAAAGAGCAGGCGTCTTCACCCGACTTCAGGTATGTCTTTCAACTGGAAACTGAAGGAAAGCAAATTTAAAGGGGACCTTTTAAGAATGTCCTTGCGTTGTAGAAACATAAATGGGAAATTTTGTTTTAGAAGGTTGTGCAAATATGCCGATATTGTATGTGGTTACTGTTTTGCTTTGTCTTGCATTGGAACACTCTCCCATTCTATGGAGATTTGGCATCTTAACCAGCGTGGGAAACAAGTAGATGTGGTGTATTGTACAAACATATTGAAGAAAATACGTTTTGGGTGTCACATTCTTACATGTTAATTTACCTTTTTTTTTTCTATTTTATCATATGGAATTGTTTTGTGTGATGTATCCCTCTTGTAATTTCAGTATTTATTTTAATTACACCATGGAGACATTTAATCTCGCCATTGAAATAAATTGTACAGTCCATGTAAATAAAGACCTGGCCTTCACAGTGTGAAGCTTATTGCTGCATTATTCCCCTGTGTCATTTAGATTTTTCTGAAGAAGGTTTAGCCTTGTGAACTCTCTCAGTAGAAGCTTGTAGTGAATACTAAGAAAAACAATCATAAAATATTTATGTTAATTGTTTTATAGGGAGAAGCTGAGCTAGTAGAAGGAACCCACAGCAGGGCGTTCTTACAAGTGTGAATGGAAACTAACTGCTGTTACTGGTCACAAAAAAAGAGTTCTAGTGTGAAGCTGTGAACCCTCTCCTCCCATTTGAACAACTGGTACTTCCTATTTGAGCCTAGTAAAATTGGTCCAGTGCAAATCTTGTTTTTAGAGTAGGTTTTCTTTGGGATGGGAAACTGACTCGTGTCCCTAGAGGGAAAATTGTTTGCAATTGTACTGGTGGCTATTGTGTTACTTTCATTTTTAATCCTGTAATTAACGTAGAATTTCAAATTATATATATATATATATATATAATATAATATATATATTTTGCTTCATTTAGTGCCCCGGCAAATGTTAACAAAGTGGGAGATGTGAGCAGTTTATTTGAAGATTATTGCAGATTCTAACTGAAAATAACTAGAAATGTGAAATAGAAATGAACATATAAAAAGACTAGTATATGACCTATAGAAGTTGGTAATAAGACCTATTGTATGCAAATGCTTTCAACAATGTTTAGCATTACATGGTTTCATTTTGGAACACCAGCCTCACAAGTACTTTGAGCTGTTAAAGCAGAGCTGTGTGTCTATTAGGATGAACTGGGCGACGTCATTGATGTGAAGAGTCCAGACAACACCACCGCAGCTGAGCGGAGACAGAACCGTCTGGCTGCTGAACAGGCCAAGTTCGATCCTGATCATTACCTGTAAGTAGCTCCTCCTTCTCCAACTACACCCTTAATCAAACTGTGTAGATGAGATATCTTTTTTTACTACTGTAATATAATATGCGGTCTTGGGTTAGCAGGCTACATTGATTTGGAACAGTGTGCTTTGCGAATAAATAGCTCTTGTGAATGATCTGTAAAACGACAGCTTTTGCATCTCTTATTTCACTTTTATTATTGTCTTTCCAAAAATTAATTCTACTCGTAATTTACTTTAGCTACTTCAGATTACCTTGCTGTTCTGTGTACATAAGTCTATAATGTACATTTAGAAATACAATCTGCAAGTATAACCAAAAAACGATTTTCTATATTCATAATGTGAGTCTTTTTTTTAACCCTTTAATGTTTTTCTAACTATCTAAAGCACTAATGAAATAGACAGTGTATTTATCTGCTCTTGATGCAGCTCATAAATCATGACACAGCACCTATAAAAACATGATGGTGTTTACTGCATCGTTTTGCAGTGTGATTAAACTGTGTTTTCTTTGTTCATTTGTCAAGCATATGTAGTAGACAGATACAATGTTTATGTGTACTGCTAAAGAGAGAAAAAAATGACAGCCCTTCAGTCTGGAGAAGATATTCCTCCGGCTGCATGATCACTCTGACTCTTGAATGCAAGGTTAAATATGCAGCCCTCTTGCTTGCTCATCAAATATAATTTGCATAGTGAGAGCAAGCTTCAATTGGAAAGCAAAAATAGAAGTTTGAGAAATTTGAGTGTGACCATTCAAGATTTCATGTTGACTCTCAGTGTTTAGAATAGATATACATATACATATATATATATATACTGTAATCATATGTGCATTTTTTTCCTATGGTTTATCTAAGACACAGTATCTATAAAACTTTGCATGAGGCATGCTTATGAAAGGATGAGTTCAGTTGGGTGTAAACCTTCAAAAAAGACAGATGCATGAAAGGTAAAGACATGTTATCGTGCCAATCTGAGCTAATTGACAAAATTAAATAAATGTGTTAAACTTTGGTATATTTTTAGATAGCTCTTGATATAAAATGCAGCTGATATGCTGCTTTAAAATGCAGACAAATCTGGATTATTTGCAATTTAAGTCTATAGCAACAATGTTGAGAGCTTGTTGTCAAAATGGTTGTTTTTTATAACATGCTATTGGTATTACATTAGGCATATTATTGTTATGCATTGTTTGATTTTCCAGTGCAGACTTGTTTGAAGATGATTACATCCACCACCTTTTGAAATACCAGCCATGGTGGATTGAAGCTAGAAATGAAAGAGAGAAAAAGCTACGAACATGTCTTGAACAGCATACAGAGGAAGCAACAGGTGACTAATTTGTTATATAAAGTTTGCTGGGGTGTATTTATTAAAGTCAGCAATTTTACAGTGTGATAAAGCAAACAAAGATCAAGGCCAAGTTTACAGAACAAACAACAAAAATACAGGACAGAGACACACAATCAGTGGTTTGAGTATAAACACAAAAGGTAGAAACCATAGTTACTACAAGTATAACTATTGCAGCTTTAACAACTTGGAAACGTCTAGACAGAGCCAATGAGACACGGACTCCAGGGATATACTATTGCCAGGAGTGGATTGACACAACTGAGATGTTAGGAACTGGTTTTAAAAAGTATTTTTGGATCACTGACTAGAATTTAACCAACATCCATGAGAAAGGGATGCGGATATCCAGGGAGTTGAGTTAGAGCTTAGAAGCCATGTGCAAAGAAAAACTTTAAAAGTAAGTTGGGATGAGTGCATGAACTACCATAGTTAGTACAAAATTGAGGGTCCAGATCTTTTTATTAACCAGGGCCTACTGGGCTGATTAATTATTCCAGTAACACAACTCTGAACAAATTGCTAAGCTTGGGAGAAAATGTTCCTCTTTAGATTTTAACATTCTAATTTGGCCATTGCATCTGGATAGTGAGTGGATTTCAAGAAATAAAGGTGTTCGTCCCAATCACAATTCCCTGACTTCTTTGACTAAAAAGGAAACAGATTCCTTTGTTGGGGAAAGCCTCTCGGACAAGGTTTCAGGTTACAAAGAGATAAAAGGTTAGTGGCTTATCTTGTCTAGCACACACCTTTTATGATTGGAATGTTTACTCGCTTATGGCTGGCTGATGTGTTTATTAAGGAATAATACTAATTTGAAAAATATGAACTCATCTCCTGAACCTGTGGGTCATTCTTTTGTGTTTCAAAATTTATTTATGTCACTAACTGGATACAGTATACCAACGGTTATGAGCTGGCTGCCAGCTGAAGTTCCCTCCAGATGTATCTGGGGGCTCAGCAGTAAGTGGGACAAATAAGAAGTGCCATATTTCGTTCCTTGTCAAACACTGGTCTGTAGTTTTACCTCATGTTCCCTTCTTGGGATACTGTATACTATTTATTATTACATGGAATGTTGTCGTACAAGTGTGCCGTATTTATCCACGGAACACCATCAAACAGGAAACCTCTGTTGAAGACATTTTACTGACATGTTATTGATGTAAAAGGGTTTTCATCTCATTTTTTTTTTTCTTAGTTAGGTTTCATTTGTAGCATGGTTTTATAAGACTCTCTTGTTTAGCACAGTTTTTTTCCTATAACTGCAGGTCGATAATGATAGATGTGCTACATTTGTTGCTAACAAACTACTTTTAATTATTCATAATCAGTGAAGGTTGAGTGTTTTGGCACTTTATTCTTCTGGAGCACAATGTTGAGAATGTGTGGATTGATCATAATTACTGACTGTGGTGTGAGAAAGCAAAGCTGGAATGCAATGCTCTATCATTAACCCAAGCAGTGTGATCCCACTGGAGTGTACTCATACCCTATGCCAGTATATGAATCTGCAAGGTGTACAAAATATAACTGTTCATTCTAAAATCCCCATCTCTGGTGTAGGTCACATCTCTACAGTAAATAATGTTTTCTAGAAGTCGAATTTCACCAATTGGGGTGGAAAATACAGTTCTGGCCAGAAGTTTTGCATCCCCGATAGAATTAACTTATTTTGTTCCATAAAGTCCAATGAAATGGGCTGAATAATGTTACATTGACATATTGAATTAGATACCACTTTGTAGTTTTCCATATACTTAATGAAAAACTGAACTACTATTATGGCTTCTGGTAGACTTTTGCGATATCATTTTGTAGTTTCTTTGATTACATGATGCTAAATTAAATATCTAAATTATGTTATATATATATATATATAATATGCCTCGGCCCTAAAATTATTGGTAATGCAAAACGTTTAGCCATAGCTGTATATCTGTAGAATGGTAGGTTGAAAAGATGGAAATCTCCCTTGCAGTCAGAGATATATATGGGATCAAGTTGATAAGCTTAACATGGCACAGATAACCCTTTTGTTTGTTTGTTTTTTGTTTAATAAATAAACCCAGTTGACCTCTTTCAGATTGAAGTGATAAATGTTTCCTTTTATTCATTGTTCCTGTGCTGTAAGCGCATCTTAAGGTTAAGGTTTGAAACATTTCTAAAAATGCCTTATAAATAAAACAAGTGTACTAGGACTGAGGTGAATGTGTGTTTTTTTTTTTTTTTTTTTTTTTTTTACTTAACTAATATATTTTTATAATTAAAACAGAAAGGAACTTGTTAATTGCAAAACAAGATCCATATAATTTCCTAGAAAATGTGATCAAAACGAAAAAATCCACAGTAGCCATTAAGAGCGTGAGTGACTAATTTAAACTTTGATCCTCAGTTATGAAAAGGTTTACCAGTGTATTGTAAGACAACACGTAGAAGCAAACAGCTCATGAAATCACTGTTTGAGTAGTGCTATACATGGCATATTGACTTCAACCTGTCACATTAGTTTGCTTTTTTTCTGAGATGAAAGCGATAAGGGGTTTAGGAACTGGTTCATGAAGAGGCTGTTCAGTTGTGCACAGTCTGTTGATAGCGGCATGTTAATACTGCTGAGCTTACAGCTTGAATGAATGGCTTACAGTCAGAGCTTATGTTACTATTGGATGTCATATGAGTAAAGCAGGATTTAGATTTAAAAAGATAGCATTATCTCTGTAGGGTGCTTTGGTTAAAAAAAGCGAGCTTCAAATTGAAATCTCCAGGAGCCTGTTACCTGAATTCCCATAGCAAAGTGACAGAAATATAACTCTGTACTGCACACATTTTCCTTTGAAGAGCAGTCATCGCGGATGAACTAGAAGAGTTTGCCTGGGCAGAATTGGTTTTAAATGATACACCATTAGAAACCTGTATGGTTAACCTTACTTTTAAACAATGTATATAACATTTAAAATCATAAGCGCACAGAGCTGCTAAATATTTAACTAAAGAATCCCACAGTATTTAACAAGAATTTGTAAACACTTGTTCTATACGGTCTTTTTAACATTTTACACTATTAAGCCTCTATAACGTTTCCACAGTTGTATTTATCCTGGGTACATCAGACACAAGTTTTCATTTACATGCTTGAATGCGCTGACAGTCATGTGTTTAATTGTGCCCAACCATTTTGAGGTAACCTTACTTAAGGGAGTAATATAGATAGAAATGCCTTAGGAGGTGATGTCTAAACATGCCACACTGCTGTTGTCAGGTGATTGTAACCTCAGCTGCACCACCTGACAGAAGCAGGCGATGGGGGAGCTGTGTTCTGCTGGCTGTTTGAAAGAGAGGCGTGCTGGCAGGAGAGCTGAGGGGAAAGAAAAGTAACCAGAGGGAATTGTTTTACCTGAACAAACACTGATAAAAGATGGGATGGGGGGGGGGGGGGGGGCACAGAACCCATTATGATTCACAAGAGAAAGAGTTGAAAGAAATACAGGCACATGCAGAACAGTACTGACTAGAACTCCATATATCGCTTTCTTGTCTTGTTTTCTAGAGACAGCTTTCTCTCCTGGGCTCTGAGATGCCTTTTTTATTTATAGTGCAGAAGTTCGTAATAAATTGCTGCAGTTCTGTTCAGGAAGAATTCAGGTATTCTCAGATGCCTGAAACATCCCTCTGGAGGTTGCCTTTTGTGATAATGACTGTTTCATCATGCAGGGAGAATGTTGTTCTCTCAGAAGGCAGGGGGTTGTGCCAAGAATATAATTGTAAACAGTTGTGGTGAGGGATTGTGGATTACAAAGCGTACAAAGGTCATCAAAGGGGCTGGAGGGTTGTTGAGTATGTTTTCCTGTTAGTCAGGTTGGACATTCTCTTACTTCAGAAGTGGAATGTGCTTTCAGGGGTATAATATATAACTTTATATACAGATGAAGTCGTTCGGATTCATTCACAACTTTTTACATCTGCATGTTTTAGAGACTGCAGCCTTCATTACACATGTGCATTCATGAAATGTGCATGCACTAGTCAAAGAAAAAAAAGAGGCTGTGAAAAATATGCATGCTCAAAATACCAGTTGTGTGATCTATGAGCTATACTGTATAAATATGTTAAAATAATTTGGGTCTAGTCTTACTGCTGTGCCACAGTGACAGTATTTTACCATTTGGTGGTATTGTGTAGCAAGTTAAAATCCCAAATGAAGAAACCATAGTTGAATATGTTGCCACTGGTGGCACTTTGTGCTAATAAAAATAAAATTGAAAGTGTGTATAAATAGCATTGAAGAGAAATAAGTTTCAGTCCAAATATCTCTCCGCAGACTGTGGCATTATGTGTGCGAGAATCGTCAGTATGAGAGTGTAATATGTAAATGGAAGGGAGTGCAGTCTGTGGGGCTCATGCACTCCTGGATGCTTTGTATAGTGATGATTGTATAGTGTAATCCTGCCAGTGCTTCACCGATCGTTCTATGGCACTGCTGTGTATTAAATAATCATTCAGAACAGTACACTAAAGTTAAATGTAAACTTGAATGATTTGCGCACAGTTTTATTTTTGCTAGTTGCAAGAGAGAAAAAAAAATGCTGTTCTTGGATTGATTGCATTGGAAAGCAGATAATTGTCTCACCTTGTATTCTCGCTGCCAAGGGCCTGCAGTCAGACTGTATTTCTATGCTAATCCATCTGTGCCACACAAGGTGAAGCTGCCTGCTTCAGGCTATGAGAGATGTAGCTGCTGGAAGAGGTCTCTATGCACATGTTGTTTGTGAAGTGATGCAATAGTCTTCAGTACAAGCACAGAGACCTGCCCATAAAAGGTGTTTACCGTATGCATTGAACAAAATGCCATTTTAAGCAGTATTCTTGAATCTGGGGCATGTGCTGGATGTACTGGAAATGCATTAGAAAGACTTTAAGCATCAGAAGAGACTCGTATGCCTGTACTTAAAAACAAAGAAAGAATATATGATATTCAGAAAGCATTGGGTCTTGTAACGTCTGTGATTGGATTCTGTCTTTGCTTTAGTGACTTTTTCAGAAGAGGAAAAGGAGCAGCTGAGAAAATTCACCAACAAATCCTACCTGTTAGATAAAAAAGCCTCTCAGCAAGTATGGATCAGCCTAGTTGATATAATTCTGGCATATGCCTATGAAGTCCGTGCCACTGAAGGAGAAACAAATGTAAGTGATTATTTTCAGCTCAATTTCATTTGCATGACAAACTTCGCAATGGTACGAGTAAGATCAGGGTCCTTTCTTCATCTATTATGTAAGTATTGCTTTTAGTGTCTCTATACACGATTCCCAGCCCAATAAGACATCTCATAAGAAGAACTACTAGATTACTTTGGTGTTTTTAGCACAACAAATGCCGCACTGCCTATGTGATCAGTTTTGTATTCCGTCTTTTGTAATCATTCTGTACAATGTGATTATTCTATTAAAGGAAAACTACATACTGTGCTTATATTATTTATTAATACATTTTAACCAGCATAACTGGAAAATGAAATATGTAAAACAACTCCTAATTTATAATTTTAGTGCAATTAAAAGATCAATGTTGAGCAGCTGAAGAGTTCTCTGAATATTGTAAATAGAAACCCTATGTTATACACAACAGTTTTGTACTTTTTTATTTCCTGGATTGAGAGTTCAGACTCACCTACTGTATTAGATAATTATGTACACTAACGACACAGTCTGTTCTTAAATTGATTTTACAATACAATGCTTCTCTCTTAGAGGTTTTTTTTGTTTTGTTTTGTTTTTTAACATCTCTTCATTTGGCTCACTGTTAGATATAGATGCTGTCTAAAGAGAAAAGTTAATCGACTGCATTCAAGGTCTTGTAACATCTGTCTCAATGCTATGTTGTGCATTTGGAAGCAGATCTCAGCATTATTGAGCATCTTTGAAATAAACGTTTATTTGTTCATAAATAATAGATCTATTTTTTGTAGGTTATGTGTTTACACTGCTAATGGTGCTGTGAAATTTCAGGTTGAATCAGCGTGGAATATAAGGAAGTTGAGTGGAACGCTCAGCTGGCTGGAGGTAAGACACGATAAAACAAACTTGATGGGTGTTTTTTTGAAAGTGTGGGTTTGAAAACAATAATATAAATGAAGTGATTTTGAAAGGGTAGTATTTGGGCTGCTGTAGAGACAGCTGAGTGAGAAAAACCCTTAACTTAAACATCAAGACAGTTTGTTGTAAACAGAAAGATACCTTTTGTTAAAAAAAAAAAAAAAAAAAGAAGTTTCTCTATCCTTTTTATGTCTGTGTCTCCCCTCATATTTCGTGAAAGAAATGAAAGAAAGAAGCATTTCCTGAGCACACTAGATAATTGAAACTGGAATGAGTGGGTCTGTTGATTTGAGGAGAGGATGGGGAGAAGTATCCCAGCTGTTTGGGCTGGAGCCAGGCCTGATGCATTATTCGCATTTTATCTGATAAATGAGACATCATGCATCCTGGGGCCTGCTACCTCCTACACCAGCAGCCTTCAGCAGAACCAAGATAAATGAGCTGACATGTCAGGAGGAGATCTTCTTTTATTGTGAATTCATTTTTAAAAGGAGTTCAATTTATTGTATCTCCTCGGTTTCATATCAGAGCTTCCTGATGCAATAAATTAACTATTGATGTATTGCCAATTCATTTTCATAGTGGATGGGTAGTGTTATTGCTTCTACTGTGTGTCATTTCATTTCTACTTTTGCCAGCTTTATAACCTTGACACGTGAAACAGACAAAGCTGTACGATCCTTGCATTTAATTTATTTAGCAACGTTATGTTGTAATGCAAGCAGATAGAGATTCCGGTCTTTGAAAAATTATGTTTAATGTCATATTGATCATGCAGATAATACTAAGGTATTTCTTATTCATGTGAAAATAAAGTACTGTATGACATTATACAAGTTGAATGATCTCATAACCATGCATACTATACTTTAGAAAACTCTGCCTCCAAACATAATGGTAATGACTGTACCACTCTCGAAACGCAGTCAGAGCATGGTTGCAATGATTAACAAATCTATTTTGCAATTAATTCTTTTATAGAACCATTCTTTTTTTTTGCCGTTAAAGCAAGATAACCCGTCTCCTGAAAGAATTGAGCAGATTAAATGCTTCTGACGATTAAAACACAGGCTTTACTGGAGTCTTTTAAGTTCTCCACAAGTATTTACTTTCTCTAAAAGGAAGTCATTAGGAGTAATTGGTCTGTAAACTGCTGCAATTAGTTCTGAGTTACCCTGTTTTTTGGTAATCCTTTCATTACTCTAACTGCCAGTGAATCAGAGGTGTTGTTATAACAGAAATTAAAATGATAAATGCTGACTAATTACTACCTCCACTGAAATATTAGTATTTTGTTGAAAATCTCAGGGACATGGTGCTACAAAAGTTACTGTTAATTACATTTTATTTATAAAAATAAAAATGTTCTAATTTACATTTGAAGGATTCCATTCTCAGGCAATACCTGACATCAGATAATAGAAACCAAGTACCGTATATGAGATGCATCTAGAACCACGCAAATTGTTTTCAAATGGGCCGTTCTCTTTTCACAGTTAATGCGTTCATATTTCATCTGCGAGTCAGAAGACAAGATCATGGCATTCCCTACGATACACTGCACTCTGAACCCCAAAAGCTGCAAGCTGGTGCTTATTGTCTATCTCCATATTGTGATTGGATCGGACTGTATTAGCAGCATTTCACTGTAATGTTGATCCTTTGTTTTATCTTTCAGTCATACAACTCAATTCAAAACGTCTTGGAGTCGTGTGGAAGACGAGTGCTGTGTTATCCTCTGTACAGACACTTCAAACTTATAGTGGCAGCAATACATGACACCAGTGTGATATTACAGCTGGGTAAGATATTTATATAAATGTGATTTTTTTTTTTTTTTTTGTACAAATTTAGTCGTCGCCAGTGGTTTTTACCCCGGTTTTCTCCCTAATTTGGAATGGCCATTATTATTATTTTTATCCCGGTTTATCGCTGCAACTCCCGCACCTACTCGGGGAAACGCCTCCCGAAACGTGTCCTGCCAAGCCATCTTTTTTCGTGCTGCAGGTCTACAGCGAAGCCACCAGACCCATAGAGCCGGAGGACAACACAGATCTGAGTGGCTTCTACAGCAGACCTGCAGGCACCCTATCGGCCACAGGAGTCGCTGGTGCGCGGTGAACCGAGGATTACCCTGCCGACTTGAACCCTCCCCACCCAGACGGCGCTCGGCTAATTATGCGCCGCCCCTGGGAACTCCCGGCCACGATCGGCAATGGCATAACCTGGACCCCACACGGAGCGCCTTTACTGGATGCGCCACTCGGGAGCCCCTTTGTTGCATTTTTATTAATATATATATATATATATATATATATATATATATATATATATATATATATATCTATATATCTACACAAGTATTGCAACAACAGTAATTTTTGGGGGGGGGGGTTTTAATAATGAAAAAAGTCTCCCTAAGGCTTTAATCCACATTAATCACTGTTGCTATTATCTTAAGCATGCTGTGCAATAACTTAACTGTACCTTATCCACGGTCCACCATGAACATCAAAACCTCAATAGTTTGTAAAGTTTATAATTTTGTTTTCTAAACCTTAAACCATTTAGACCTGAAATATATTGATATTGTCTTTGATTCAGCAGGGCACTAAGAACCAAGCAGTAAGTTTTACGGTGTAAATACATTTAGGGTTTATAAGATTAGCAGTTCCGTCAGTTTAACAAGTGTTTCATTTGCTAAGGCTTTCACACATTTTAAGTGCTGGTTTAGCATTTATGTGCAGGTCACAAGTTGCCTACCTCACTTGTTACATATAGACAGCTTGTATACAGTAAAGTTTAACAATTTTGTAATGCAATCTTTACTTCCCATTTTATCTTTGTCTTTGTGCGTCTCACATTTCAGAGCAGTCAGGAAACTGACATAACCTTGCTAATTTGCTTCCTGACCGTAGGGCTCTGTTGATACCTTTAAGACTGTGGTATGTCTCTTGAACACAAAGCCCAAGGATTAACCTAGAACTAGCGGATGTAACTTGCTGGCTACAAACTGTGCTTTGTTTTAAGCCTGTTCCTAATCAACTACCTATTACAGACTAAGCCCGATGATGGGTATTGCTTACAGCTAGCCTATCCTAACTGATACATTAAAACCATTACACCAGGTTTGAATCAGTACACTGATGATGGCACTATTTGAAACATCTTTCTACTTCACTGAGGTTTACTTTATACATTTTGAAGCTATGGATAAATTAGGCCTGGAAAAAACTGAGTTGCAGATGTGCATGTAATACCCCAACAATAAATATGTATGGGCTATCATTTTTTTTTTTTGCACCAATTGTACAAATTTTAATTTAATTCTCCAGTTTTACTGAGCACTTTGAGCTGACAGTTTTATGAAAGGCACTTTTGCTGTAGGCTATGTGTCTGTGTATGTCCTACTACTGTAGAGTAAATGTCCATAAATATCCCATAACTCTAGTAGGAGTGTGACAACACTGTACTCTAATGGTCAAAGAAGCTGTTGGAACAATGTAATGCACTACTTGAGTTCTCGGATGGGCAAGGTGAAGTCAGCAAACCTAGACCAGCAGTCGATCAGCTGTACACTATGCTGCTTCAGAGTGGGCTGTGATTTCTCCTGGATCTCATTACTCATGATACACAGATAATTGATCATCAAATGCAGTGGCAGTCAAACTAAATACCATGCAAGAAGTAATATGCGATGTAAGCTTGTAAAGACTAATACAAAGCTGAGGAGTGAACTACATATTCTTACCAGAACTATGCTTTATTTTTTTAATATATTGTATAGTTAAACATCTCTTTGGGGTATTGCTAATTTATACATTTATTTGCCTACCTACAAGTAGTAGCTTTATATTTGTAAACACAGGTTGCAAGTGAAGGTTAAAGTAAACATCAGTAAACGTTAGAAAAGCAAACCCATTAATATCTGCGCAGAGGTTATAACCTTCTAGGAAATTTTTTATATGCGTGAATATTTGAAGTCGGTTGGCAGGGTGTCAAGTATTTGCGAGTGGCTGTTGAATTAACTGACCAGGCCTGCAGTGGGAGGAATGGGGGCTCGTGCTGATGACATGGTGAATGTATTGCCAAGTAACTGGGCAAGAAAAAAAAACTTCATCTACAACCAAGGAGGCCAGCGTGTGAAGTGCTGTGTGCAAGGATCTCAATCAGCTAGTCTACTGTTGCTTGCAGGTGTCGCCTGTACTCTGTTTACTGCTGGAATTGTCTTTTTCTGCTGGCTGCTTTGTTCCTGCTTTAGAAATCTGATATCTCTCTCCACTTAAAACCCTTATCTTACGGTAGTCCATGAGGAGTCTGTGAACAGCCAAAAGATACGTTCTGTTTAGTTTGTTTTAATGTTATCTGGAAGCTTTTTTTGAAGCATCAAGATTAAAAGCTCTTATGTGGTTTACTGGTAAAGAACAGTTTTTATATATATATATATTCAGTGGAGTAAAAGTGACCAGTGAATTTTCCAACAGCTAGGCAAAGTTGCTGGAGTACTAATCCTCTTTTACTGTTAAGCCATGTCTCCTCAGGATATACACTGAACTACCATGGGAGGCCCATTAGCCTTTAAAGCTGTTTTTCACACTTGTCATTTGTGAGAACCAGTTGAGCCACGATTGCCTGAACTGAATTCCACATAGCCAGAGTCTGTGTGAATATGAGATCATATTCAACTATGAAGTGGTTCATACCATTTTTATGAGGCTTGATCTGTTTATTAGTAATAACCTTGCAGGTTATTTTAGATAATGATAGTAAGAGCACAGCTAGTCTATTATTATTATTATTATTATTATTATTATTATTATTATTTATTTCTTAGCAGACGCCCTTATCCAGGGCGACTTACAATTGTTACAAGATATCACATTATACATTATTTCACATTATACAGATATACCTAAAGTACCTTGCTCAAGGGTACAACAGCAGTGTCCCCCACTGGGGATTGAACCCACAACCCTCCAGTCAAGAGTCCAGAGCCCTAACCACTACTCCACACTGCTGCCGCAGTCTATAAAACACATTCTAGATATTGGGTAAAAAAACGACACAATACATATTTTGCATTTCACAATCTGGTGGTGTGATGTTAGGACTAAAAAGATTGTAGCCTAGATGCTTGTACATATGTGTATATATATATATAAACATTTGCCTTATGTTCTCCTTTCCACATGTGCAAACAATACAAAAACCAGGAACAGTGTATACATATTGAGCCCCAATGCAAATGAAAACCTCAAAGCTTGCAGTTTATATCCTGATCTAATACTGCAAATGTGTCCCAATCTCCGTACCATGGCACTGGCTCCAGCCAAATCTCCTTTTGTCTGTCTGCCTTACTTTTCTGTGATTCTTCCCTAGGGCTTACACACACACGATTAACTAACTCAACTTGTCATCGCAGTAAAAAACAGATGACTGTAGAAATCATAGCCTTGCTAACAGCTTGGCACTCTGGGCCATTGATGAAACAAAACCAGGCATTTATTGCATTCAGATATCCTTAAGGGAGAGGAAAACGGGATCGGATTACTTTGAAACTCTGATGCAAGCTTTCAGGATTTTGGCCAACTTAATGGTGCTCACTCGAAGGTCCTTGTTTAAATGAAAAACAAATGTTTGTGTAAGGTTTCCCTGAGTTTACACTGTGTGTTTTTGTATAAACTGGAATGTCACTGGGTAGTGCCAACAGGGGTCTGATTAGGGGGAGAAGGAGAGCAGGAGGTTGATCACAGCAGGCGCGTGAAGGAAGAGCAGAATGAAAAGTTTAGTGTGTTGTTTTGTTTCTTTGTTTGGTGTTGATGGTGTGGCTTTTGTAACTGGTTAAAATCAGCCACTATTGCAGAAAAGACCATTGCCTGCACTTGATCATTTTTTTTTTTTTTTACAGTGTTATCAAAAGTTCTTTAATAAAAAAGGACATGGTTGGTAAACGCCTACTAAAGAAAACAAAGTAGTCCACTTTTCAACAACCAAGAAAGTATTTGCCTAGATCTATTATCTGCATTTTTTTTTTTTTTTTTTGTTGAGTCCTGTTGCATAGCTGTTTTTACATTTTCCATTACAGGTTTTACTGTGTACTATGCTATGCAATGGGAGTCCTGTAATTATCGGGACGACTAGGATCGAAATTGTCCAGTTATATTGCAGAATGATCTGTGTCCTTTGAGATGCCGCTATGTACATTTATTGGTGACCTTTGCTTTTAGATGGCATCCTGGCTTTTTTCACCAAAGGATCTGTTTTTAAGAAATAAGAGACGCTGTTAAATGTTATTGACTTGTACATTTTTAGTAGTATAGCTTGGTAATACTCATGGGTAAGTTCAAGCTTTAGAATATTACAGTATTTAATTTTCATAGCGTTCCACCCTACTGTATAAATACAGTACATTGGGTAATGCACTGCACAGTGCAGTATTCTGAAGGTTGGCAGTGCATTTCAGTGTTTACTCTAAAGGTGGTGTGGTAAAGAATGTTTCTCTTCTAATGTATCAAGCTGTGTGCAATATCAATGTCAGGTTGAGGGCGGAACATTGTTTGATTAAAGAGAGTTTCTATTCATGCTGGATTGACTACAGCTGAAGATAATTTAACGTTGTTGCAAGACAACACACAAAGTAGGTATTGTTATTCAGTCATTTGCAAGTTAATACTGATTATCTTTGATTGTTCACGTGTGTTAACAACATTCCTAAAAATACTGCTGTTTAAACCTCAACTTGATGGAGATGCTTAAGCCGTGTTTCCATCTGCCACTGGGGCCGACTTGAAAGCGATTTTAAATCGATCCTGTTTGTTTCCATTAGTAGCAAATCAAGATCAAACCGATTATAATTGGGACTCTGTCAGCCCCCCAGTTAGCACTGCAAAACACCATTGCACTGATGGTGAAACTATCAGCAGTAGGTCTAGCGTGTAACCAACATCCTGTTTATTACTTGCTACAGTCTAAAACGCAAGAGAATGTCTGAAACAGTCCTGCTGCCAAAGACACCTTTATCAACGTGATAAGGATCTAATGTGATCTGATCCTGTTATCTGTGGCTGCAGGATCAAAGGACCTTGAACAAAGCTAAACTAATACCCGAGCATGTGTTAGAACATGTACCTGCATTTGACGAGTAACTGATACACAAAACATTTTAATCTGCTGCTACCAGTTTTATTTACCTTTGTTTCCTGAACAAGATTTAAAAATGTGTGATTCGTTGAATGAAGTCACTAATTACATATCTGCATAAGTCTGGTAAAACTTGGAACCAGATTCCTAGTAGGTGACCCCTACTTTGTATAATTTTTTGTGCAAGCTTTTCCAGCACTGTCCATAGAATAAACTTGTTTGTTCCAATTCTAAGGGTAGCTTATTTAATATATATTTAATGGTTTGTGCAGTGATTTGTGAAGGGGTAGAAGGGGGCAAATGATTAAATGTACCACATAAATATAATATTAAAATTGTTTCACCGGGAAAACCTCATTGTTTTCATGATACACTAAAACATTAAGCACAGTTCTCCAATGCCTATTGGGTGTCGGCTTTTAATTTGACAGTTAACACTGTGAAACTGCTTAATCTGCTGCAATTAACAATGAAGAAGTGTGCTGAAATAGATGGTGAAATAATCATGCCAGTCACCACAGTAATAGCTTTTAAAAGCAGGATTGTCAGCAATACTGTGCCGTAACCAAATAACCATCCTTGCATTAGTTAAAGTATGAATTTTATGTTTTTTTTTTGTTTTTTTTTTTTTTTGTTTTTTTTTTTTTAGCATATTACAATGTTTTTTTAATATTGCATAAAATCATTTTGGCAGTGAAACTGCTAATACCGTTGATTTCCTGTTATGTTGGCACTACAACAATTTCTATTAAGTGATATATTTTCTTTTTATCCAGGAAAAGCCTGCGTCCTGAAGTGCTTGTTGGCTATTCACAGGATTTTCCGAGAGAATGACCCTGCCTACATCCTTAATGATCTTTACATTTCAGACTACTGTGTCTGGATTCAAAAGGCCAAGTAAGTCATGAACCACTTATAACGTTGACTGACTAATCTGTATAGAATGAACAGGAGCTGAGGAGGATGCAGTGAGACAACATTGAGAATGCCACATCGTCCTTGATGGATACAGCTTGACAATTTGATTACTAATCTGTAGAACACATTGTGCCACTGCACAGACTAGCTCCAATGGGTATTAGTGTTAGAGGCTGGCACGGAACCGGGTACCTGCCGTGGAAAATACCTGGGTACCCGGATCTTTCTCGGGTAATGATTAATGTGTTATTGTTTTCTGTAAAACATTGATATCCTGTCCGTTAAGAAAAGGCTTAATGCAAAGTTTGTTTTAACGTTGTCTTTATTATGCCAGCCAGAGACCCACGCTTACATCTGTATTGTCATATTTTCTACATTTTCTTTAAATTCTCAAATTAATAAATCGATACCCGGGTAGTAAAAAGAGACCCGGGTAGGGTTCGGGTAGAGCAGTTTTGTATCTCTAAAATACTGATTTTCTTAGTAAGTACAGTATCAGCTTCTCTTCCTGCACTAAAAACCTATTTATTGTATAAAACCAATAACAGGTTCACTCTCATTCTGCTTAACATATCCCTTTAATTAAGGCTGTTTAGCGTGTTTCCACCTTTCGTTATGGTGTCTACTCATGTGTTTGAAACAAAGCGAGTAAACATGACATGCATGAATGAGATACATTCCTTAACCTGTTAATAATGTCTTGTTCTGGATTACACTACTCAATTAGGCATTCAGAGCTTATCAACACACACGATAAACAGTTCAGAATACCCTTAATATATTCTGATAAACATATGTGCTAGACTGAAGAGGAGCCTGGAGTGAGCACAGCAGACCGTGTTTACACTTGGCTTTTAATATGCAGGCAAGCCAGATGGAAAACTGCATCTTTAACCTCAAAGGTCTTCCTAATATTTCATCTCTTCAGTGGGCCCTTCTGCTAAGTGAGATTGCTGAAGCTCCACGTGCTGCCAGCTGTATATGCAGTTGTGAATACAGTATATACAATGTGTGTGGATTTTTATTTCATCTTCATGCACCAACTTCTGTTATATGAAAGCCCTAATTTATAAAACAATGTATTTCATAGCGTAGCCATACATTTAAATATGTGTACAGTAACAAAATGACAAAAGCCAATTCAGCAGTCTTGTATGTTTTAAATAAAACAAACATTTTGTGTAAAAGTAAACATAAATAAGACATGCTTTATTATTAGAGTCCCACAATTCACTTATATTATGCATTTGCTGTCTGTGTTGTTGCACTAGAGATTTTAGTTTTCTTGTGAGTAAGGATACTGCACTATGTTGCATTTGATTGCTTATAAGTATGATTCCAGTAATCTTAAAACCACTTATGCAGATTTTGTGCATTTCTCACTTACAGCAGTGTAAGCTAATGCAGTCTAAAGCGGTTAGTTGAACATTGTGTATAATTTACAGCTTTCACTTGAGCCCTGCGGTCTACTACTTGACTGCCCTGACTTATAATTTAGTACTGCATCTGAGACGGTGTAGCGATAATAAATCTTAAAACATTTAGAAAAACTAAAACCCTGTACGAAATCGATTTGCATGAGCCCATACAGCTAGCAATGTAAATCTCGGTGCAAAGATTTTATTTACCTTCTGGGTATGTCTTTGGTAAGTATATTTACAGTATTGTAGTGAAGGTATAGATACAGGCATAAATTTAAAAACAAAAAAAGTAGTTGTGTCTTACGTGAGTTGTTTACTGTTACTAAAGGATTGTCCATTTTATTGACTTTTTTATATTCCAACAACACTTTTATTCGGTAGTGCAAACCTGAAGGAGCAGTCAAAATAGCATTTTACCACATGTGGTGTTGGGCGTATCACAATTGAAAACAGAGTTTCAGTTCGGTTACAGTATTAAAATCTAGTTCCATTTTGTTCTACTTTGAGAGGGAACCCATTGAAATGCACGCCTCATATTTACAAGACGTCCTGCAGGATAGCAGCAGCACCACCACACAACAGCACCAAGGCTGCAAGCTTGAGAAATCAGAGTATATGTATAGCATTTAAAAATGTGTGAACTGCCTCTCATGCAGCTGAGATTACCTGCAGTGTTGAAAGCTGTAATCAGTGTCGGTGGTTGAACTTCCTCCAAGCCAGCAGAGGAATAGATGGAGGACAGCACACCCTAATGTTACCTCTCCGCTCTTCTTTTTAAGTTACGGCCAGCAATGTGAGAAATCGGGCTCCTTCTAAATCTGCTCTTAACAGATCAGACTTACAATAGGTTATCCAACCAGAAATCAATCTCGCCTGAGTTTAATAGATTTACCAGTTGAAAGAGATCCAGGCAACTATATAGGGAAAGCAGTTCATCTTAACCAGTTCACTGCATATTTGCTGGCACATGATTATTTTATTATATTATTTCAAAATACTAAAATGACTACCTAAAACTTTAGTAGAAAAGCCTTTTTGGTATTGCCATAGAGACCAGTCTCCTCAAGAAACTGTATGCAATACTGTGGATACTGTGTAGAGTTTAGCTGATAATAATTGACATAGAAACACAGTTTGCTGGTCCATCAATTATTGGCTGTTTAGATGCATGTAAACCTTGCCAAGTCGATTTAATTCTAACAAAACCCCATTAGCGAGTGTACGAAGTGTGCCATTTTTAAGGATAAAGTGTGCCATATTTAAGTAGAAGGATAAATTTTACAATTTTTTTTTTCAGACTGATTCATGACATTCTAAAAGCAAACGTGCATCTGAAATCCCTTTTGAGTTCTGTGGTGCTGAAGGGATGCTGTTCCTGGCATGACGTCCACTTTGGGGGCCTGTAACCATTTACCCTGTAACACTGACATTGCATATGAGTCTCAGATAACCTTCAGAAACTGCAGAGGCGACCACAGTGGTTCAGGAGTTCTCCCAAGTACAAAAGTTTGACAGACACACAGGGTGCCTCCATATACCCCCAGATTCTGATGTTCTTAAAGGCAGAATACATTTACACAATCCAAAGTGTGCACAAATCATTCTCATCCGTCATTCATTACATTTGGCTTTGCATGACGTTTTTCATAACGTCCTTAAAACGTTTGAGCTCTGCAAGGTTCTACTAGTAAGTGACTGATTTGATTATTATTTGACTTCATCGCCTGTGCAAGCTTCCTGCTGGTTGAATTAATTGCTGCTGTTAACAAGATGATTCAGTGTGATGTCGTGTGTCTGCCCGCCCCCCCCTCCCTCCCCACCATTGTTTAGAGAAAAAATAAAAAATGTTGTAACTGTTAGCCTACGTTTATGTAGCATTGAATCTCAAACAACACCAATATAGGCTAATAGTCATGGCATTATCCTGTTAAATGAAGGATAATCATGTTATGAGATCTTCACTCTGCACTGAACTCTAGTTGCCAAACTGTATGAGATAATAAGTGTGTCTCTCTCCTTAATTGAATAGACTCGTACTGAGTTGCGACACTTTCTGCTTCGTACACCCGATTCAGACTCTAATTAGTCATTATTTTTTACAGCCCCATAGGACTATTTTGTCTAAAGGAAGTTTTGCCTGAGATCCAATGAATAGACCCGATTTTAACTATTTAAGTATTGTAAATCATTTGTATTAAAAAAAAGCAATTTAATGCAATTTGTATATATTCTAACATAAATTAAAACTAGTACTTTATCTGATTTGTTTCATTTTTTATCTTCTGCCATTATAACGGATTGATTATTTGACAAATAATTAATAAGCTATTTTTGATTGATGCAACAATAACATTAGTTGTAGTCTTTAATATACATTCTCTATCTCTTTCTTACCATTTGACATAATAGGCATTCATGTCAGAAAAGATATACTGTACCTTATCTAATGATCTATCACTTGTCTTTCAGCCGTGTCCTAGAGGCATTATGCTGGTTTAGTATTCTTGTCTGCCAAGAATCCTTTCACTAATTTACAACACAGTAAATACTTCAGAGTAATTGAAAAACAGCCATAGTTCCACTCATAGAAGTAGGGAGAAGAGAGAGAGATAGACATTTGCAAAAGCACTGCATCGTTCAGTTTCTGTTGTACTACCTTTTATGTACTGCAGTAACACTTCAGTTTGTACAGCGAGTGAATGACATGATTGAGCTTCACTTGCAATGTTAACAAATCAGCTGAACCCGCCAGACTAATTGCCAGTAACAACCTAAGGTGGTGAATAAAAGAGTAGTTGTTAATCAAACCAATGCATTAATTGAGCTGAAGCATTGTACTGTGCTGTGTGTGAACCATACTTGAAGCCTTTTTTTTTTTTTTTAAATCAAATGATATCTGTCGCCATGAGGTATTTCATTGTACTTTTGCAGAATATAGTGCTCGATAAGGCCCTAACATCACAGTTCACTTGCAAATGAAAACGCACAAAAACAACTAAAGATCAGATAAAAAAAATAAAATAATAATCAATACATTATAGTATCTGAAACTGTTTAATGATTAACTGTTAAATTACCCTAGCTTGTCTCGTTCGCTTTGATTTGGCTGCATTTTTGTCAGGTGAAACTGGAGGAAGTGCTGTGTAACTGCACAATGTAAGATGGACTGATTTGACATTAGAGAGATATTAAAAAAACTGCAGGCTGTGACGGATAGTCAGATAAATTGTAACTTTGAAGAGATGGGCTTTGTATCAGAAAACTGGTGACGGGAGTTGGAAATTGCGTGACGGGTAAGTGCATTTGTTACATATATATATAATGGGGATTGATTTTATTCTTAATACAAGGGTGGGAAAACACAACTGATGTGTATCTGGGTAACGGATATCCGAGTTCTGACTGTAGTAAGAATCATAAAAAAAACTAAAAAGCTAAATATTTGTAAAGAAAAGTCACTCTAAGTAAAGCAGATTCATACTTTTGAAGCCTTATGTGTGGAAATTTTAAAGTAATCGGTGGTACCAAGTCAAAGTTATTCATGGACTGAACTGATACTGAAGTAATTGCCACAGGTTTATTTGTCTGATTTCTAAATGAATACAATAGAATTGTGAAACAGTGTGACTTGATTAATAACAATGTTTTATAGTATAGTTTCTACTTTTCCAGAATATCCATCAATGACTTTAGTTCTAGGTTAGGCCAACTAAAATACATTACCAAAGCTGATGTATCATCATACAGTGACTGTGTTTTTTTAATTTTAAGAATAACACCCATCAACACTTTGGAAACAAAATACCTTAGCAGTAGTCTTGAGGTGAGAAAGATACTAATCAGCTTATAAACCTATAGTTTGCCACCATACATTCTACAGGAAGTGGACATAGTAAATCTACATCTACATCTTTAATGTCAGGAAGCATTGGTAACAGAAAATAACAACGCTTGTTCCTAAAATGAAGATGTAAATATGCTTAAAACAAGTCTTAGTCCTGTTCTGTGGCGGCTGTTATGTTTATCTCTCATGCATTCTCGGATTGCTGGTGGTGATTGCTAGGTGTGGATGCTGTGGTTACTACGGTGTAAGGTTTGGATACAAGAGTATTGCAGTAGCTTTTGATTGTTTTGTTGTTTCATTGTATTTTATTGTTGTTTAAGTTGTTGTAGCTAACAAAATATAGGCCTTCACTGCAAAATGAAGGCCTAAATGTGTTGATGGAGTTTGTTTGACCTTTTTTAAGGTCAGTTTCAGAGATGTTAAATTACTACACCCCCTGTTCTCATTAAGAATCAAACCAGTTTGCAGTGTTATAACATAATGATTGGCAAGTCTGGTGGCAGTGCTTCACTGTGGGAAGTGTGAAGCTCCCATAAATAAGCAGAATATTAATTGCATTCACAGTGTGTTGATATAAGGATTGTGTTGACCGTTTCTTTAGCTGTGTGTCACTCCTAGCACATACCGTCATACAAACTGATTTTAAAGAGCAAGGGTTTAAAGAAAATCAAACATTTTCAAGTGATGACCTGGGACTGACCAGCAGGGCAGAAAGGGTTCAATACATTCTGAAGTAGATGGCTCCTGCCTTGTACTATCAGGATATCTAATTGGTTGTGTATTTTGACCTTGTCGAGATATATACAGTATAGTGGCACCAAACAAGCTTGTACAAGAACATGTGAGTCTTTACCAGGTACTTTTGCACTCATATCATTTACTGTACACTAGCAAAGTTTCAGCAGTCCTAAACTTGTTCATGCATGGTTTGTTAGGTACTGTACCAAAACAAATTATTTTCTCATAGCAATGAGTTATTCAAGTAGTGTTTTCACATTGTAATGATACCAAAGCACACATCACTGCATGATCCTCAAGCAAGTACAAAATTAGGATTTCTACAGCAATTGAACGTTCTAAATTCTTAAAAGCAGAATACATTAACCATGTGCTGCATGCTTAACTCACTCCAAAGATCTACTGTCACTCACAAAATAGCCAACTCTCCTTTTTGCTCAGCTTCGTCTCCTGAGTCTTTCTCGGCTGCTTGCTATGCTGTCATATATACCATAATGATAACTACCCAGAAGAGTGAGATTGTGCCTAACCACCTCCCAATCCCACCTCACTGGTCTGTTTGGTAGCACAGGTGCTGGCTGGATAGGATTTACCCTCCTTCACGTATTGTTTGTGCTGTATTTCAGTCCTGACATCTATTAATATGGATATAAATAAAATGATATCCACTCTTGTTTTTTTTCTCTGCCCCTGATTGAATATCTGTTCACCTTGTACTGTACATACACAGCTCATAAGACGTCAGGCAGGTTAGACTTTCCAGCCATTCTTTAATTGAGATATATTGCCAGTAGATGGATTTGCACTGCCTTAATATTCATTGTGCAGACAGAATGGCTAGTCAGCACTGCTTAGATGGTGTAACTCCAAATCTTCTGGGAGGACACCCATCCCCCATAAGCTTTATGGCTTCCTTCCAAGTGCTTCACTGAGCATTAGGGTTAAGGGTTAGGTACAGCTCTGTAATCTACCACCACCTGTGCAGTATTTTCTCTACATTAAATTACACAGAACAAGATACCCAAGGGAAAGCTGTTATGCTAGAAGAGATAGTAAGATGTATCCTCTCAAAAACAGTAAACTAAATACAGTTATTTCAGTAAAGATAGAGGGCTTTGAAGCAAATGCAAAGGGAGATTTTCTGAGTGGAATAACATTCTCAAACTATCAAGACACAGGTTACTTGCAGGAAGATGTTCTCTTTTTCTGAGTAGTTTCTTGCTAGTTTGTGTAGTTTTAATGTGTTAAGAAGATATAGAAATATTGAACTGATACAACATATGTCAACTGTTGGTTATCTATCCAACAGCCCCAAATAATCTTAAACATTAAAATGCCAAGTCAAAATAAGGAGACTGATTCACGGCTGGCTGTGTTCTGTGTGATTGAAAAGAGCAATCGGGCAGGGATGCTTTTCTTGAATAATCCAATTCGGCAGAATTACTGTGCTTCTCGTCAAGAGGAAAGCTCAAAGTAGTTTGAAGCACTATGCAATCTGCATTGAGAAGGGTGTCAGCGTTGTGCTGTGGCTGTAAGGTTAATTTCACATATTCATGTATCCAGGTGCCCTGCTGATCAGAGATGAGTAAAATCACTGTAGGTGTTAACACAGGTCAGTTTTACTGATTTGGTCACAGCATGATTTATTTTATACATGAAACCACTAACCCTACCTCGCCACCTCCCTTCCGCTTGCTTGCCATTAGGTTAATACTGCTTAAAGGGATTTTATACCATGCAATAGTGGTTACTAGTACCCAGTTTGACTTGGAACAAGTGATGGACCATTAATCATGTGTCTTTTAAAAATAATCTTTTTTTTTTTCTTCTTTATGGTGAATAAAACTGCAATATGTATTTTTTTACATCTACATAATTGTGTTTCAAGAAGCAAGTCCCTGTATCTCTATTTCACACATTTACTTTTAAGAAGCTCACAAAACATAATGATCTCTCAGTGTTAAACTGGTGTTAGATTATATATATATATATATATATATATATATATATATATATATATATATATATATAACATTATACAATCTGGGATTTTAATACAGCACAATGTGTAACTGACAAGTCTGTGTACGAGCATCATCTTCTATCTGAAATCAAACGGAACTCGCCTGCCCACGGCTGTCTTACCTGTGAAACACTGTGCTTGGGCGACGGCTAGCACGCCCCACAGAGCACTGAACACACGCCACCATTCTTTAATTATGTTATATTGTTGGTTTTGAAGACAGTTTCCACTCCGAGGGGCGGACACCACTTTGTATCTTGCGCTGATTAACCCCATGAGTGAATACAACACTTATTTGTTACTGACCCTCCCAGCAGGTGGTGCGAATGTGAGGATCCTGATGATGGAGTATATATATATATGTGTGTGTGTGTGTATGTGTGTGTGTCTATATATATATATATAGATATATATATATATATATATATATGTATGTATATATATATATATATATATATGTATGTATATATATATATATATATATATATATATATATATATATATATATATATATATATATATATATATATATGTATATGTGTGTGTGTGTGTGTGTATATATATATATATATATATATAAAACATGGACTGTAGAGGAGGGCTGTAGTAGACAATTATTGACCCGAGGGAAGACTGTTGTTTCCGACAGGAAAATGTTCGGTGCAGGTAACAATAGTCTTCCTGAGGGGCACTTAACTTTCCGCTATGGCTGACTCTGCAGTACATATTTAATATATGAATCAGGCAACAAAATAAGTGGGGCAATGTTTGATAGTAAGTATTATAGTAAGTACATATTGACATTTTGTTTAAATGTAGTTGATACAGCATAAGTAAATAAATAAATAACAGAAAATGTTTTTGAAGTTCATACCGCATAGTTAGCACAGTTTTTCTCTGAAACATGTATTTGTTTAGTTATTTGTATTAATTTTAGTATTGTTTAATTATATTTGTTAATTGTTTTATTATGAAATTATCCCCTGCACCTGGTGATCATTGTAAATTAGAGCCAGGTGCAGGGTATTTAAAGAAAGCAGCCACTCTCTTCGGGGCTGCTGTGTGCATAAGCCTGTGCGTGTGCGTGTGCGTGTGCGTGTGTGTGTGTGTGTACAGCCGTAGTGAAAAGAAAGGTAGTGTAAAACCTTTTGGTTTGTGAAAAACTGAGTGTTTTTGTTTGTTTTGTTTAACAGGTGAACAGCTTAGCTGTCCTGTTTTATAGTTTAGGTTCCTGTTTATGTTTAGTTATTGCTCAAGTAGAGCTAGGTGTTTGTTTTCCTTTATTTTTATTTAGTATCATTAAAAATAGTGCGTCAGTGCTTTCAAAACCTCAAGTTCAGTGTCTGGGTCTGCTTTTAAAGGGGCAACGAACCGCAGAGAGGAAGCTGGTTCACATTTATATATATATATATATATATATATATATATATATATATATATATATATATATATATATATATATATATTGCAGATGGTTTGTTCCTTAAAGAAAGTGCTGTGAAAGAGAATTTTTTAAACTGAAACACCAACTGAGGATCTCTTTTATTTATTTATTTATATAGGAAATTACTCATACGCTCACAAAATGCAGTGAGCTGGATTGGAAATAGAAAAAGCAAGTGCAAAAGCACATTTTCAAGAAAGGTATAAAGTAATTCTAAGAAAACTAACAAGAATGACACTGCTGTCTCCGGCAATTAGTTTGTTTATTTCTTTGTTTTTGTTTTTTCAGGTCTAACGATTGTTTTATTCCTGTCACAAAATGTGCCTTTGTCTTTGCACTTCAAAGTAAGGCACTGAGACTTGAAACTGAAGAGCACAAAAAAGCAATGCAGATAAGATCTGTCAATGGAAAAAGTACTCATTTAGGTTTTTGTGATGTGGTGGATTTAAATTTGATTGTCTTGGTGTACACAGTATCTAAACCAGGCAGTTAAAACAGTTACTTTAAATACTGTTGCAGGTTCTTGAAAAGTGTGGGCTTTGTGAACATTGATATCCAGGAAAGCAGAATAAAGTCAGTATACATATCTGTCAATTTAAGGGCCTTGCATTGTGAGATTAAATTATCTGTAATTATGGGTGGCTGACAGGTGCCATAGAATGTTAGGCGTGATTACTGTAGCCTAGATGTCACCCAAATCCATTCTCAAATTCTAATGCTTTCATTCGCAAAAAAAACCAAACACCTACTAATAATGCTTTGATCTGTTTAGAGGCCTGGAGTACATCAAGATTATACAGCAATACAATAACAACTAGTAGCCATAGCAGCACTATACATTTTATATTAAAAATGTGTATGATTGAAAACTGAAGTCAGGCTTTGTCTGCAGTTATTTTGTATTCTAGGTTGAAACTGTCTTCAAAAACCAAATCTGATTCTTCCATTGTTGGCTTGCCATGACACAGATTTACTACACAGCCAGAAGCCCTGTATGGAATATAGATATAGAACTAAATGGCTTTCTTTCCAGTGTAGAAGCAAATCCATCTGTTTTGGGGGATGTTCATGAGAAAGTGTGGTATAATTGAAATGCCATTATGTTCAGGTATTTTTGTCTCATTATGCAATGGGAGGTTCTTCAGGGCCCCCAAAACAGCAAGCTTTTGAAATGTTAGCTAAATAATGACTTCCCTCTGGGAAATAGGTCTTTCAAGTCACTCCACTGATCGATGGAATGCTTTTTGTTGATCCTGGCCGTCTCCGGGAGTCGTGTGCTACATTATCAGCTGCCTGCCCTGGTGTCAGCATGTCATGCCTTCGCAGGTCAGTGGGATCTGGCAAAGGAAATGAAACACTGCAGTTACTGCAGGATTAATAGCAGGCCTCCCATGATAGGAAGTGGTGAAAAGTTGATTGATTGTCTGCAGTAAAACTACAGTAGGAAACAGGATATAAGGTTTCTATTTTTACTTGTTTTTCATATGTTCTGTGTTAGGAGATGGAGATGGGAAGTTTGTCAAGCGATTTAAAAAAAAAAAAATGTAATCTTGGTTTTAATCACATATTTAATTGATACAATTACTGCAATTCCTGCATCCAGCTTTATTATTATTATTATTATTATTGTTATTATTATTATTTTAAAGTTCTTCTCTATGGAAGGCCATCTGGGTCAAAAACTTACTTGAAAACGTGTCGATGGCCACTGTTTACTGTGGAGAAATGGCAATGGCAAGGAATGAAAAAAAAAGATAAAAATAAATAAAATGCAGTGTCAACTTTATGTACTGTTTATTTCGGGAATAAACAAAACACCGTGTAACTTGAACTGCTATTTGGTAACCTTTGTTTTGTAGTTAATTCACTGGGGTAAAGTAAGGCCTACACAACATATGCTTTACTCCTGGGATATTTTTCTACTTTGTGTTACATATTGTAACATCTTGCTGTAAAATAAAGGCACACACACAAGGGTCACGCCCCCCCGACCCTGCCTGCGTTCTGAGCAATATAATGGCTTGTATTACTTTTTGAAAACAAACGAACAAATATTTAAATTATGAGCGAATATCCGAACATGAAAATCCTGTGTTTGCCCCAGCACTAGTATCAAGTATTCCTTTAAGCTAATAGTACAATCTAGACAGTCTGAAACTGCGACACAAGATGACCCTTACCCTCTTTATTTATGGAACTTAGTAGCAGAATATTTGTTGTCAGGTACCTGATTTTTATTCATCACCAGCCTCAAACTCTAAGTTAAAGGACAGGTTTCATTAAATAAAATATAGAATCAATTTCAAATAATGCATTCCTCTACAGTACCAATGTTTATGCTATGAGTTACATCCAGCTTCTTCAGTATTACCTGGTGGACAAAAGCCCAATTATATTAATTTTGTAGGTTACTGATGTGCTTTTTTTTTTTTTTTTTGTTAAATAGAGGGAAAACATATATGCTTTTTTGTAGGCATTGTGAATTGTGCTGGAAACACCTTTTAATTGAAGTCTATTAGGAGGTGATCTTTGATTTTAATGCCCATTGGTTGGAAAAAGTAGTTTCTTAAGTAATTGCCCATTTAAATGCTGTATTGTTGTCTGACCACATAAAATCTCACTTTATTCATGATAAATTAGGCTGGCCCAGATACTGCTGTGTAGCAACACATAGAGGTCAGCTGTTAATGAAGGGAAATCTGCATGCTGCCTAGCCATTGTACTAGAGGTGAATTGGAGTGATTTCAATTATTGCCTGAAAAGAAAATGCATTAAATATATGAAAAATACATCTTGCTTATTTTAAAAACACTGTTTCTTTCAAGGCTGAAGTTCTTTAATTAACTATCCCAATATATTCTGTTGAATCCAATTATATTCAGCTTGGAGAGTTTACATGGATCCAAGATGCATTGATTTATTACTGCATGTATATACTGTGTGATGGATGTGTTTTATCGTTCATATGGAAACTGTTTTATGTAGACCATTTGGATGTTAGTAAATCTACAATAGTATCTCCTTAACTAAATCAGAATTGAACATGCTAATAGTACATTGTATACTGTGTATGCATATACTATATTAAGAAAGATAAAATATAAATCCACTTGACGTAGAATTCTTAGTTGGAAAACTCCAATATGATTGTATTCTGTTGCCATAAGAATGTATTGGATAATCTAACAAGACATTGAAATGCAACGCAGATTGGAGATTTGATAAAATATTATTGGGCACTGCTGGTGATAAACAATTGGAGGACTACATCAACATCACGTTCAGTAAAGATGTATAGTATATCTGTTCTGTGCTGGGAATATTGGCATTGGGAGGCCTCCCGTGAGGGTTAGTTAAAAGTCAGTTTATGTGATGTTGTACTTTTGAGCCTACACACATAAATCCATAACAAACCTCCTGTCAGTTATACACAGGCTCCAAGACAATCTCTCAAGGTGATGTGAAATATGTAAATTATTTTATGAATTTACCATCGCTAATAAAATCACACCAGGCTTCTGTGTAAAAAATATACTCTTTTTGAGAACAAAAATGTACATATCCTATTTTTCAAATCTGCATTTCTTTTTGCCAATGGCATAGACCATCATGTTTTGTAGAGATGAGGCTTAAGCCACCATTAATGATTTATCTGCAAGTGGACTTGATTTAAGTAGCTTAAGCAGGTTCACAATTGGTTGTACAGTTGCTCCGTGAATATTGGATGTTTTAAGGTAATGCTTGTTCTGATTTTTATACTGGGGGGGGGGGGGGGGGGGGTTACTTTGGGATCAAGGGTGTGACGTCTTTGTAGGAAGTGAAAACAATAGCTCCCCCTTTTCCTTAACATGTCTTTAGCTGCACAATACCCACTTCACACACAGGAAGTGATTGTAGTGTAAAGAGAAATCCTCTCATTAAAGACAGGGAAACCAGTCAGGAAAAGATTGTTGGAATGCCCTGTTAACTTATTTAATAAAGTCTGCCTAACACACCAGGAGAGTCAGATAATCTGCTATTGCTCCACATTCAGGCAGGCCGTTGCCAGGCCGTTGTCAATACAAGCACATTTTTTAAATGAGTTTTCTACTGAATCACATCAGGCTGCTTGAAAGTAAAGTCTGTATTACTGAGATGATGGCTCTAGAGGGAAACAGATTGGCTTAGACTAGCCATGCAGTTTAATCATAATTATAAATGTGCATTATAAATAATACTCTTGGTGTTTTTCATTTTTACTTCACAACCTCTTCTGGGAGTGATTCCCAGTAAGGGTATCTGCTTTCATGCACACTATAAAGCTTGGTGCATCTGGGGCACTGACTGCAGGGCTTGAGTTCAGGAGGCACTGTAGCTGGTTGGTCTTTGTCCAAGATGCAGAGAATAATTAGGGCCCAGAGGAAGAGAACAGTTGGAGATGTATGCTGGAGCTCTGGAGAGCAGCTCACTGCAAAATACAAGCTGCAAAATTATTTTTCAAATTATAAACAGAAAAAAAATGGTCATGTTGTGCTTTGAGTGTTTTGTTGCCCCCATCTTTCAAATGCTCTGCACACTACAAATATAAGAGACAACTTTAAATAAAATGAGGGATTTTCATACGGATTAGGTGGGGGGGGGGGGGGGAAACTCCTGCAGAATTCAAATCTCTTTTCAATAGCTGAATTCGAGACATGGCAGTAGGAGCAGCATGGACAGCATACTTGTCTCATTATGGTATAATCGTATAACTTGCTATTGTGAACAAGTCCAGTCTTCACTCCCATCAATTGATCACTTAAGTAGATTGAAGCAGTCATGCAGCAGGAAACAGAAAGAGTGGCTTCAGCTCTGACCTTGATGACTGTCGGGGATCTGTGGAGAACTAGATAAGTGAATAGAAAAAAAGGCACTCAGGGCTACTTCAGAACAATGCTTCTAAATTGGCCATTTAAAGACATAAAATGTGGACCGTGCAAGGAAGGTCGTTTTACATTTTGTCCTTTCAATGTGGGGATGTGGGGGTGGGGAGAGGACCTTGTGCCACTATCCTCCAACAAGTATTGAATAAGTATGGAGAAAGACTGCTTTCTGAAGATAATGGTTTCTTTGAATACCGTAAAACTTCAAATAATTGCCGGGTCTCAAATAATGATCTGTCTCCAATAAGCACCGGGTCTGCTGGCAAATATTGTAAATAAACGCCGGGTCTCTGTCATTGCCATTGAAGATGAGGAGGAGCTTGAGCGTAATGAACTGCTAATAAGTGACAGGATTAATAAATAATAATAATAATAGAAAACATAATTTAAGGTAGGCCTAGATGTAATGAATATTTGTTTAATACAGTTATTACGTTATTGAACATTTTTATAATTTTAAACGTGCTGAAAATAGGCCAGATACAAACCTCTTGATGTATTTTAACTTGTTTTGTTGTATTAGCAATGTACAAGTTTGAGATTAAACAATAAATTATTTTTGATAATTATACTTATTGCATTCTATGATTTTTATTATTATTATTATTATTATTATTATTATTATTATTATTATTATTATTATTAACAATGGTAGATCTAATTCCATTTTTAAATTCAAATTCGTATACTGTTTGTTTATTTTCCAATGTTTTACATACCATAGCCTTGTTAACCAGTGCATATATAAAGACTGTAATAATACTTTCACTTTATACTTGAGAGTGTACAATACAATGTAATTTTGTTATAAAACAAAACTGTTACTTACTTCCCACTGACACACAACCTTTTAACAAAGTTGCTGGAATGTTTAAATTGAGTTACGACGTTGCTACAAGGTTGTGTGTTAGCGGATTCTCAATGACGCATGTGAAGCTAGAGATCTAATATAAACACCAGTCTCCAATGCGTGCCAGGTCTGCTGACAAATATTGTAAATAAACACCAGAGGTGTTTAATTGAAGTTTTATGGTAGATAATTGTCACATCTTCAAGAGAAATATGTCCCATAAGTGTAGTGTTAACCCACATTTTATCCATCTACTATTCATAAACCACTGGGTGGGACATTATAGAACTCAAATGGAAATGCTCTCTTTATCATTTCCGAATTGTTCTTGCTTTCCAATTTATTTTTTTTGTAATGGAGGCTGTGTGGTCCAGTAGTTAAAGAAACCGGCTTGTAACCAGAAGGTCCCCAGTTCAAATCCCACCTCAGCCACTGACTTATTGTGTGACCCTGAGCAAGTCACTTAACCTCCTTGTGCTCCGTCTTTCGGGTGAGATGTAATTGTAAGTGACTCTGCAACTGATGCATAGTTCACACACCCTAGTCTCTGTAAGTCGCCTTGGATAAAGGCGTCTGCTAAATAAACAAATAATAATAATAATAAATAACAACTAAAACCGAATATCAGATGCCTCTAAGTTTAAATAACAAAATAAGTTGCCTACTGGTTTTATGGTGCGACTAAACATGTGAAAGCCAGACTCTCATTCATACCATACTTCAGGGGTTAAGACTGTGTGATCTGGTGATGCTTGCTTGCTGTCTGTTTGTGTGTGTAGTACTCCCTAATCTGACTGAGTTCATTATCAGCTCACTGTACAATCACTATTTTAAGGATGATATGGGTTAGGATGAGTTTAAACAGCCAAAGAAAACCTTTCAGTGCTTTGGAAGTATCAATATTAATTGAATATATTTTACATAGCCCCCCTGGGTTATTTTATGATTGCTTTTACAAGTATAAAATAACAGGCATTGAATTTGTGAACAGCTTTTAACATGTTTAGATTTCATGGGTGGTTTGTTTTGATAATCATAAAATATTGTAAAGCACTTTCAATGTTTGGGCAAAGCATGCTTTTGGGTATTAAAATGTGTGTGTTTCTTCATGGTAGAGATGTTTAGGGATGTGTATACAATTATAAAACTTAAACTTAGTACCAGATTAATACTGTAAAGCCATAAATATTTGCAAGCCTTTTATTATGCCTTTTTTTTGCTTATGAAAAAAAAGCAAACATGTTTGGCACCAATATCAAATTCCACTAACAATACATACTCTGTATATTGCAACAGGTTCCTAACATTTCTGGAGAAAAATAGGTTTTATGGGTGTGATTCATTAAATATTTTGGTCTCAAATATTTATGGCTTTACAGTATTTGTCTAGAAACCCAAGGCTTGGTATGCTTTGCCAAATCTTCTTTATTGGAAGTAGAAACACTGATGAGGTTTATGCAGATATTAATCTATTTAGTAAAATAAAAGACTGTGGTAGTAACTAGCATGTCAGTAGCCTTTAGGTATCCCTAGATATATTTGAAAACCAGAAGGTTTTATTTGTTCATTTATTTTTAATTGGGGGAGCTATTTAAACATTCCGTTCAAGCTGCACAGGATTCTTGTTACAGAGTTGTATTAATGTTGTATTTTTTTTATACACAGATCCAAAAAAGTGGTTGCTCTCGCTGAGGTCCTCCTGAAAACCAAGCTCCGAAAGGCAGACCTAGGTTTTGAATTGGAGGAGCTGGAAGCAGCAGCTCTGTTAGTACAGGAAGAAGAAAACCGACTAACAGCAGCTTGTCAAGTCTCCAGGCAAAGGCAGAGCTCTTCAGAGAGCGAGGAGGAGACGGGGGACTCTGGTGAATCAAGCAGCTGTTCTTCAAGCGGGACAGACGAGTCCGATTCAGAGAAGGGAGATTCTCCAGGCAGAGCTAAAGACGTACAAATCAAACAACCAAGCATTGTGGAGCAAAAGGCTGGTCCTCCAGGAGCAACGATCATCCCTGTGGCAAATCCTAGAGCTGAGCAGTTAGACTGTGCTGCAGAACTGCTAGCTGATGAAAATGCAGCTCTTTCAGATTCCGCTGTGAAAAAGGTTCAAAGTGCCTCTTCGTCGATAACCAGAAAACTAATAGAAGAACTCGGGGTGCAAGTGCACTCAGTAGTGAAGATCTCCGAGTGGTCTGAAGGGGCTGCTTCTGAAAGCTGTAACATGCTGCAGGATGAACAAGCAAAGCCTTCTGTAGAAAGCACAGAGCACACAGTGCCGGGACCAGCAGCAGCAGCTCAACAGGGGAATTTCTTAGAGGTGTGTCCTAAGAGAAGCCCCTTGCTAATCATAGCAAACAGCCATGAGGATGTAGAAGATTCTTAGAGTGTGACATGAATGCAGAGAGAGATAAGAGACTTCAAGACTGGTGCCAGGAGGTCTTAACCCCTTCCTACTGCTTGCTTGCAAAGCATGACTAACTAATTAGCAGGATTAACTTGATGCATAATTAAATTAACTTCCACCCATACTCATTGGCAGTGTCAGTCTTTTGGAAACCAGCATTGTAGAATTCTCTGAAGCATGAGCAGTAAGCATTCAATTGTCATTGTTTTTTTTTTTTGTTTTTTTTGTTTTTAAATATATACTCCTTGAGAGAGAAAAAAGATAATGTTTTGTCTTAACAAGATTCTGCAATTATCTCCAACATAAAACCATAAAACTCATAGAAAGAGTGTCTATCTTAAACATTTCTGTTTTCGATACTGTAGTTTAAATTTCACCTGACCTAACTTGTTTCATTCTCTCAGATCTTTCCTAATATTGTATTTGTATGCCTTAGGTGTGCATTGATCAAATCACAGTGCCAGGTGGATGATTAATTACTGTAAACATCTGTTACAGTCATAAGATATAGGAGTACTAAAATGAAACTAATGATTTTAATGTAAAACCATAGACTCATATTTCAAGTTTCTTTTTGGGACTTAATTTAAAATGAATTGAATTATTTTTGTCCTTACATAAATCTGTTGTCAACATATTTTGGCAGGAATAAACATTATGAATGAAGTACTGTACTTTTTTAAGTTATTTTGAGAGCTTTTGACATATCGGTCTATGGAAGGTCTTGTTTACTTTCACATGGGCACATCTATAAATTATAATGTTTTGCAGGACCTGTACCAACTTACTTGTTTCAACGGAATACAATTTTTGTAATGAGATCTGAATGCAGCCACTTTAAAAGGAAATGCTTATTTCTATAAGCGACAATAAGTATTACAATACACTAATCCTGAAAAAAGAACAGATTTTGTTTGCAGATTGACACTTGAGGCGCAGTTATTCAAATGTAAATACAAAGAGACCCAGTCTACTGTAACCTAATCCAGGAAATGATTTGACAACAAGAAGGATTTACTGTTAGAAATGTGTCCCTTTTGTCTTCATCTTTATTTGCTGTCAGGAGTTTATGAGCGCAGATCATGTGTTTAATGTAAATGCAAACAAATCCCTTTCCTGTCTGCGTTGCTGTCTGGTGCTGTTAGGGTTAAATTACCACATTTATTTCTGCAGCGAGTGTTCCTTGGGGGCAAGTCGTTCAGTGCTCAAAATGAATGGTGACATCAAAGGTGTTGGGCTAACACCTTTCTGTGTCCTTAAGGAACCAGATTTCAGTTACTGTGCAAGATGTTCATTTTAGATTTAGAGTACTGTATTCATTTAGCTGATGTTTGGATGTTGCTGCAGAATAGCACTGCAAGGTTACAGGCAGGTTACAGGCATGCCTGAGGGTATGTAGATTCTCACCAACACACTGACTGCAAGTCAAGTCCAGCAGAACAAGATTCAGAACATCCTTTTGGAATCTTACACATCTCAGTTAATAAGCTTCATGAATTGCTCCGTTTAGTTCTAATTGTGGGTCCACATTGTTCCCGTACCATTACCTGATGTCGGGGGGTTATGTATAAAACGTACCAGGACCAGGAGAAGTGGGGGTTTATTAGAAGGAGATGTTCTTCCAAGGCAAGTTCATCTGCCTCATATCTTTTGAACTTGGATGACAATTTTAGCGTCAGATGATGAGGCGAGCACAAGGTTTCGGCTTATTAGACAAACCATTTTAAATCTTTGTCAGGAGCTGGAGGGGGAAACAAAGAGACAAACCTTGTGTAATTCTGCAGCGCACGTTCTTGTAAAAATGACTATTGCCCTTGGATGTGCCACGATGTTGCGTGGATTTGGCAGAAGTGTCATGACCTAATCCAATAATTGTTTTAGGTGGAATTGTACTATATACAGCTATATACACACATAAGACCAGTGGAATAGCCACTACTGGTGCCAACAGCTTCTCTGTGGAGATGTGCTGCTTTTCTTTGTCCTGCCATCTCTTTTGACAATCCAGCATGCTTCATTTTACAACCCAGTCAGCATTATGTGTTCTGTTACCTCTGACCAAATTTATGTTCTTTGTTTTATTGATGCACTTTTTTCTCCAACTAATTTCTTTGCATTTGTCACAACCTCTTCTCTAAGACTATTAAGTTCTTTGATTGGAGAATTGTGGCTTTCTTTGCCATCCTCTCAGACTGGTTTGATTTCCACTACCACAAGATACACTTTCTAGTCCACTCTGATGCAGTTAAAGGAATCGGACAGGTTAATTGTTGGAAACCTGTCAGTAATCTTCCATCAGCAAAAAAAAAAAAACATCAGTGTATTGATAGACAATATGGAAATACTGCCTGTTTTTATGCATTATGTCTAGTCGAGTAACTGCACTTGTAGGCACCTAGTAAGGCTGCCTTTTAGCCTTGTGCATTCTCATCCAGTAACGTCTTGTACCCTGAACCTCTGTGATTTCCACCTGATGCAGTCAAAAGAGCTGTTACAATCTCACAAAGACAACCATTGATTACGCTGTTGAATATATTGTATTAAACAGTGCAAGTGGCATGTGGGAGTGATTTATTCTTGTGTTGTGAAAGGAGAAGCACAGTTGACACAGCTCAATATCGTCAGAGCTTTCATTGGTGTCTCAAGGCTGGAGAAAACAAACAAGGAAGCACATGTCAGACAGATAAATGACTTTGCTTTTTCGAGCTCTGTAGGACCCATTTGTTTCCAAGATAAGAGAAGGTCTCTAAACCAGTAACAAGATAGGATCAGGGAACTAGAACAGAATGAACCAGGCACTGGAAAATAAATAAGTACATTAATAGATAGTATTCAGAAAAATATATATATATATATATATTTGAAAGTTGAATGTACTGTATATTGCATGGTATGAATATATATATATATATATTTTAATAGATCCATGTTATGTAAGTCGCCAGTAAGTTTTTAATTTCCTGATGCAAATATTTTTCACTTTCCTCTTTCTTTCAAACCTTTACAAAATTGAATTTCCACTAATGAACTAGTGCGTCTGGTATTCGGATTTCTTGTAACATATTTATATATCTGAAAATAAATAAATATTTATAAATAAATGTATTAAACTGATCTTGAGTGATCGTTTATATCTGTTATGTGGAGTCAAAAATAATCTTTTTATATCTTTTTTTTTTTTTTTTTTTTTTTTTTCTCCTGGTTCTTTTATTATCACAATCATGTCAGGTTTGCAAGATAATTTCAAATAAAGTAGCCATCAAAATGCTTCAGCATTCAGCTTCAAGTTCATCAATACAAGTTTCTGTTTTAATTTGAGAAGCTCCAGCATACATGTGTATGATCATCTAATAAGCTGATTTAATGCAAGCTGCAGCCTCAGTTCCAAGTTCTGGATTCCGAGCATGTCTGTTCATTGTATCAGCACCCTCATTATTCATGCATAACACAGTTTAGGCTGAATCACGCTGCACAGCATTCCTTCCACCCAGTTGTGACAATTATGATTACTCATACATTTAGTTGCTGTATGGCTGACCTTCTCAAGAGGAATATGCCATGCTTCCTGGTGAGAGACTGTTTGATGAAATGGTTTACATTGCCATTCTATCCTTTAGTGAATACCACAAATGGGGGGAGGGGCTGGGACTTATTACATTCTATAATTTGTTCATTCTTGCTGTTTGATAATCAGTGAAAGTAAAAACTGTTTTGTATTCTGTACCTATGAGACAAAATCACCTGGTAGTGGTAACTAAAGTTGACATTTAAAACACATAAGGTAACTTTTCTAGTAGTTTTTTATCAGATATAAATATATACTGTATAAAACTGGTTGTTTTCTTCCTGAGGTTTTGGTGTGTGTTTATTATTATTTGTTTATTTAGCAGACGCCTTTATCCAAGGCGACTTACAGAGACTAGGGTGTGTGAACTATGCATCAGCTGCAGAGTCACTTACAATTACGTAATAATAATAATAATAATACAAAATCAACAGATGCACAAGAAGGTTTGGTAAATCAATTTTGAATAAAGTTTCAAAGTTTTCAAAGTTTCAAAGGGTGTGTGAACTATGCATTAGCTGCAGAGTCACTTACAACTATGTCTCACCCGAAAGATGGAGCACAAGGAGGTTAAGTGACTTACTCAGGGTCACACAATGAATTCAGTGGCTAAGGTGGGATTTGAACCGGAGACCTCCTGGTTACAAGCCCGTTTCTTTAACCACTGGACCACACAGCCTCCTGCATATGATTTTAGAATTTTGTGTTCAAACAATACTGTGCACTAGGTTTTAGTACCCTACAAAGAAACCTTCCTCCCAATAAAATTATGAGGTGCCTATATCACAAATGTGTTTCATATATCTCAGCAATAGGTTTTGTCTTTGTACAGCTAATGTACTGAACTTTTCTATTCTTTGGATTTATATAGTACTTTATTTAAAGGAGTCTCAGTTTTGTCTGATTTGTGGCATGGTCTACACAAGGGAGGAACAATGCATAGAAACCACCCAAGAAGCAGTTTCTACTCCCTCAATGGTGAACCTAACCTTTGTTGTCAGGAGACTAATGATCCCCATTCTGCCCTGTAGCATAATACAGTTTGAAATTCTTGTCATGGCGAATGGCTGTCTTGATAGAGGTTACATCTGCAGTGTATGGGAATTGCAATCGTCAGTAATATCATAGTGATAAAGTGAGATGTGCTTCTCACACAGTTTTTCATCCCAAAGTGGTCCCTGCATTTCCATATTTCCCATCATGCTACCAACCTGCTCCAGAGTTCAATAGCCATCCCACAGGCAGAGGCAGAAGCATTCATTTCAGTTTGGATGTTTCACTGTGTGCTGACGGAATGTGGGGTCTACAGAAACAAGGTAAATTATTCATGGCATGTGGTAAGCAGTGTTATCAAAACAAAACTTATTGCAGAGCCGAGACAGAAGTCTAAAAATGCTATGAGTTAGCAGGGAGTAATCCACCTCCAGGCATCAACATGTATCCTTAAAAAGGGAAGGTTTTTACCCTTGAGCCAACCTTTAGTAAAATCTATTTCCAAATAGGAAATGCTTAAGCTTAAAACAACAGCCTCCTGCTTTTATCAGATGTGAAAAACTTGTGATGTGATATCTATTACCATCATAATTGCACGGTAACTCAGAATATTAGTAAAGGCTCCAGTCTTTAGCATGTTTCTTTTTATGTATGTAGGGAAAATGGCTCTAATCCAGGTTTCAATGTTGAGACATGCCTGTACACAACGGTCAGTGCAATAGCATATAAATATAAACGCTGATAAACTGATTGAAAGTTGCAATGGAAGCAATAGTTAGTTGTAATGCCTCTTTAACCCCTGTTGTTTCTGTATTATTTTGCTATTCAGTTTGAATTGCTGCATAGGTCTTTTTCTACATACAATAGAACTGACCATTTGGGGACTGAGGTACTTCAAGTCTTGTCAGGCTTTATCTAAAGTTCAATATTAATCTACAGCCAGTAATGGCACAATGCAACAGAGTAACACTCTATGAAAGCACAGGACTCTTAAAGAAGGTGTGGGAAAATGGAGAATATAAAACCAAATTGCTGCCTTTTGAGTTCTACAAAACCATTAACTTGCATAAACTATTCCTCAATTTTATGATGACAATTTTACAAGTTAAAACTAGCAGATGACATTGCAAGAATGAACAGTTAAGGTATTGTGCTTGAGTACTTCTATTATTTTTTATGCCATTTAATATTGTTTTATTTTGCTTTCACCTCCTTCAAAACAGGACTTATAGATCCAAAACCAGATCTGGGGTTAATATTCGAATGTATTATTTTAACTGGTGTTTTATGTTGCAGTGGACTTCAGTTTAAAACTGTTCTGAGGCCATCTCCTCTGAGCACTACCACAACGAAAGGTATGTCTATAGTGATTATATTCTTGCCACATTTTAACGGCACATAAATTGCTTGCACTGTGATGGAGGTTCACCCTATGCAAGATTGCTGTCCCTGCAGCTGCATTTTCAGTATTACCTCTGAATAGCAGTCTTGGAGCTGTGATGAGGTTGGTATTCACTCCTCATTCTGAGCATGCAGCAAATGTCTATTTAATCTTTCACACCAGGAACATCCATCAAAAGTCTAACAATCTCATGTCCAGTCTAGAAATAATATGATAAAAGCAGAATGCATTCAGCTTTGCAATATTCTTCCTTATTCCAACTGTACACATGATAGATTCTGTTTTTTGAGTACTGCTATATCTATTGAGAAACATGATTGCTTTAGCTTTAATAAAGCAGTATTCTAAAAGGTTCACAAACTTAATGAACAACAATAGACATTCAATATTAAGATTATAAACATTCAGGTGACTTAAGTTGGGAAATGCTGAGCTAAATTCTGGCAATATATTTTGCAAGACAAAAATTTGTGATTGAAATAAGACGTACTATTTTTGCCCAGGTCTAGGTAAATCCTTGCAGTTTCAGTCGAGTCTTATTCCTTGGAGGTTAAATCCTTGCAGTTTCAGTCGAGTCTTATTCCTTGGAGGTTAAGTGATCCAAGAAAAGATTGATGGCCCCAGAGAAGGAATGAATCAGTATTGGGAATACACACCAAACTGATGCAATTGTTGCAATATAGTCTCCATAATGCTGGACAACCAACATAGAAAAAACAATAAAACTAGAGCTTTAAATATTGAAATATCCCTAGTTTTATATTGGGTTGGAAAGATAAAATATTGTGTTTTTCTTTTACAAAGTTATTTCTCCTGCAAGTGTTTTATTCCCCATAGTAGAAAAAACAACAGGCAGCCTGTAACATTGTTTTCCTCCCAGATAATAATATAAGGCATTTATGCATTCAAATAATACAATACTACCCTGAGTTATGATAGATAAGGTTCCTATAAAAAAAAAAAAATTAAAAATAATGAGCTTAAATTTTAATTTAACATTAGATATAGCTTTCCTTGGGGTGTTTTTGTTTTTAAAATTTCAGAACCTTAAAATACTGCTATTTTTCTTCTTAATGTTCATATTTTTCCTATCAAAAAACTATATATATATATATATTTCGCATGATAATATTGTTTCCTGTGTGGCTGCTTGAGTAGAATAAATGGAATTTAGAAAAAAAAAAATTCATCCCTCAATTTATTTCTCCCTTTGGTAATGATAACTGCTCCTGGTTGATCAATATACATTTTCCTGCTAGTTTACAGCAGTGGATTATCTCACAGAGTAGGGCAGTCCTATTGGACAATCTTATCAGTCTTGACCCTGTACACTTACTGGCGAGACAGCTGATTTATAAAAACATGACACAGGTTTACAGCACATGCTGTTAATCTGTTTCCCAGTTTATTTAGCAGTATTTACAGTTAAACATGCCGTACTCAAATGTTACTGATTTTGGAGCACTGAAATCCAGTTTGGAATGTCATTTTTTTGCTGGTGCTTCATTTTCATTAAACTCTTCTCTCATTGTTCCCTTGTGTAAATAATTATCAACAATAATCACTTGTTTACGAATGGAGACACTTCTTCTTCTTCTTTTTTTTTTTTTTTTTTTTTTTTTTTTTTAGAGCACAATCACAAACATATCTCAGACAAATCTGTTTCAGTTTGTATTTATTTTTTAATTAATGTTTTCAGTTTTTGACTGCTTTATCTATACTATTAAATATCATTTGAATGTATTGTATATTTGGAAGAACTATACTCCAAGCCCTACTATCAGATTTTACAGATTTACAGTTTTACAACAATTAACAAATATTGCAGATCAGGGTACGACGATATTTGCCAAATTATGCAAATGCTCATTCTGTATAACAACCACAATATTAAAGTCCTTAGCATTACGATTCAAATTGCTCTTTTATTTTAGTCTTTATCAAGTGAAACTAGTTGGTAAAAGTGCTAAACGGTACTGCCGCAGCAAAAGCCCTCTTGACTCATTTAGAGCTAATCAAGTGTAAATCCTTCAGATTGCTTCATGCCACAGCTGTCATAGTGATTTATATTAATTGGAGTGATTAGTACAAGCCTTCAATCACTCCATAGTCACTGTCTGCAATCTGTCATAGCTCTTAATAGGGAAGCTTACCATTTCAATGCGTTCCATATTGGACACTATATATTTTGCGTGCTGTGTGTGTGGCTGAATGAAAATGGCTAATTAGTACTGCCAGAGAGCTTTACACTGCCCACTGCCAGGGCGATCTACAGCATTTAACACGTTTTAATCTATCACCATTTACTGCATGAAGAGTAATCCGCTTCTTAAAAGCTTCAGCAGAGCATTTTGTTTTTATTCAGTTGACCTCGGGGTGCTGAAAACTGGGGTAGAAGTAGCATGGAATTGGTCTTCCATGACATGTTTTGGAGGTGTGCCATCTCCGATTTGTAGCTGTAGGAGAGCTTGCTCATTATCTGGATGATATTGTGTCATTCGGAGTCGATCAGCTGCTAATGATGCTACATTTTCTGTTTTCATTTGCAGCTCTGAATACTAAAGACAGATGTTCATTGTACAGGTTGGACTTAAGAACTTAAGTCAGCTACCTGGTGCACTGCTGCATTTACTTATCACTCCTGTCAAATACCTGTGACGAGTGAAATTATCTGTACCAGTTTGTTTTATTTCATGAAAGTCTTTTAAGCCATTTAGTTCAAGCTAAGTTCCGGTAGGGAGGTAATTCAGCCACTGAATTCAGACCCTAAAAAGACATAGTTTCATTAAATCTACCCCTTTCCAGGCAATGCTCAATTTGATTTCCTTTTTGAGAAGCTGGTATAACCATAGGCTTGACCATCTGTTCTCAAACAGCAGCCTAACCCAATATCCTACTTTGCACAATACAGCAGCGCTTTGTATTCTATGCTTACTCTACAGCTAAACCCCATGTTGAGTTCACATTAGATGTTAAACATACTGATTAGCTGACTGGTATAGAATAGGCAAATCTCACATGTACACTCATCACTAAAGAAGATGTATGTGTTGTATATTCTTGAAGTACTGAATCAGGGGCAAAAAGCTAACCAACATTTTACTTAATATATGCATATGTATTGGTTTTACTGTGTATCACAAGCAACTCTTCTTTCATAGTCACGGTAAAACACAGAAGCGTTATGCTAATGTATCCTGTGAGTATGGATTTGGGTTATGTTAGAAAGGTACTAAATACATGCTTTGTTCTAAGAATGCAGGTGATGGTTAATCTGTCCCTGGGCCTTTCTAGATAATGTATCACCTTTTATCTGTTAAACAGTTTCATGCTGGCTTGACTGCAACAGGAACATCTATTTAGTAGACCTGGGCAGTTTTACAATCACCTTGATTTAATACAGATATATTAGAAAATATTAAGAAGGCATGTGATGCGAAGGAGCTGAACTATACGGTATATAAGTCCACAATGTTGAAACTGTTTTTATTTTTTCATAAATATCATAAAATATGCTAAATAATGGATCCTATTCTTTAGAATGCTATTAGTATGTGTACAATTTTGTAGATTTTCAAATTTTATATTAATTACATTTCTATGAAAGATATTAAATTCAGTTTGCTTTTTGACATTTAAGATCATTCATACCATGTCCCCTGAATAACTGAAGAGGTCGATCTCACCCTGTGCTGCTCTGCATAATCTAAGAATCCCATCATCTCCTTGTTATTTACTGCATATCATCAGTGTATTAAAGATGTCAGGAGCAGAGCTATTTCAAAAATAGCCTGACTGACAATTAAACATGAAGTTACCAGTTGATTCTTTCATGGTGTCATTAGCACAGGCTACAACAACGCAATTACATAACACAAATGTAATTAATTCCACTTAAGAAGTGATGACTTAATTAGTGTTCTTAGTTCTTATTTGTATGAACAACATATTCATAGATCCCTCTTAGTTTTTATTATGCTCATTTGTCCATCCAGTCCTTAATCTTGACTAATTCCAGACATGGAGGGTATTGTTGTGATTTAGAAATGTTTTTGACATATAATTAGGCATGCAGATTTTGGATCAAAAGCATAAAACATATATACTACAAGTTGCATGCTTTAGCACGTGTCATTGTAGAAGTTCTATATCTAAAATTTATTTTGCCTTCTGTAATTACAGTACTATTATTTACTCTGATATTTGTTAACCTTCTAACCAACATGTAGTTTAATAAAATACTTTTCTAAATATGACTCAAACCATTTTTAAGCATAACTGCTTTTGACTTTGTTGCCCGCTTGATCATCAAGTATCGCTCAGTCCATTTTGAAAAGCATATATAAACACTGTGTAATGTGAAGCAAGCAAGAAAGTGGCAAACAGTCAAGATAGAAGAATATTCAACACAAGATGCAATTATAAGTAATCTATGTAGATTCAGGACAGACCTATAAGAACATGCTAAGGAATAGGGATCCTTTGTTTGAAGCAACTGACCTGCCCTGTTTACATGAGGCATTAGGGGAGAAGCTTTCTAATGACATGGTGACAACCCCCATGACATATTACACCTTGTTTGTTTAACGGAGCTCCCATGATGACTGGTCATGAGAAATCATAGTGAGCTTTTTTTTCATACAAGAAGCCAAGGATTATTAATAGCCTTTCAGGTCTATTGATTTTTTGTCATATAATGTAAATCTGGCTATAGCAACCCCCCCCCCCCCCCCCAAATACAAATGATACGCTGACTGCAAAATTGACCATGCGGACCCATTTTTGAATTGCTTTGTTTATTCATATATGTTATGTTTACATATCTGAAGATGCTTACATTAATCACACTCAACTAAATCAATATGTATTTGGGGTCTTGTGCAGAGTGTAAAACATAAATTGCTTTTATAGATCTTGAGGTCTTTTCCTTCAGAATAGGCTACTTTTAACAAGCTCGGATTACGGTTTGGGTCAAGGTGAGGGTTATGTACAGCATCTATGGATGCATAGATATTTCCTAGCAGATGTGATTCATTTGTATGCGTTTTTTTTTTTTTTTTTTTAGATCTGCAACGGTCACCTTTTGGACAGTGTTTAGTGTGATTTTATTAAAGTGCTTTTAAATGCATGCATTGAATTGCAATAACAATGTGAACAATTCAAGCATACAATGACTCTTTATGACAGTTTTTTCCCATATACAGTCAACTTAACAACCTACATGTAAAGTAGTCATGATATCCTGCCTAGTGAAAATGGGAACTGATTAAGATCCATCACACGTCATTTGAATGAGATTAATGCTCGACAAGTCTTTTGACTTGTAGCATTTGAGATTTTTAATCATGCAATTATAACTTGATTCTATAAAATATCATTAAGTAAATCTCCATTCATAATAAAATCTTCATACATGTTGTACATTACAGGGTTCAGTAGTGGCATAATTTTAGAGATCAAATCAATACTGTGGCTAATATACATATATTTTTGATATGTAGGGTGATTGAAGAGGCTAGACATTTACATGGAAGAGAACAGTGTCTTACTCACAACTATAGCGTACTGTAGTACTTGGCATACAATTATTTACATTTTTTCCTAAGATTAAACATTCATCATGGTACTTTGATTAAGGTTTCATATATATATATGTAGCTATAATAATAATAATGTTAATCATAATAATAATGATAATACAGTGCTCCCCCTTTATAACGCTGTAGTCGGGAGCCATAGTTAAAAGACTGTGCTATTTGTGTTCCTCCTTATAATGAGAATACTAGTGTTAGTGTAATGATATTATTAAATGGGAGCCTGATAACCTTTTTCCACAGTATAAAGGGCCGCCTTATAAAGGGGGAGCACTGTAATTAGGTAATTAGAAAAACTTTAACATGCATTAGTAGAAGCATAACTATACAGCTGTTTTATATTTACAATAACATTTTGGGTCATCACTGAATAAAACCGTAATGCTATGTTGCTGGCTTGTTTGGGTTTGTGGTCGTTAAGCCCGTTGCTAAGCAAGTTCGCATTTTATGTAGTGCACACAATTGATGATTGGTCAGTTGCAATGTCTTTGCACACTGCCCGCCTTCTGAAAGCCGTTTTCTTTATGTAAAAAGAGAGCAGTGAATGATTGATATTATTTAAAATATGTTTCCAAAAACCATTTTTTATCAGTTTAAAAATAAAAAATAAATATTCTAAATAGGCCTTTGGGGGTGTTTTTTCATTTAAAACCTGAAAACTTCCAGCCCTACTCACAACATTATCTATCAACATTGTTATCTAGCCTATCAATCAAACTAGCTCGATAAGTAGCTAGTTCAAAACACATCTTGAATGTCTGTGTTTTGGCTTGCTACTGTGTTTTTCCAAGCAGAATCTCCCCACTTTGTCCAACGTATTCACCATGTCAGGTTGCCCTAAACTTACCATATGCTTTACTGGCACACTGTGGCTTAGAAGATGTTGTACATCATGTACGGATTTACTCCTTGTTCATTATAGCATTAGTTAATTCCAGCATATTCAATTACAAACATGAACTAGTCTCTGAAGCCAGGAATTATCACTCATTTGTTTTTACGGTACGCAAACTTAGCTTAAGGAAACACAGGAGCTCTGTTTAATCTTACATAATGTCTGCACGCATCAATTGGATGTACTGTCCTTTACTGGCATTACAATAAACCCCTACACTAATCTTTGATGATTTATTCTAAGAATTCTCGCTGTTCCCATATGAAAAAAGAAATTAGTCCTGTTGAACGTATATTGGGTAGATCACCATTTCTGAGGCTTCCTAATAAATCTGCCACACACTCTAGGTAACTCCTCGCACACTGTTCAGTCAATAGAGGAGGCTGTGTGGTCCAGTGATTAAAGAAACGGGCTTGTAATCAGGAGGTCCCCAGTTCAAATCCCACCTCAGCCACTGACTCATTGTGTGACCCCAAGTCACTTAACCTCCTTGTGCTCCGTCTTTCGGGTGAGACGTAGTTGTAAGTGACTCTGCAGCTGATACATAGATCACACACCCTAGTCTCTGTAACTCGCCTTGGATAAAAGGCATCTGCTAAATAAACAAATAATAATAATACAGCTTGCTCACTCCCTGCCCTCGGTGTCTGGGTTATTGTATGTATTGATTGATGCTTTTCAGATGCTTGGGTAGATAATTGTCTTCTGGGATGTCTGCCATTGTTAAAAGCGTGTGGTATGGCAGACCTTGAATTCTTGCAGGATACCCATATCCTGAGTTTGGAACCAACTGTCTCCTTAAGCTGCAGAGCTCTGGTACTGAATTAATTGTTTTCCTTATTTACCTCACTCAGAATACGCATGTGAGGTGGACATTTGTCTGTGCTAAGATGTTTCAGTGGTTTTACCACATGTCTTACAATGTGCTCCTAGAAAAACTATTTTAATGTAATCTTTTTATTGTTTTTTTTTTTTTTTTTACAAATTCTGAAAAATGAAGAGAATATGAGTACATGCTTTCTATGTTATGTTCTTCTCTAAGAACATCTCTGTAGTATTTTATCTTCAGAGTGAAAATGTTTTATGCTTTTCCAACCCATTCTTAAAATTTGTAATTTAAAAACGCCCTCCTTGCTCTGATATTTATTGAATTATTTACAGGGGCATGCATGGGGATTCTTTAAATTCACTTTCCATTTATCTCTGTCGTCAGCCTGTCATGTTGGCTGATCTCCATAGGCTATAATAGCCCTTCACCAGCATCCCTGGACTTGAAACAGATCTAATATATCTCAGATCAATGCCTGGTAAGTGTTTGCACAGCAGGACTTGGCTGAATATAAAATTCATGAATGTCAGTTGGACATGAGCCTGTTTTCAATTATTTTTTTTAAGTATCTGACCTGAATATACCAACAAAAGAGCTTTGTCCTTTCGAAGTGGTTACTATGTATATTAACATTGTCAAAAATGGTTGATATTTTACTGGGTGTAGAATACTAGTATATATACCTCTCTTTTATTTTGCATTTTGTACTTTCTTTGTACAAAAACAAACTGGGTAATTATTTATAATAAGTGTTTGTAATTATGAATGAATGAATGCCTTTATTGTCACTATACACATGTACAATGAGATTAAGAGCCACTCCTTTTTTCAGTGCCAACATGTACATAAGATAAATAAGATAAATAAAATAAATATAACAACATAAGATAAAATAAATAGTGCCCGGGGGGGGAGGTGAGGGGGGCTGTAAAGTGCACAGTTCTGAGACGCTATATACCTATACTGTGAAGTCAATGCATGTGTAAGTTTAGAGTGGTTATGACTTTTGGGAAAAAACTATTCTTGAATCTGTTAGTCCTTGTTCTGATGCACCTGTAACGTCTCCCTGAGGGCAACAGGTTAAAAAGATCAGAACCAGGATGGGAGCTGTCCTTAATGATGTTTTTTCCTCTGCTGAGGCAGCGGGAGATGTAATTAAAATGTAATTACACACGAGTTAATATATTTCCTATTGAATTAAGTTATTATTTTGAATTATATTTAAGTTATTAACAAGTTGATATATTCCTCACATTTAAACTTACTCTCACATTAATTCATTGTGAATGGTGAGTCTTTTCTTACTACTTTGTACAACAGAAAACGGTGTAAAAACTTGTCCTAGTAAAATTTATTGAGTTTCTGAGCAATCAGATGTTGATTGCTCACTTTTCTTGCTTACAGACATACCTTGCCCAGACAATCTTTGGTTACATGGTCCCAGTATGGTACTTTCTCCACTTACAGACCACACATTCCTCAGTAGATTTTGGCAAACTGTGTATGCTAGAGTACAACAAAGGGAATTCCCCTTCTAACCACATCTGTATGCAATTAGGAAGGCACAGCCTTTTGTGCTGCTTTTATGTTTCACTTTTAAGTACCCTAGGATTGCATTAGGAGTGTATTTAAACAACCACTGAGCACAGATCGTTCATGCTCATAGTGCTCCAAAGCCACTTGACAAAACTTGACCTGAGCCTGAGAGGAAGAGGTGCGCTCTGGGTGCTGTTGAAACGTAGTTCCCTCCATACTGGTTGTGTGAACTCATGCAGAATCATGGGAAGGTGGTGGAGGGAGGGACATTGTTTTGACTATTGCAGGCCGTGGATAAATCCATCAACACAAACAGAAAAGCAAATGAAACACATGTATGCCGGCTTATTCTATAAAAATATGTATCTCAACTTGGGAAGATCCTTCAAAAAGCATTATGCCTGCAAGCTGTATTAGAAATTACCTGCTGGTCGGCCTATCCCATGCATGGTCATTGGTAAACACAGCTATCAGTCCCACCTGATGACAGCGTGTGAAATACAAGCCTGAAATCAATCAAGGGTACGCTAGCTAATGTCTGTATACAGTTATAACCAGCAGCCAAACCCCATTGTAAGTTGCATATGTTTCTTTCTAAGCTGCTAGACAGATCTGTTGTCTAGTCTAGTTATGTACCACTATTTTTTAGTTACGTGAACACATATTTTTCTCCAAGGAAAGGTAAACATTGGATTGTGTTAAGCCTTTACTTTAGGCTGTGATGGAGCAAAAGATTGGATGGATAATGCTGTATATCTGGCATTTCAGCAGGTGTCTTTATGCCAGCCACTGTCCAATAAATTGTATTTTGACTACTAATTATTTGACTAACATAAGGAGCCATGCTGAAATTAGTCATAGATAGCTATCCAGGTCCTTTTTGGAGAATACAACGTAGATTGGGAATTTGATTCCCTACATGGGAGTTTCACTTTCAGGCATATACAGTACATGAAACGAGCTATGAAGGGCTGGTCATATGGGATATTTTTTAGTAGTTACATGGATCAATGCATTTCACATCATGGTGTTACAGCCCAAGGCACACATTTCAATTTTGCAGCATATGAGATAACAGATACGGGTTTCAAGCTGTGGTGAAACTGTTTTACATGTCTCCAAAGAAAATCTTTACTTTTTAAAAAATTGTTAATGCAAGCATATTAGTGTTAGTGAAGGAGGGAATTATTCCTTCATTCTGAATAGCCTGGTGCAAAATATGAATGAGGATAGGATCCGAGAAAAACAAATTAAACAACCCAGGTTAGGAATACATCTTCATTTGGCAGGAAGCTATCCAAAAGAATGAAATCAAGGCAGGTCATTTTGGAATCAGCTCATTACCAAGATTATGTACAATAGCAATATTTGTCATGACTTCAAGGCATTCAGCAAACTCAAGACTAATGAAAATAAGGCCTGTCTCACAGGAATACACATTTCATGTGGAAATGAGATGAACGTGTTACTAACACTGCATTGTTTCCTTCTAGTGTAGCACCTAACACTCCACTTTAGAGTCTGCATAATGAGGGTTACCGAAAACAGGAGTTGGTATATAATGCTCGTTTTTGTTATTCATTTTAACTTATTAAGGACCATTGTCCTATGCAACACAACACACAATGTTCTTTGCTATATGAACAGGAACATCTGTTCGAGATGAATTCATGTTGATTAAGAGTCAGCTTTAAATAAGCATCATGGGATATGTCATGACGAGATATCAATTCACCAGGGAGCACGTGCAAATTAATACAGCATTAATAACACTATAACAAGCAGTCACAGCATTGGTAACCTTGACAACAGATTAACAAATCAATATGATGTCTGACATCAGTTCAAGTTCTAATGATAATCCACATTTGGTTACTTTTATTATATTTTTTTATATATATATTTGTATTTCAAATAAATATCTAAATTGTGTCATTAAAGGTATTTGAGATATTAATGACATAGCTCATTACAAGTGTAATGCAGAAGCATGACACCAAGGTTATGTAATATCTTACCCACGTAATTCAGTTGTGAGTCTTGCTCATGGAAATGAACGCCTCAATGCAGTCTATAAGTCCTGCATCACTTTGCGGCAGTTTAGGAGACTACCAGGTCAGCTGATCAGCTGTAGAGAAATCCTATGCTCATCTGAACTGAGGATAAAAATAGCATTTCTCTCATAGAGAACCAATGCAGACTTTCTTACATTACAACAATGCAGCTCCATGCAAAGCATCTGTTAACAATATAGAATTACAAAATGCAAACAAGCCACTTTACATGTTGCACGATATACAAATATTTTAAAATAAGATGATTTAAAAAAAAAGTATGCAAAAAAATACATTGTGTAAATCATTATAACAATTATAAATATGGAGTGCAACAGCTACAGAGCAGTGTGATTTTTACTGGGACTGACAACATTTAAATGCCACAAGAAAGTAAATAATATAATGTTTGTTTCATTATTATTATTATTATTATTATTATTATTATTATTATTATTATTATTATAGCCCTGTACACTGTGATTACAAGCACATCACGTCATGCATTTCATTCCAATTTCTAATTCCTCCTTGTACAACAAAAGGCTTTTGAAAAAATAGATTGAAAATATCTCTTTCATACACTCCCTATGTTTTTTTTTTTTAGTAGGGAATTTATTAATAAGATTCTCATTGCCAACAAAACCCTTCCGGAAGTGGTTCCAGCCAAAATACAATGATGCTTCCTTTTCTCAGGAGAAGGAAAATACAGCATGGCCATCTCTTTTTCCTTTATTATCCTTTATACATAATTTACTTAACCTTTAGCCCATAAAATCAGATCAAACCCTCTGTGTTCATAAATGCAAGGTTGAAGGTACTAATTAAAGGAGATACTTTTATAATCTTAGCACTCATTCAAGCCATAACTACCACAGAGGGTGTCGTTAAGATTTTGCACAAGACATTCAGAATAGACCAGGTATAGCAGTACATCTGAAGGTACCAGAACAGCACTAAAATATAGATTTTCCTAAACAAGAATTATTATACAAATTCACATTTTTTTGTACACTGAACTTCTAGAAGCACATATAATAGGTAATGCCTTTATCTAATTTCTACAAGTATTTCCACAAAGTGTCTTTCAGAATGCTTTACTTTATGTGTCTGTGTGTCAATGGCAGAAAAGATGAAGTCTGTGCGCATTCCACTCTACCACTGACCAGCTAGGTTTTGCAAATTTCCAGTACATGTTGAAATAGCCATTGCAAAGGCTGTTTTCTTCTATTCGTTCACTATCCTTTACTTTATATGCTCATCAGAATCCAATGTTCATACTTGTGCTCTAATTCTTAATATTTTACTGCTCAGTGAGAAGGAGAACGGTGCTAAATTTGTCAGAGAATGATGCACAGCCTGGTTGATGGAGAGCGCTGTGTCTTCTAATCATGTGTCAGGGCTCAGGGAAGGCAACGTGTCCACAATAGAGTGAGGATGTTGTGGAGAGTCTGAGACAGTTATCCTTTCAGTAACCGCCATCTGCCATCCTTATCATTACTCCTAAGAGCTCTTTAGTTGTGAAACGCGCAGCATTTCTCAGGTTCAAAACTGTAACCTTCCTTGGAGACCCAGCTGACAGATCTGACGTGTGTGTCATGTCCTGCTACTGTTTAGAACACGATCTTTGTCATTGTGATTGGCAGCAGTTGTTAGCATCTCTCATGTACATCCTGGCAAGAGCATGGAAACACAAGTAAAACTACAGGGACCATACATTGCAATTGAAATACAGCATTAGCCTGCAATTTAACACAAAGAAATATTAGTATATAACTTTTCAAAAATAACACAACTTACACAGATACACATAATATACAGGTTTAATTGACATAAACTGCATTTTTTTTTTCGTAAATGACTAAAAGTTGTTGCTAATTAATAGAATTGATCAAACTTTTGATGCAGTTATTTTATTTTATTTACTTAGACCCATTAAATAGTAAATATTATTTAACACTGCTGTAAACAAACAAAACATTTTTCTAAGCTAATTGACAGCTTCCAATTTAAAAATTACTATGACGCATTGCAGTTACCTGGCAGAAAGTTCTGAATGTTGCACTAAGATTTGGGCAGTGACAGGGCTGACCCAAACAATTAAAATACTGTAATAGCAAAAAAAATGTGCATCATGGTTATATTACGAGGATCAGCCCATTGTAACGTTAGGTTACTTACCGTAACCCTGGTTCCTTGAAAGAAAAAACAACCACCAAAACATTACATATGGGATATGCCTGCTTATTGGTAGGTGTTTTCTGAGCTCTCTATACCAGAGCTGCCGATAGGTGAATGGAAAGACTCCAATTCCACAGACTGGTTCATGCGGAAAGCTGTGATCACCTTGGGGAGGAAAGCAGGGTTTGTACGCAGTGACACCCTGCTGCCGTCGTCCCAAATACGCATACAGGAGCTGTGCACCGACAGCGTCTGCAGCTCATTGACCCGCTTTGCGGAGGTGACAGCAAAGAGGAAGGCTGTCGTCATAGACAGACGCTTCAACTGTATGGAGTGTATAGGCTCAAACGGGGGCCTTCGTGAGAGCCTCCAGTACAACATCAAGGCTCCATTCGGGGAGAACGACCCTCCTGGGAGGGCATAACCACCGAGCGCCTTTGAGAAACCAGATAGCTAAAAATGTGTACCCAGAGATACCGAATCTACAGAGCATGGCAGAGATAGCTGCTAAATACACCTTCAATGTGGACTGTGACCTACCCCATCAAGGGCCGAGCACCGAGTGCACTGAGCACCAGGTACTGTACTCTCTGGGCGCTATGCGCACCTAAGGCACAGACCACTGCGGGGCTAGTAAAAATATAGCCCCGTGGAAGACAAGGCCTGGTGTTGCTTTTTTTTGTTTTTTTGTTCTGTTTTTTTATATCTGTAGCACAACATGGGCAAGCGGGAGTACCATGTGTGCACTGCAGATGTGCCAGCGAGGTATTTCGTCAACAACTATATATATATATATATATATATATATATATATATATATATATATATATATATATATATATATATATATATATAACTGCTAACAGCAGCCAGCAGAGTGGCTCAGCATTGGGGGTAAGGTGAAGCCTAGCTCCGTTGGCGTGTTTCCACACGAGTGAAGACTGGAAGGGCGTGCAGGTTGCTGAGGAAAGATAGAAAGAAAAAAGGCTGAATCAGGAGTCACTGATTCCGTGAAAGCGGCAAGCCAGCTTTCAGTCTGAAAGGCAAGGGAACAGCAGTTGACTCTTTTTTCAAAAAAACGCTCAGATACCAACACAGAGGGTCTTACCTTACTGTCTTGAGAGTCAAAAAGAGAAATGGCTTTCGTGGAATGACAGTTTTAATCCCTCGGTAGGCGGGACCGAGGACATCATCCCAGGAAGGGGCCTATTGGCAGCTCTGGTATAGAGAGCTCAGAAAATACCTACCAATAGGCAGGCATATCCCATACATAATGTTGTTGGTGGTCGTCTTCGAATTGAAAGGGAACCTACTGTATTGTTTACTCTCTTGGACTGAAACCATGATATGGTGAACGGAATGCTATTTCCGTAGCAGCAATTCCAAGTCACGTTTCTCACAATGGCTGTACGTTTTGCTTGCTCACCCTCTTATCGAGCTGTTAATTGTTCCCTTCCTCCTATCTCTTTCACCCACAACAGCACCGAGCACAAAGGCTCTATAATCCACAGTCCTTTGAGGAATTATAAAAGGCATGTCCTTTCCCACCCACTTGGGATGTAGTGCTTTCTTCATAGTCACTGCACACAGAGAAGCCTCTTCTTATACGTTGCCAATACCACCCCAGCTTTATCTTTCAAAGAAAAATTGTGTTATTATAAATCGTGTAAAAAAACGGAAAGCTTTGTTAGCGTTTGATTTTAACAGAAGTTTGACTAGAAGTAGCTCGTATTTCAGTTTATAAATGCTCAAAATTAGTAGTCTACAGCATTTTCTTTTATCTGTAATATATATTTTTATATATTACCAGTAATGTCACTAAACTATTAAAGAAAAAAACTGCATGTGGAGCATTTATATCTTGTTTTATCTTAGTACAATTTTACTGTCTGGAATAAAAGCATAGTAAACCTAGTCCATATTCATTTTGACCCATGCAGACACCCGGACAACAAATCTACTCCAGGGTTTGCCAAATTTGTTATAATAGGGCTTTTGCACGTGTGTTGTAGATAGTTATACTGTGCCTTCCGAGTCTGTAACCCATCCTCTTGTAGATGCCACTCAAACTGAAGTAAAGGCCAGGTCTTTAGGATGGACGTGTGTCTGGCTGGATTCAACCTTATAATTTATGCTAATTTGAAGAAGAAAAAAAAAAAAACAAGCGTCTTGTCACTGTGTTGTATGCAATTACGTCATTGATCGAATTCGATCAAAATTATAATGGGCCATCCTTAAAGGAACTGTAGCAGATGGGGATCCTCTCCTACTAAGTTTCTAAATATCTATATTAAAAGTTTCCTCGTCATGTTTTTTCTCAGGCCCTCGTGTCTGTTCACTACACAGCTGTATTGATCTTGTTGGAGGCGAGACACACACAGCAGAAGAACCTCTTTGAAACTCAGGATAACAGTTCCACTGAGTCCTTGCACTACTGAGAAATATGAGAAGAAATGCATAGATGTGCTCCACAGACAAAGCACACATCTCTGTGATGTTTGTACTTGTATACCACAAGACGAGAGAACAGAAACTGCTGGACCTCCGAAGGGATTCTAGAACAGCTTTTGAACTAAACACATGCAGCGAAGAGCTGTTAAAAATGTTGCCTTTTTTATCAAGGTAAATTAGTTAACTTGTTCACTACCCATTTCAAAGTGACAGTGATCAATACAGCTCACATTTTAATGGACAGCTTTTAAAGGTTCATTAAGTTGGATTGGATACAATAAATAAATGTTTCCTTGTTAGTTGTAACTGCCTAGCTATAAGAAAACCAAACACAGTTAATTTACGGAAGCATTAGGAGTTGCATCTTTTGAAAGTTAAAAAAAAAAAAAGATCTTACAAACAAATGGACTACTGGTAAATATAACACATAATTTACCTATATACTGGCAGGTTTGCTGATATCCTTTATTCTTGGTTCTGAGTGACTAGGTCACTTGGGATTAGAATTTGCTTTTCTATACATATGTGTTTGTAACGGTCACTATCAAAAAAGAATGCAACTAAGATGCAACCTGGGATTTATACTAACAGCCTTTTGATATAACGGCAAATTCACTAAGAGCTGCCTTTAATTCCAGTGCATTTATAAGTTAATGTAAAATAATTTATTATTTATTATTTATTTCTTAGCAGACGCCCTTATCCAGGGCGACTTACAGTTGTATACAAAAAATACATATCAAGAAGTACGGCTTGATAATTTCACATGACCTTTGTTAGCACCTGCTCTCAGAGTTGCCTGCAGTCCTGTACTGACTGCAAAATGAGTTGGTCGATGTCGATAAAGAACTCTCCTGTAACAAAGAAGGACTGAGGTAAGCACTGTTCAAGTCTGGATTAAATGTTCTCTTTAAGAAACATTTAGAACACTGAAATGTTGTTTTAAAAAATCTATGGCACTTTTAGTTAATTCTAATCCAGGGCCTCATTCTTCTATTGATTATTGAATTGGGGTTTTCTCCAGGCCTTTTTCAAATCAAGTTGTTAATTGCTTAATTGGAGGCTCAGTTTTAGTTATATTGCAACCTGTAAACAGTGGTGGATTCTGATAATTCCTCAGAAATGATTGCATTGATTTTATATGGTTAACCACCTGAACAGACAACATATGTGCTGTATGTGCTACAGAACAGCTGTTACTTCTTATTCTGCTCTGGAAGTCAATCAAGGAAAACCCACCCAATGAAAATCCTGTCAACAATGCAGATTTCAAAACTAAAGCTGCTTTTGTGTGTTATACTATCATCTTTATTGTTTGTTTATATAAAAAAAATATTCCCATAGTTTAGCCTTCTTATTTCATTTGAATACTGTTTACATTCTAGTCCTGACACAATAACAACAGTAAAAGGTTATGTACAGTATGTGATCTACAAGCAGAGATTCAGTGCCAACTATTTTCCTGTACTCTGAAACAACTCTAAACAGCCTTAATAACTGCTTGCTGACCTTAATTAACTTCCATTTCTGAAGTTGTTCAACTCTCTCAAGCCTTTTTCAAGTCACATGTCTGCAAAACTAGAATTAAAAAATACATACAATAATAATTTACAACCTTTCTTGTTTGTAAACAAAACTTGTAGGTTCCAAAAGCTACTATGCTACGTCAATTACTGTACTGTGAATCATGCCAGTGTAAGGCATATCAATTAGAAAAAAACCCTTAAAAAATTCCTTGCGTCATTTTACAGCACATTTGAGTGATCCCGAACAAAATGACTATCCCTACCACAGCTTGCTGTTTGTGCTTCACAATGCAGATTTGGGACGACCCCTGACTCAGCATCCCACCGAGATCCTGTGTGCCGCTTGATTTCGAGCCACGTCCTTTCAGTGAAAGTGTTGTGCCCTTGGCTTTTTGGGGTTTAAAATAGCAGCAAGAAGGCTTTCTAAGGTTCAGCATCTCCAATCTTCCTAAACTTGAAGGAATTTGTGTTCTGTAACGTGTTGCCTTCAGACTAGTGCTGTTACCACCTTCTTTTTACTTAAGTCTGCTTGGTCTACTTTTGTACATGCAAGTTGCTGAGTGATCTCTGTTGTGTTTGGTGTTTTATATTTGATTACTTATTTTCACAGGTACCCCCCTTTGAATTCTGGTATGGGTCTAGATTACTGCTGTGAGTCTATTGGTGGTGTTTTAGTTTTAAGAGGTAGATATGATGTTTTTTAAAGTTATGTAGTACAGTCTGTGGTTTATACATTGTTATCTGGAGGGAAAGGGCTGTGCATTGTCTGAAACACAAACTGACACTATGTTCCGTAGCAATAATTAGTATTAGTGCAGCATAGTGGTACTGTACTGGACGTTAACATCTGGTACAAGACAACACTCTCTGTAAGCGTGATCTTTTCCAGATTGAAAAGGTATCCCTTAAGGCAGTAATTTATAGTACATTGAGCCTAGGCACACAGCAATTGCTATGTAGGTCTCATTCAATAAACTGAAACCTCCCTGACCTATTTATTCTATTACCTAAGCAAAAAGAATTGTCAATGTTCCGCAGACTACCAAACAAACCTTGCTGCTCAGATTTTGGATCAAAGCTATAGGTATTCAGGTTTAAATGTGAATTGTTAAAGAACAAATGTATTCCTTTACTAAATATAAGAAACAGCATTATTCAACAAGACTTTAAGAAATAGCAATTGCCTTTGTCAGTTTATCCTATACAGACTATACCATTTACCACAGATTGTATTTCAGCTCTTAAGAAATCTTTATTTGTTGTAATGAACAGCTGTTCTGCCGCAACATAAAAACGCAGGATATGGAACAGCAATCTAACATCTCTGCTGGCTCTTAAAACGCAAATGAACTCCTATTAGACAAAGAGACACTAATTAGCAAAACAGCTTCAAACCTCATACACAAGAATAAAGAACATTTATACTGTATATAAACTCAAAACTATTCGCTGTCTCTCTCTGTAAATATATTCTATTCTCCTACTTCCTGTAACCACATCTTTGTTTCTTTTGATAGAATATTGAAATTCCTCTCGTTCCTCACCTGACTAATCATTCTGCTTGACTCTTGTTTTAAAGGTCTCCCATGCAATATCTTTCCTTTCAAATTTCAGTTTTGTGGCTTCACAGCAACCCTAAGGATTATGCTCTTCCGAGTTTCTATTTCCTCTCCATGTGGTTTCTAACATACATGCAGTAAATCTCTGCTCTGTTGTTACAGAAGTACCCCACTGTTGAGTAAACGACTGGTCAAGCTGACTGCAAATGTCATATGCTGCCTGAAACTCTGCCAAGTTCTTGAGGAGTAATCTCAGCTCCTGAAGACTTGGCAAGCATTTTGGTGCTCCTCCTCATCTGTCCCCTATGACCAGTTTTTAAGCTGCTTCTGGTTTCCTGCCAATTTTTTTTTGGCCCTTGTGTTTCAATGGTCAGCAAGTGAAGCATGCAGGAACATGTATGGAGAAAGCTAACTGGCTGACAAATCTGCACGCTTGTGCTCAGTTTGAGGGTATTCAGACACTGCTCCCTTGCCACGTCATTCCCAGGGGACCTGACCTCTGTTAAACCCACACAAAAGGGTCCGTCCTTACTCCGTTTACAAGGATACTAGCTTCATTATGCAAAATAGAAAGCCATGCTGTTTTAACCCTGTCACCTGGAGGCGTGCGTGTGTTTGGGGGAGGGGGGTTAATGGGGATGTGTTAACAACCTGAAAACTGTCTTCCCATGATGCACCCATCAGAACTAGTTGCATTCTGCTTTATTTGAGGTGCAAATAGACACAAGTACCTGCTTTAAAAGGAAGAATGCAAACTGCTGTGCATAGTTTAATTGAAGACACTGAAAGTCAAAACATTATTTAAAACGACAAATACAATAAAGAGACGCACAATCATACACGATCAATGCAAGATATTGATATTTGTTTCCTAGAAAGTGAAACTCAATAAATAATTAATCCTACCGGGAATATGACTAGTATCCCCTAGTCAAGATCTGAGTGCATATGTTTGTAGTGGGATAGACAATTTAGTGTAAAACAAAGTTAAAGTCTGATTTTAAATATTTGATTTATGGTTATTAATAAACAGGAATGGATAACTGTTGCAAACTTTTAAGATCAGAAAATGGAAAGAACTAAAATGAAAAGCACATTTACTGTACTGATTAGTTCCTTCAGATTTCATAATTTATTCAACTACCAACCTACCTATCAATCTTTTTATTATTTTATTTGTACTCGACTAACATCTTGTTTGAGATACTGTAAACAGACTAATAAAATCAAATTATAAATAAAATGAAATCATAGATACAGACTCAAATCAAAAATCTTAAAGCTAGTTCCACAGACCCAGATTAGCACTAGTCTTGGACTACCTAATGTTACCCTAGGTAAAGTGGTCCAAGATTAGTGCAAATCGGGGTCTGTGAAACCAGCCATTATAGTTAATGTAGAATATAATCCCAAAGAGGCTGTCAGTCATTTACTTGGAGGTAAAACACGTTAACATCTCTGGATAATGTATATGAAACATGTTACAGTCAGAACCTCTTCAATCAAGTCCCTTTGGAAACTTAAAACAGAGGCATACTTATTAAGAGAGTCTGGATTAAGGCTGTATTATACTATGGAAGGTTTGATAATGTTGTCAGAATTACCAAGTAATAAAAATGCAGAGGATTTTATTATACAATCAAAGTTTTATCAGGATGGGACCAAATTATGGTCTATTTTATTATGTGAGTTGGTCAAAACCATAGCCACTCAACACCACAACTGCAATTAACCATTACAGTCTTATTTTTTTTTAAAAAAGGAAATGAAAACGAATTTGAGTGGTTAAAAAAAAAAAAAAACATGCACACATCTGGTTCTTGTTTCCCTTAACCACTTAAAATCTGTTTCTTATTTATAAAGCTCTTATCTGGCAAAAGTGATATTTGTATTTATTTAAGGAAACTTTTAAATAATGTACAAGTTTTTAGTTGTACAAGTTTTCATTACATCTGAGCTTTAAAAAAAAGAAGGGTATAGCAGTTATTCAAAGACAGTTTTGTGTCTAAAACCCTACTGGGATTATGGAAGACATGTAACAATATTAGTTCAATCTCATTAATTACAGGGTCACTGGACATTGAGTTAGGACACCCCACCGATTTGCCCCAAGGCTTTATCTGTGAAGGCTGATGCACATCAAGTGACTTGATCAGGTGACATGTGGCTTGCAAAAAAGCCACACAGGAACCAAGTACAAGTGTCTAATGTCCAAGAGGAAAACTTAATGATAGTTATATTGCAACTTGCAAGTGTTTTGGTAGCAGAAGCAGACAGAGTGACAGTCACATCCCAGCTGTTTGTCTTCCTTTTTTGTGTAAAAATTGGTGGAAGGAGGGGGGGGGGGGGAACCGCCATCACAAAGACAAATGGTGCTCAGAAGAAATTATCATTCTGTGTCGGGATAAACCTTGTATTGGTGGCATAGGCATACTTTAGCAGAAACAATGACAGCCCAGTTAAACAGCATTGTCTACAAATCTTTTTGACCAAAACTTTCCACAGGGAAGAAAATTCAATGGGAATAAATAAGTGGCTATTGGGATGTCATTGCTGACTATTCTATGGTGCCGGGAACATTCATAATGGAATCCTAAACAATGGGTAATGAGGTCCAATTAATCAAGTTTCCCCCTCCCCAGAGAGCGTGTGACTCCACCTGCATGTAACACAAGTTTGTAGTGATGACAGCTCCGTGATCGTGTGGGGTCTTGTTCTTCTAGAACTTGGATTGCCATTTGATATCTGAATTACAGTCAAACTGGCTTACAATGGCTGTTCAAGGTCCATCAAAATGTGTGAACGTTTTTGCCAGATTTAACATAAGTAATATTGTATATAGTACAGGAATTTGTTACAGTGATCACTAAATAAAGGTGGTTCTGTAACAGCAGTATTTAATATCAGCCCATGTCAACCAGCGCCATTTATGTTCAGTTTTGGCAATGGGTTTATCCAAGAGGATAACACAGCCATCCATAGAGATAATGCTGTTCTGGACTGGTTTCACTATATACAACACTAAAATTCTCTTCTGCGAAACCTCCGTTTCACTGAGGATTAATGGGAGGCTGCATATGCCACATTAATGGAAGAATGGACTGCATTACAGCTTACCACCCTACAGAATATTGTGGAGTCAATGCCTTGATGAATTAAAGCCATCATAACAGCCAAAGGGGGTCCCAAAGCATGAATGTGTTTGATTAAATATGCAGGCAGTCTAATTTATCTTATTGGTTAATACGTGACAAAATCAAAATGAGTACATTCTTCTCTTTGCTACCAACCTAAGATCATCTACTGTTTTTGCCTTTTTTGGTTTACTAGCTTCCCTTCCATATGTAGGATTTATACTTCCTATACTTAACCTCTAGGATTTAAATCAGAGAAGGTATAAAAACTGCCAGTGTTAATAGGAATATTTATTTTCTTATGGAAACTGCAAAAAGATTAATAATGTGTATTTTTGATACTGCACTATATTATTTTGAACAGAAAATCACCTAGCGTACGAAAAGAGGTTAGCGTTTTAGGATGCAGTTTTTAACAACATAACTTGCCTCTTCAGTGCAAATTGCCAAAAAATGTAGAAGTGTGAGCGTGTCATTCAAATGCATTGTAAAATATGAATTCTTCCCAAATACTGAGGAAGCAGATATTTGTCACATCGAGTAGCTGTCAATGGAACTCCAAAGAGACCAAGCTACCTTGGTGATTTCTGTTTGCCAGCTTGTTAGTGTTAAGCTGATTACCATACCGGTTATTAGACATGAAGATTTGTGGGAATATGTCTAGCATTATGTTAATAGGCTTTCATAGCCATCATTCAAAGATTTAATTAGGTATATATTTTTTGCATCTGAAGTACTTACAAAAATAAAAGGTTAACAACACTCATTCTACATTTTAAACAATTCTAGTTATCCAAATAAGATTTTTTTTGCAGGTGACTGCAAATAGATGACAAATTCTCAGTGCACAATTTTAATTTTAAAGCTTTTTTTTTTTTAAGAATATCAGGGTATAGCGTTGTAAACCAAGATACATCTTGTATTGACTATATACACTCCTTGCAATAGGGCAAAGAGGAACTTTAATCGTTTGTGCTGTCTTCTTAAACTGTTATTAATTGGCATCCTGTTCTGCTTTTCATGGGTTTTTTAATTGTCTACTTATAGGCTTTTGGTTGCATGGAGTTCCATTGAATAAGAGCCAGTTTTGGAAATGCACTAGCTGAAAGGGTAGGTGCCGTATTTATTATGATTCAAGAATATCTTTTGGTCAGTGCACTAAGATTAGGTGTTTGTAAAGCTAGGGTATACTCACATATTTCAATATAAAGTGTGAAATTATTTAAAAAATAAGTTCATAAAAAAGTTGTGTATTAGCAATCGTTCATTTTGTTTGTACAACCTGCAGTGTACTCATGAAGCGATGCGTTGAAACTTGCTGTCTGTTTTCAACAACTTCCAGCAATAACAGCTGTAATCTTTCTGTCCCACTTGTCTTCATACGAGAGCACACCCATGCTAAAGCACACATTGCTTCTTTTAAAATCGCTTAGATTCAACAGAGCTAGGATGATTCAGTTCTGTTAGACAATTAACTTGAAATGATTCAGACAGGATAGTGATTAATCAAGGTTTAAATGCTGACCAGTGTTCAGTGCTTTAATACCCCCCCCCCCCCCCCCCCATTCTAAATACAATTCTTTATTCTCCAATTTTTTTCCTATATATTATGAACATTCCTTTATATAATATTTCTGCTGAAATTTTACCCTGGCTTATTTAATACTATATGGATTGTTTCCATGGGCAACACAATTAACACTATACTACACTACACAGTGTATGTAGTATTGCATTTTGGTAGGATGCTTCGAGCTATCAAAATCTCTTATCAATACACTCCAGTGCTATTATCTTTCAATGTAACATCATCACAGTTATTGTTGCTGCTGTAAATGCTCAACAGAAAACAATTGTTCTTGTGCACTGTTGCTTGGTTCCTCTTGTGTGTTGTCTGTTCCAAACTATTATTTGCAACTTGTTATCTGCCCAGTCTTTATCTTAGCTGACAGACGTAAACTCTAACCTTGTATTAGTCTGTCATTCATTTATATTGTTTTGTTGTTTCTTTTTAAGAATAAATCAAGCTGTTTTCAAACAGGAACTCAGCTCAGGAACAAAACAAGATATTTTATAAATGCTGTTTAAGGAAGGCTAATAACATTTTACAGCAACACCACAGAAGTTATAGTTTTCAATGTCAGCAGCAAGAGGGATAAATAGATTCATATTCACTTCAGGGTATAGCATTATACTGCTCATGTCTCTATGCTAAATATCTACTACATAACACAGTTTCTTATGTATTACTACAATCTGAACACCTCTTCATTTATATTACAGTGCTTGATCTTTCTTTATACATTCTCCCTTAACATTATACAAATAGTGCTAGCATTCGCATCATTATCACTGGTCCGCCTTTTTTTTTGTCTTGGGGATATTTTGGTCCTTTGCAATGTTTTTTGAGAGTGCAGCACTAGAAGTGATTTCATACCAAGGTAAAGCAGCTACTTCAACTTCTTTACTGCTGCATTTGAAATTCCTGCACATTTCTTAAGTATGGTACATCCCACCCACTGTGGTCCAGTGGTTAAAGAAAAAGGCTTGTAACCAGGAGGTCCCCTGTTCAAATCCCACCTCAGCCACTGACTCATTGTGTGACCCTGAGCAAGTCACTTAACCACCTTGTGCTCCGTCTTTCGGGTGAGACATAGTTGTAAGTGACTCTGCAGCTAATGCATAGTTCACACACCCTTTGAAACTTTGAAACTTTGAAAACTTTGAAACTTTATTCAAAATCGATTTACCAAACCTTCTTGTGCATCTGTTGATTTTGTATTATTATTATTATTATTATTATTATTATTATTATTATTATTATTAGATACAGGCATCTAATCTTACTAAAAACACTTCAACATTATTTCTCTAGCATGCTTGATAAAAAACTATTTCTTAAATGAAAACTAAAGTGGGCAGGCGGATAAACTTGGTATGTGTGTAATAAAATATATGAAGGTTAGCATTCATAAGGAAATAATATTAAGCAGAAATATGTATACACTATTAAGACGAGAAAACAACTTTAGTATATCTTGGATACAATGTTACTGTATATTAATAAACTGTATTTTGAGTTATTTTACTGTCAGAAAAGGTGAAACTAGAACAGGGGTAAGTCTCTGAAAATATGCATGCAGTATAACATTGAGAGGGACCAGACGTTGTACTGCCGATCCAACCAAATGTAGCCAACTGATACCCAGTTACTACCAGTGCTCAGTAGTTGTTTTATTCTTCACGGCAGCACTGAGGTTGCTAATCAGTTATGTTGTTCATCATAACCCGTCCACCCCCACAAACCCCTCCACCCCCACCACGTTTTTCGTGGTGCAATTGACCCCACACCTTTCGCAAATCCAGGTTACCTTTTCTCATATACTAACCAGACTTTTAAACCCAGGCGGTCGGTGATTGGTCGGTTGATAGTCACGCGGTGCGCAGGAGCCTTGCCCTGCTCGAGTCGGTCAGTGAATGTGAGACTGGCAGGCAGCTTCAGCAGCAGCACTAACTGGATACTCTGCACACTTAATTACGAAACCTTTTCTTCTTTTGGAAGACAAATTCCTGATCATGGGCGACAAGAAAAGCCCAACAAGGTACTAAACTGTTTAGCTGAGACGTTCATTTGTCGTTTTATGCGGGTTTTGAGTTAATTTCATGCCGGTAATGTGTCGATTTTCGGACGTTTTCGCAAGGATTGTCTCTCCCTTTCTGTTTTTTTGTGCCAGTGCTAATCTCGTATAGTGCAGCTATGGCGGCTGGTCTCTCATTCTCTCTACTCTCTAGTCACTTTCAGACAAAGGGAAATTTGCAAGGGATACGCCTGGTATTATTTAACTGAAATGGGGTTATACTACATGTTAATTAAAACACTGTCGCCGAACGTCGTTTTGGGGTTCGATTTACGTTTTTTATTGTAAACTGACAAAGGGAAAACCTGGATGAGATATGTGTATATGTAGTTTCTTATTATTATTTTTTTGACATGTGGAGTTTATTAATTTAATATGTTGATAAGACTCAAATGTTACTGGGTTTCATGTCCAGGAATGCTTTTTATTTACCCGGTATTTTGTTAAATTCCCAAGGCCAAAAAGACAAGCCAAACCTGCGGCAGACGACGGCTTTTGGGATTGTAGTGTCTGCACCTTTAGGAACAGCGCTGAAGCCTTCAAATGCAGCATCTGTGATGTCAGGAAAGGCACATCCACTAGGTATGTTTTTTGTTGTGGTGTATGTGTTTTGTTTTGGTTTTTTTTGCAATATACTAAAAGAAATGCGTTATAAGCTATAAACGTTTGTATTAATTAAATTCTATTTATACCACGTAATCAAGTCTGCTATGATCTTTGACTTGTTGATTTATGAGATTGCAGGCACCTCTACAGTACCAGGATATTACTGTACATTAGATTTTGTTACTGTGGTTAATACTTTAGGTAATGCAATTTGAATGCATACTTAGTTACTGGTTTGTTTTATGCATTGATCAATAGACAGGTTTTTTTATTATTATTATTATTTATTTATTTATTTAAAAGGTGTTTTGCCCATCCTATCTACATTTACTGTATACTTTAAAATATCATCTTAAATCCCAGAGCTGAATGTTGTTTTTTTGTTTGTTTTTTTAATCCTGTAATTTAGGATTGTTGAATAATGCAACAATCCTAAATTACATTTCTGTTGTGGCAAGGTTTAGTTTTTAGACTGATAATACAGTACTTTTTTCAGACAAGTATCTTAAATGGGTGTGACATTTGGCAATAGGTGAAGAATGAATATTAAGATTAAAAACAAATGTGAAATATATGCCACTTGTATAATGTTAACAAAAAAACAACGAAACAAACAAATTCAGCTAGCACAATGATCAGGAGGAACAACTGAATTGCAGACATTTGAAGCTGTTCCTCCTGGCTATCTGCAGGGTGGGTACCAGTCAAATAAGGTTCAGCTTTTAATAACATTGATCAATGACTTCTACATGGTATAGGCATATTAAAGCTGTTTGTTTTTCTTATGAAAAGGCCTTGGACAGTAATTACTGGTCATAGCAAACATCACAGTACCTTTTTATGAATGGGAAAGTAATGTTATATATATATAATTGTTTTTTAATTAACATAAATTACAAGAATGATGTATTTCATTACTAATTGTTTGGGTAAGTCATGTGTAAGATTAGACCCTCTTTTATAACAAAACGAGATTTAGTGTAATGCAGTGTTTATTTTTCCATAAGACAGGTGTATGTTCAATGAGTGCTAATGAAAGGTTCTGATTCATACTGTAGAGGGAGTCCCACATTCATAAGTTCTTCACTGATACATTAACTTAACTTAAAACTTGGTCAGTTGAGAATTTGAATGGGCAATATTCTACTGTACCTGTTACAGAATTTAAAAAAAAAAAAAAAAAGTATCCCAAATACTGTTCAAATAAATAACACTAACTTGGGAACCTGTTGTAAGTAATTTGTAATATCACTTTAGATTCAATCATTTTAAAATGTCTTACTGTTTAATATTCTTACCAAACTATTGTTTAGGTATTGCGGTTTCTTTTACACATTTCCACCTGGCTAAGATAATGGAATAGTATAGCGGAATATCGATAAACAATTGGCCATTCTGTGATACGTTTATGAACAACATTAGGGGAATTGGTGCACATCATTCTATGTGGGAGGTACTCTGAGTAATTTATAACCTAATTTAATAATTCCCATGTATGAAGTGTTTCATGTGTGGTTGTGTTATGACTGTTGGTTGACGCACATGTGTGGGGAGGGGAAACACTTCAGAAAGTCTTATCGCCTTGGAGAATCTGAGAGTTTCTATTTTTTTTTTTTTATAAATGACTGAAGCAAAACAGCTGATAAATAAAAAAAAGTTTGTTTACAGTAATTCTGGCATTAGCAGATGGAGAATTGGCATGAGTGGGCCCTTTAGCAGTTTAATGACTTGCTTCCAGTTACCTCACTCCAGTAAGTATAAACATGAGGTATGATTATACAGATTAACTTTCAGATTTGCACTGAAGTTTCACTTCATAATATTTTAGTTGATTCATACCTGGAAGCAATGGTCATATAATTTACAGTAATATACAAATTGCCTTTATTTCTGAATCTTAATGTACTTAAAGTATCTAGTATATATCTCTATGTAATTTTAGTGTATTGTGAGGGAGAATCTCTGTGGCATAAACATTAAAATTCACAAGCCCCCAAAACTTAATTATAACTTACAAACAATTTACAACAGCGGTGGGAGTCATTTAGTATAGGCAACCAACACAAGATGATATGCATGTAAGCCCTTTTCTTCCTGACTGTACTTCATGCTGACCATGCCAATCCGTTTCGTATAGTGGTCCATGGTTTCAGCAGCAGCTTGCTTTGCCATCGGCAGCTCAGTCTCCATGCGCTGAAGCATAGAAGGGGAGTGAAGAAGTTACTTTGTCGGCTGACATAATGTTAAATCAACATGTACATTTTATATCGGTATAGGGTGCATTTATTTTGCACCGTTAGTGTAGGGCTCCTCATTTTTCTTGGGAATGGCAAATTCCGTTTTCTGTTTTGACCAATTTATTAAGAATTAACAACGTGATTTGAACATAAATAACATTTTTACATTAAAAATCTATTGAATTCATTTTTAAGTCCCAGAGACAGATTTTTCCTGAAAACTACATTCTTAAAGCAATCCACTAGTAACAATGTACAGTCAACAAATAAAGGTGTTTTGAAAAAAAAAACAGCTTATTGCTGGCATTACAATATACAGACTAGTCAAAAGAGGGGCATAATTACAAAAATATACCATTTTCATAATTACAAATTAAATACAACGTTCAGGACACCTATCTATCCTGTCTGTAGTTTCATCTGCAACAAAGCAGACTGGTTTATGCTGAACTTGCTGTAAAACTGCTTGCATGTGTTTCTCTTTACCCTGGTCAGACAGAGTTGCTTTAGTTAGAGCAGAGCTCTTCAACTAGTTTTTTTTTTTTTTTTTTTTTAATTTAAGGGGGCCAGACTGGAAAAAAGTTAGGAGTAGGCGGGCCAGAGTATTTTACTCTGCACATGTTTAAGCAATAGTATATATTACATAACTTCTTGTTCATATATTGAACAAGACTTCCACATTTTACCATATGAATAGTACGTTAATAATAGAACAATGTGAACATTTAACAGTGTGTCATTAAACATTTTAAAATGTATGTGACATATCAGTAGTATAACTTAAGAAGAAATCAGCGCTTCTACTTTTGAGCTTCTAACTACTGAGCCCTCTGGATACGTATTTCTAAAAGCTCCTTGTTTGGGGGGTGCGGGGGGGGGGGGGGGGGGTTGATTGTTTCAGGTACTTTTCACTTTTCTGTATATACAACTCCAAAATTATTCCACAGAACAGAACTCTCACAAAACAGCTAGTTTGGTTTTTTAATCAACTTGACTCACACAGCACACAAGCAGCACCACAGCAGAGACACAGTCCATCAGCATAACGCCCACAAAACCATCTGTTTTCTCGTTATCCAGTGATCCAAATAAACATACACAAACGTTTTATACAAGCGTCATCGCTGGGCTTCTGGGCAGTGTAGTTTTCAAAGCAATCCATTATTTTTTATAAGAGAATAACAGGGGTAAAAGACTGTTTGCGCAGTATATATATAAATAAAAGGTGCAGTTGCAAAGTAGAATTCCATTCCCAAAATGCCTAATTCCTTTCCCAATGCCTAATTTCGTGATTCCGTCTGTGATTCCACGGTTGTGGAAAATCAATAGCCCTACGTTAAGCTGTGACTTAATCCTAAGTAATTCTATTGAGATGCGTAACATGACAAACTCCAGACTCCTAAACCTGAAAAGTCTGTGGTCCTGCAATCCTTAGTGACAAATACTTAATGATTTTGATCTGTTTTAAATGGACATTACCTGTCTACAGGTATGGGCAAGACCTGGGACTTGAATACACTCAGAGCTGGAGCTGGAGGTGGAGGTTCCTGACTTGGAGCTTAAAATCCTGTTTCATCTGTTTTGTTCCTGAAATAATTTTATACACCCAGAAGTGGTGGTCTAGCTACATACCTATCTTTTGTTTCAAATGAATCTTGCATTCAAAGAACTGTCTGGCTTCTACGTAACCTACATGCTACTATATTTATATTAACAGAACACTTTCTCAGGTTTAAATGGTCTTGGGTTTATAGGGACAGCATAAGGTTGCTCTGCACAAAGCATATATGCTACTATACTATTTTGTTTAAAGTATTACAGCATATTAAAAGTTCCAAATGAATGCTATCAGGCTAAGAGATCTTGTATAAACACTGATTGCAGATGAGTGGAGGCATTTGATTGTTTGCAGAAAAAGGAAATGGGTTTATCCTCAAAACCATTAAGAATAAATTAGAATGCTGTCTAGATGAGTATGCATGCTCTAGCCAGCGGGACTCTCTAAATTGTAACCGGAGAGAGGATGTACACTTTTGCTGCTCATTTTATGTAATGATATTTTTCCCTGCATGTGTGAGAGTGCACACAAGAGCTGTTTTCTCTTGCTGGGATTGTGAAAAGAAAGGCTGTGTTTTGATGGACGGCAGCGCTGTGATGGACTCAGTCAGCCAGTGGTCTCCTGGGGATAGGAGGATGGAGCACATCATTACTCTAAGAAGGGGGAGGTATTGCTGTGAAATACTAATACAGGATGAGGTCTGTGAAGTAGTGCTTTTACTGTGGTTCTGTGACGTGGATATTTTGCAACAAGGATCACTTCAATACATTTAAAAAGTAAAACCTTCCAATGCATTGATGCAAAAAAATCATATTTATCCTTAAGCAGTTTTTTACCTTGATGGAAAATTAAAGGAAAAATAGCCCAATATAATACATTCTACAGTAAATTATAACAGAAAAAGACCCACCAAATAAACATGCCTATATTAAATTAGACTGATGTATTGACATTGATGTGACATCCTGACTTATAGTGCTTTTTACATATGGTGACATACAATCTTGTCAATAGTATAGATGATAAATGATATATTAAGAATTTAAGGGGTAGAACAAAGTAAAAGCTAGTCAGGCACCATGCTAAATTTAGCATGTTATGTTGTTGTAGTAACCGGAGGCTGCTTGTCTGCTGTTAAATTCTGACTCTTCAATGGTTATGATCAATTTTCATGGATTTTTTAAATATATGTACTGTGTTTCCATCCATTGCTTGTTGTACAGTACAAAAACACAGTGTGATGGCATAGAGAAAGTAAAAGTACTGTATTACAGTCTGTAGAAAACCACTGTATTACAGTTAAGAAGCTTGTGACTAATTTGGTAATTAATACTTTGTGCACAGTGTGTAAATGAGATGTAATCAACTAAGTAATATTACATTAGAAATGAAAACATCATTGCAATGTGAAGTGTGTGTACATATATATATATATATATTAATTACACACACACACACACACACACACACACACACACACAGAGAGAGTAGTCTCCGTGTATAGGAACATCTCCTAAGAGAATGCTTTGCCTAAGGGAACACCCTTGTGGTGTAACAGATTTTTTCCATTGTAAATGCTCCGGCTAAAGGAACAGGAACTCCGTTTAAAAGAACACCTTCTTGGCACCGATAACTATTTGTTCACAATGGATACAGTACTGTTTTGTAAAAAAAGCGACTTGTCATCGCGAGAGTGTCTTGAGGGACATTGGTTTATTAAATCTATCTGGGAACCGCCATCATATCATAGAATTAATTTGTATTATGATTTCCACAAGTGCACCTCATCGCTACAAAATGGCATGTAAACAAACTGCAAAATGCGCCGCTGTTTCTCTTGCTACACAAAGTTGGAAATTGTTCGAGCTCTTGAAAAAAAACCTGAATCAGACCCAAGTAGCCGAGCAAATTTGGCGTTTCCCATTCTGGTGAGTTGCTTCACGCTTCTGTTAAATAATGTGCATGTCTTGTATATTGCTGCTGCATTTTGTAACGTGTGTAGGGGTGCTGTGTTACTTTAGTTTTACAGTTTATTAACATTAAGTTAACCCTAAGTAACACCCATTATTTTTGCCTCTGCCATTGTGATAGACCGAAACTCCCACCAGCTAATTTTATAGTACAGGGGACAGTAACTCCTGCAAATAACTAGGTGCTAATCCATTCAGGGCCTTGTAAGTTAACAGCAAAATCTTAAAATCAATTCTATACTGCACAGGGAGCCAGTGTAAAGAGGCCAGAACAGGGGTAATATGTTCACTTTTCCTGTTTCCTAGCCAGAATTCTAGCAGCGGTATTTTAAACAAGCTGCAAGCGGGATACCACACCTTTTGGGACACCAGAAAAAAGTGCATTACAATAATCAATTCTAGATTAAACAAAGGCATGCATTAGTCTCTCCGCATCAGGTATGGAAATAATTGGTCTAAGTTTGGCTACATTTCTCAAATGGTAAAACAATACTTCAGTAACTTCTCTAATGAGTCTCAAATGATAGATTAGGATCAAAGTTGACCCCCAAACTCTTACTTTCTAGTTTAAGTTTTGATGAGAGACTGCAAGGGTCGAGCTCATGTAATCCCACATTTCCTTTTAGTTGGTTCTGTGAGCACATTAGCATAACCTCGGTTTTATCTGAATTCAACATTAGAAAGTTCTGTGACATCCAATGCTTGATGTCTGTAAGGCAAGTAACTAATAACACCCAGTCAGAAGAAATTCATGGATTTAGGGACAAATATAGCTGGGTATTATCAGCGTAGCAATGGAAGTTCACTCCGTGTCTGCGGATAATGTTACCCAACAGTAGCATATATAATGAAAACAACAAAGGACCTAGAAAGGAGCCCTGTGGAACACCACAGACAACTTCCGATTTAATACCAATATTACATCCACAAACTGAAACCTATCAAAGATAAGATTTGAACCAGGATAGGACAAGGCCAGACAGTTTGACTGTGCTTTCAAGATGATTCAGTAGGATGGAATGGTCTACAGTATCAAAGGAACCACTTGGATCTAGAAGAATTAAAACTGATGGAAAGCCCGAGTCAGAGCTTATCAGCAGATCGTTCACAACTCTGACAAGGGCCATCTCGGTGCTATGTGCTGCACGAAAAACACACTGAAACTTCTTGAATGTACCGTTAAGAGTTAGAAATTCTTGTAATTGAATTGCAACAGCTCTCTCTAGAACCTTATCTAAGAATGGTAGGTTGGAGATTGGCCTATGGTTATTGAGGACTTTAGGTAGCTATTGGAAAAGCCTCTGCTTAAGAAACACAATTTGGACCCTAAAGTGCTGAGGGAACTGTTTCAATTAAATTAGAATATGATGATCTAGCCAATTTATTGATTCATATTGTTTCTGGTGGCTAATTCCGTCTTGTAGAACAATTCTGCTTCCCGAGGGGTGTTCTCTTAGCTGGAGACTACTGTGTGTGTGTGTGTGTGTATAGTACTCCTTTGTTTTAACATTTGCATAGCATCTGCTTAAACCAGATGAATTTTTACACCAGGCATCAGCTTTTAACTATTTAGCATGGATTTCATTGAGTGTTCAGGAAATACATTGACACATTAACATGAAACACATTGCTGTAAATATTTGAATTTTGTAACCATAGTTTTACAAACAAAATACAGTCTACATTAGAATGCTTGGATAAAGGTTTCCAATAAGTCAGTTAAATGGTCTGAAATTGAGAGACCCTTTACCACTCAGATTTTTTGTTTTCTGATTATCTGTAGTTATTGTCTGGTATTTTAAACACTGACATGAGAGGCTGGAGTTGAAAATGAAATCACTACAACTTCCATGTATTGCAGAATGACCCCAACCCAATTCCATTATACAGTAGTTATTGTCCAATTAACTATTTGCAAGCTGGTTTGTTATAACCAGTAACAAGGGGTGTACTTTGTGTTTTGCTCAGTATGCCAATGTAAACCTACATTCAGATCAAGGGAAGTCATGAACAAACATGTTTTGGGTAAATTGTATGTAGATAATGTTTTGGGTAAATTGCATTTCAGCAAAGCCACAGTGCCATTTTCAATGGTTTAAATGCACCAAAATGCATAGTAGTTCCTCATACACTAGGTTTCCCTCCTATCTTTTGTTTTGGTGGCAGCATAATTTAACTACTCTAAAAGCTGAGTTATACTGTATATATTGACAGATTTGAGACTATTATAATCTTCATTCAATACATACATTTTTTGTTTTTCGTTTAAGTCATGAGTGGTATGTCTAGGCCCAAGGAGCATGTACTGTAAACCTAGAAGTCTCCGCCACCATGTATTGTTACACTGGGATTTAGAAGATATCCAAAAGCTGTGTCTGAGAATTTGACCTTTGTGGGGTCAAGCCATTTTTGTCCCAGCATGTCTGCCCTCTGTTTGGTTAAAAGGTTAAGATAATTCTTTTGATTGTTCTTAAGACATCCTGCTAAGTGCAGCTAAAGAAGCTGTTTTTCGATAGCCTTTTTTCCCACCAGGTTAAAATTGAACCCATCTGGAGCAGTTTAGGCTTTGGCTTCTCTCCTAACATACTAATTGTTACTTTGAAACTAGAGGAAGCAACAGAAGAAAGCTCTAGAAAGTAGTATTTAGGTACTGTGTGTATATAAAGGGTTAAACTCCTAGTGAATAACCTCATTCCAATGGTCAGTAGTGATTGTTCTCTAATTCTTCTTGGGATAAAGATGGGTGCGTCTAATTGCATAAGAGAATTTAGAACAGTGTGTGCTGAGGGACTCAATAGCCCCAGAATCAGAACTGACATGAATTCATTTCTTGCCTGCGTGAGTATGATGGAAATGAGAGAAACTGCATTTCTAAAAGTTTACAAGGTTTTTAACTTTAGTGATAACACTGTCTGGCCCTTTGTGTTAAACATATTTGAAAAAGGTCATTCTGAGTTCAGAGTACCACATACTGTAGGGCTGCCCTGACACTATAAAAATCAAGAGATCTTGGCCATGGATTTTTTGTAATATTTGATTTTGTCATTTGAATATACTGTAGTACATACAGTACTGTAGTCTACTATAATTTAGTTCAGTAAAGATGCATTATTTTGTTATAGCACATGCTTTTTATTAAGCAGCTAATTACAATTAGGAGGTATGTTTGAATACTTAACATACATTTGAAATTATTATTAATGGCTTGTATAGACTGTTTAGCTGATATATATTCAGCAATCACAGAAGCCTACTGAAGATTCTTCTCTGCCCTACTGTAGCACTGTACATTGAGTGTATCTGGCAGTGAGTAATTGCTGGTCCTCTACAATATACCACACTTGAAAAAGCAGTCCACTTAATTGGGAGTTTCCTGGTCTGCTCTTGAGTGAAGTGTTTGATCTTATGCTGTTGATCGAAAAAACTTTATTACCCGGAATTATGCATATTTGCTTTACCACTGCAGTATGCCTTAGCCATTTTAAACTTGGTTGCCTTTTCATTCATGTTTTGATTTCGTATGTGAATGTGTTCGAAGTTATTGATTTGAGGTGTAAAGCAGAATTAATTCCCTAATTGTATCACGGGTGGGGGTGGTGGTATTTGAAAAACTAGTCATCGTTTGAGTATTATTCATGAAGCTTGTAGAGTAGTAGGAACATTTTCTCTTTTAAAGAGAACTATGCAATTTCTATTGAGACCGTTAAACATTTAACATTAGGCTTATTAGAAAAGGTCATGATGCAGCATTTAGCTTTTTTTTTTTGCTGCATTGGAGCTTTATTTTGGCTGTATACTGTAAAAACAGGTGTGTGTTGTTTCTTCTGGTTTTCAACACCATTCCATAAACAAGTGTAAGGTTCCTCACTTAAATTCTGGGTTTTCTCCTTGACATTCAGCCTTGACCATGTTTGAATATCCCATTTGAAATCCAATCGCATTGTTTGGCGCAACATAAATTACACCAAATTGTGGCAAGCTGTGAGGGGGGTGGGGGTGCTTGAGGAAAACTTCCATGATGGGATACGCAATTAAAGGCTTACATTTGCACTTTTATTTTCTACATAAACATACTTCAATTACAATAATTATGGTCTGAATCCCACTGAGTAAATGCTTGTTCTGTCTTAATCTCTGTGTGCAGCATTTAGCACTATCTAGTATAATCTGAGTCAACAAAAAACTGACATGCCCTCTGATTAGGCATCATATGAAGTTCATTATGGAATGATCTTATTTTGTATCAGCTCTGTTGTATTTCAACAGTTAAATCATTCAAGAATGTTAAGGCTGGCTAATTTTCTACAGTAAAGTGGCTTTTCATTTGCAAGAAGATCGATTTCACAAATGTAAACATGATTGGATGATTAAGGATCAATGTCCCAGAGTGATTAAGGATCAATGTTTTTTTGTGTTCTAAGTTTTGCAACAAATACTATACACTCAGTATAGCACTAAAATGATTTATGTACTGCACCGTAAAACATTTAACTTATACAGTACAAACTGAAAATAACTATTAAATATAGCCTTTCTGGTCAGATGCATAAATTGAGGAGATGTTATTTAGCCTAGTTATGCAGCCAGGTAGCCTAAATGGGTAAATGACAAACACTCAAACGCACAAAGATAGCAAAATGCATGAGCCGTTGATTATCCAAGCTAAGCCAACCCAGTTATAAATAAGTGACGTTGTCTTTTGGTGATCAAGAATGCATCTTGCTATAACAAAAATAGGAGCAAGCCTAGACAAAGTAGATGCATAAATAACATTTGGACCACTAACTTTGTCTGCCACCTTGGGTATCTACTATTTCAATATAGAAAACCAAGGTTTTTAATGGAAGTGCCATTTAATCGCATACTGCACTTTTAAAGAGAATTATATGGATGGGCTAAATATTTCTACCACCCTGCCCAAAGGGGAACTATTTTTTAGCCGAATGGGATTCTGAATTTAAAAGTAGAGAACTGTTACAAATCTTGCACAGGTACTGTAGCCTTCTCATGTTGATGAATCCTCTTGATCACATTCTAATAACTGTTTAATTCACTTCAGTAAATTTAAAGTATCCAAATCACCATCTGAATAGTCTCAATATAGTTTTATAGTAATCTTAAGTAAACTTAAGGTTCTCTATCAGATGGACAATATGCACAGCTCTGCTATACAGTAGCTTCAACTTCAGAGGGTTGAAGCTGTGTTGCTAAGCAGCAGTTTTAGCTTACTTGAGCGTGAAACACTCCAGATGACACATTGCGTTTTGGCTGATAATTCCACACGTGTTGTGGGTCAGGCACACAGCCAAGTGCACAACATTTAGCCAGAAGACAGCAAGCATTAGAAATCGCAATAATCTGCACATCAGTCTTCTGTGTACGCTCTGGTCAGTGGAGACTGAAGGAGTTAGCTTTGGATTGTGGCTATTCAGTGAATTGGGTAATGAGAGGCTGGTTTGGCACCCATGTGAAACTTTTTGACTACAAACTGACTTTAAGTGTGGGTGCTTGGAATGATATACTGGCATTGTGGTTTAACTGGATACCCTAGGCAAGGATCTGCTTGATATCTACTGTACACATCAAACTAAGCTCATGCATAAAGAGTAATATCCGCTGTTTACATGCACAGAATTGTTTTTTGATAAATTCTCTGAAGACATTTTGCTATCAAACAATACAACATGTCTACATGCAGCAATAAGGAAGCATTACACTACTATACAGCAACCTGCTGTATTGTGCGAGTGCATATTAATACCCTTATTGCACTGTAACATTTGTAAAGAGAAAGCAATCTAACCCAGACTGTGTTGCATCATGTCAAATTAAAGCATTTGGTTTGTAAGTTGCGCCGAATTTAACTTGTCTTTTGTGTCAAGGCTAAATATCTAGTTTCCGTTGTTGGAGATCTTTTGATAAACCTCAGTCGAAGAGGGAACGATTTCTGCCAAATACAATACAGATTCCTTGCCAAGGAAAGTTTAACCCCTAAAATGTAAGGACATGAGGTGTTAAAAGAAAGAATAAAAGAAAACTCATTCTGCAGGTCAAGAAAAAAAAATATGTGGTGTTCTGCAATTAATGTAAAAGGCTAAAACTGAGAACAGTACCCCAATAAAATTCTAAGGAATTCTGAGGAAGTTACAAGCTCACCAGTGCCATCAATCAATAATAAAAAAAAAATACCATTTTACTTTAAACATTACAAATATGCCTGTATAGTAATAATACAAAAATAGTATTCATATTAGTTGATCTCCGAGTTAGTCGTTGTCACTGGGATGGCTATTGCCAAACTAATTAACCTGATCTTTTAGGGGTGATTTTTTTTAATCGCTTTCAGTATCTTTAAATGGCTTGTTCAGTAGTAACAACGCACTGGGTACTAAAGTAAACTGCAGCTACGCTTCAACATGAATCTGACAGTGTGCCTCGTTCGACCTTGACCACCTGTACACCAGAAGCAGTTTTATTGAACATGTATGCTTATTAAATTTAAAGCAAAATTGTTTGAGTTGAATATATTGATTTGGTTATAACAACAACAGCCTTGCATGTTTTTTGCCCCACCCCAAGTGTAAAACTACAAATTCTCAACAGCATAGAAAATCTGTGTTTTTCTGCGTTGTTATTCCACAGCAAACAGATTCCTAGGATCCCTGGTTATAAGTTTTATATGGGTAATGGTAAAGTATACTGTAGGCCTATCACAGTTTAAATAGTGTTTTTATTGCAGGTGTTGCTTTAATGAAAAGATATTAACAAATGATTTTGCAGAAACAGATTACAATACTTGTACTATATTTAAATTAGTTTATCAGGTATTAATTGATTTACTGTGACGTACGTGATTATCTTGAGTATCAAGCAGCAGTGTTAAGTCCAGTGTGTACAATATGTTGTACTTTAAATACTCTCCTGAAATCCAGTCTGCCATTACTGTACAGTATCATTGCCAGTCAGTGCCAGATGTTTCCCATTAATTGCAGGAAGCGTGCAGTATGACAAAACACTGCTCTAGATGCCTTTCTCAGCTCTTAATTAGATTGAAAAGCTTAACTCTTAATTAACTTTACGTTGTGTATGAAGTGTTTTCTATAGGAGTTTCTGATTAAGTATCTGTCATGTAGTAGTATATTTACTGCAATAAACTGAAAAGGTGTTTCAGTAACCTGACTTGACAGTTGTAGCTGAAGATCTACTGTTGTGCACTACTGAAACCACATCTATTTATCCGTTTGCTTAGTCCACCCTGCAAGAGATGGCTATGCATGTGTTGTGGAGCTGGATTGCTCCTCCATTATCTCTGTATACAGAAACAAGTGTTTCTCAGTGCCTTCTCCTTTTTAGCACTCAAGAATGAGCTTATTCCCAATGACTGCAACTTCAGTGTGGTTGAATTATACATGTTATACACGAGTGTCTGAGTATTTCCAGGGGAGATTTCAACATTTGCTTTAAACAACTTGGATTATCTGCTGCCTTTTTACACGTCCCCCAGCTGTTATGAATCGGAGCAACTGGGACACCGCACTAATTATCTCATCAACTGAATGCTGCCCTACTGAGAAGACAGGAGGTCTAAAAGCTGCCAAGTGTGACAAACATTCTCACTCGGCTCCAGAGCAGGGTTTTCAGAGAAACCCAAACACACTATTCCCTCGTGTTTCTATGCTGAAATCCCGGCATATATTGGAAACACCTGAGATTTCAGAGTAATACTAAACGTAGCCGCTCAAGTCCAATTCTTGTCTGTGTGTAATTTGGTAATTTACAGTACAATAGTTTTATAATTGAAATCATCTCGGCTATTTTTTTGTTTAAAATATGTATTCTGTATTATTAATTTATTATTATTTATTTATTAGCAGACACCCTTATCTAGGGCAACTTGCAGTTTGTTACAAATTATCACAGTACAAAGTGTCACATTACAACTTATATTAAAAATATTTGCTTGTATGATAAGTCCAGTATGAGCACGTAGTATGTACAGTAAATGGATGAGAATGATTTCAAATAAGAGCAAATACAAAAAAAAAAAGTGAATACAGATACCTGTAAAAGAAGTCAAATACACGATACAAGAAGTAGTTATAATTAAGAGCAGTAGTACAATGTGGCAATGTATGGAGCAGTTCAGTGGAGTACAAGCTAATGTAAGTACTGGTACAGCTGGGTGCCATATAGTCCAGTATAGTTGAGAGTTGTGTGGTTTACAGATGCTTTCTGAACAGGTGTGTCTTGAGGCACCAGAAGATGGTCAGGGATTGAGCAGTCCTGATATCAGTGGGAAGGTCGTGTCACCACTGCAGGGCGAGGGTGGAGAACGAGCGGGCTCTGGAAAGGGGGGGGGGGGGGGGGGAGGAGGGGAGGGGAGGGGTACATTCGGTAGTCGGGGAGGAAGGGGCGAATTCTGCAAGCAATGTGTTTATTAAGAAGGATGGCACTTCTGATTTAGTAATGAATAGTATGCTACCATGAGTAAAGAACTCCAGAAGCAGCAGGTTGTTCATGTGCAACATGTGTTACAAGTAGGTTTAAGCAAGATTAAAATTGTTTGGATATGGTCCAGTTCCTGTGACCAGGGAGTTATTTCAGTTTAGCTTGTTGGTCCTGCAGGTGCTGGTATTATTGTGGAGTGTTGTTTATTATTCAGGCATTTGTTTCTGTTATCCATTCATAGTTTGTGTGTGAATAGAAAGTGAAAAGTGTCTATTTGTCAGGGTCACAGTAGTGAAAAAGGGAAATTCTGTAATGTAATTTATTGTTGGGCATTAATTGCATGTGGAAATTGTATCAACCATATAGTAGATGCTTGAGCAACCATTTTCTGAAATCACTGCATAATCACATGGGTGCAGTTTCTACAGGTATCAGGCCTACTCAAGAAGTAGTTTTTCAGTGTCAAAAAACAGGTGAAAGTACAATATCTCAAGTTTATTGCGTATGACTGGCGAGCTACAAAAGAAACTGACACTGTCCACCCACACAGCTTCTGATATGAGTTTGATACCTTTTCACCGACATAGTGTACTTCTCAAGCACACTTGACCCAGGGCAACTAGGAGAGTTCTCTCTTACTGTGAGTAGTACCTTGATAAATACCGCTACCAGCCTATTCCACTTGTAATTGTATTGGTTTCCATTATAAAGTAAACATAGGCCTAATGTTGCTCTGAAATGTGTATTTTGACTTTTTAAATACAATTGCAAACTTAACCAATACAGACTTAACTGGGTTATGTCCTGGCCAGTTTATTTTATTTGCCTCGTCTATGGAGCGATATGTTTAATGATTGTTTGGCTTGTTTATCAGAGTATTTAAGAAGAATTTGTTGCTCCGGTATGAAACTGTCTTGCTGACGAGTGATGCAACTCTCAAGCTACAAGTACAGTAGCTTCAGAATCTCAACTAAAATGTACAGTAATGCATATTCCAGATTGAGGGCAATCCTTGAGCCATCCTTTGGCCAAGTCATTGTATTCAAGGTCCTGAAACCAATAAAGTGTGATCTACTGTAATTAGTCACCCGATAGAAGCCATCAAAATCTACTAGCAGTAGCTGTATTTGCAGTTCTTGTCATCTGGTTTCAAGTGCAACGTCTAACTGAAATGTTATTTTTGTGATCTTGCCTGTCAAATACCGTCTGGGTATTAAATGCATGTATTTAGGAAAAGTCATAAACGGACAACTGCATAACTTACAGACACGCAGATTAATTTAAATTTGAAAACCTCAAACTGTCAAAATGACTCCCGTGGCAGTTCTAGTGTTAATGTAGGTTGTAACTGAAGACTGAAGTAAAGTCCTTTTCTTTTTAAAACTGATAGGACATGTTTTGTTGATCATGTTTAGAAATCTAAATATCATTTGGTTACAGTATAGCTTTGTGCTGTACAGAATTGGTTATGTAGCTTACTAGGAAAAAGGTAGATACTATGAGCATGTGAAGCAAAGAATCCAAGTTCATATTGTTCATATTTTGTTGGTCTAATGGCTGAAGTTAATACGAAGTATAAATCTCTTTTTTTTTTTTTTTTTTTTTAAAAACAGGAAACCCAGAATAAACTCGCAACTGGTGGCACAACAAGTTGCACAGCAATTTGCCACACCTCCACCTCCCAAAAAGGAGAAAAAAGAAAAGGTTGAACGGCCTGAGAGGGAACGGCCAGAGAGGGAACAGCCTGACAAAGAAAGACTTGAGAGGGAACAGCCTGACAAAGAAAGACTTGAGAGGGAAAGGCCTGACAAAGAAAGACTTGAGAAGGAAAGGCCTGACAAAGAAAGACTTGAGAAGGAAAGGCCGGACAAGGAAAAAGAAATACGCCCAGCTGTGACCAAAAAGCCTAGCAGCAAAAAGACAAAGTATGTATTGGCAATGGTCATGCTTTGTTTTCAGTTATTAGAACATAAGGAAGTTTACAAACGAGAGGAGGCCATTCGACCCATCTTGCTTGTTTGGTTATTAGTAGCTTATTGATCCCAGAATCTCATCAAGCAGCTTCTTCAAGGATACCAGAGTGTCAGCTTCAACAACATTACAGGGGAGTTGGTTCAAGACCCTCACAATTCTCTGTGTAATAAAGTGCCTCCTATTTTCTGTTCTGAATACCCCTTTATCTAATCTCCATTTGTGACCACTGGTCCTTGTTTCTTTCTTTTTTCGGGTGGAGAAAGTCCCTTGGGTCGACATTGTCAGTACCTCTATACCAAAAACATCATGTTCCAGAAACTGTTTCAAATGCTTGATATCAAATAGATGACAAGCAATTCATTTAGTATCTGTTTTAGAGACCAATTTAAAAAACAATACTATAAATTGTGGCAAGGGATGCTTTTATGTAATTGCAATCAAATACTGTCTAATTATAATTGTTTTTTAAAACTACCAAAATAAATGAATAGTTCCATAATTTAAGGTCTGAACTACTGAGGATTACCTTTTATGTTGCAGAAAGCACATTAATAATGAAACTGTACAGCAGAATGACACTATTTTTCTTTTTCATAGACCCAAGGCAGACATCCTGCAAGGCCCACCCAGTGACGTCAACAGTATACAATCTGGAAATGCTGCAAGAAAGACAGACATTTCCCACATTTCAAGGTATTCATTTACATTTCTTTATAAATCTTGATAGAACTATAAGAAACAAAGTCAAATAGGCAAACATAACACTGATGAAGGTATTGGACACATGTCTGAGAACCGCTTCTTCTAATTACAGCATTTTAAAATAGAATGATCTTAAAATCTAGGATCTCCACGTATCATCCATCTAATTTCACGGCAATTTTGCATCATATTTGACATCAGATGCAGTAAATCGCCCTTATTTGGATGAGCATGTGTGGTTGAGTAAGATTTTATCTTTCAACCACTTGTCATTTACATGTGCACTGTGGTTTTTCTGTTCAACAGTGATCTAGCATTTAATGTAGGTGGCTTTGTTCAAATGTTAATTCAAATGTTATAAAGTGAAGGGGAATTGAATGAGTCATAACTTTAGTCAAAATAGTTTGGAATGTACATTTGCCCTTGTTGCATCAAGCTAATTGACTCAAAGAGCACTTTAGAACACACTGAATTTTTTTTCAAACGTATTTTTAATAAAACTCATAACCCAAACACACACACACTGTTTAAAATATTTAATAAATTAGTCATAGAAGGATAACTGTAGGATATGTTGTTATGCCTGTAAATGTCTGATGTAATAGCTACAGAGAAGGAAATTACAATTTCCCAATTTTAAATGCTTTTCTTGTTGCCAGGCCCAAACTGAAAAATGTGGACAGAAGTACTGCACAGCAACTTGCAGTAACAGTGGGGAACGTCACAGTAATTATCACAGACTTTAAAGAAAAAACACGTTCCTCTTCCACATCTTCATCCACAGTGACGTCTAGCACAGGCTCAGAACGGCAGCACCAGAGTGGCTCTGGATCCGAAAGTACAGACAAAGGCTCATCGCGTTCCTCAACGCCAAAAGGACACATGTCTGTAGGACACGATGAATCCTACTGAGCATTGCACATGGAAATGTCAGAAATAATCAGGGTATGAAATTCAGATCCTCCACCTGCCTGCTTCTTGGATACTTGCAATTATCCTTTCCTGGATGCACCTGTTTGGATGTTTCTTTGGACCCATTCTCAACATCTTCAGGCCGAATACAGATTTACGTGGGCTTCTGGTCAAAAAAGGAATTTTGCACCCTGACACTTCTGTATTTCATTGTTTTATATCATTTTCCTAACAATCATTTGTAAATGGATGTGCGGCTGAACCTACTTTTTTTTTTTTTTTTTTTTTTTTATAAAATCTGCTGTGCATAGTTTCTCATGTACATTTTAACTATTTTCTTTCATTATTGGCTTTATTTATTACTTTTGCAGATTACATCCCTTTCAACACAACCTTTTTATAGGTTGTTTTTCTGCTAGCAACGATGCTTTTTTAAATATTTGCAGTCAGTTTGTTTGATTAAAACAAAGTTATTTACATCTGACATCTAAAGCACTGGTGCTTCCTACACTGAAGTAAAACCAGCTTGGAACAGTTACATGACTGGGACTGTCCTGTTTACAAAAAAAAAAAAAAACAGAAGCTAATTCTGTGTAACACCATTTATTTAAAGTGGAATTATTGAGCAAAAAAATCAACAGTCCGTGAATGCTCAAATTACAATATTATTTTGCAGAAGATGCGGAAGTCTGTTTTTGGATAAAAAAAATAAATAAAAAAGAATTTCAAAGTCTTCACGACATTATCCTTTAAGAAATTTGAATTACTCTTGAAGCAAATTTCATGTTTCATCCATCAAACGAAGAACAAACTGATATGGTTGCATTTTGCGGTCCATGTTCCCTGTGTAACTTGCCACCCACTGTGTGTTTCTCTGTTCCTCTGTGTTGGAATTGTATATTCACAAAGGAGAAGCTGGAGGCATAATTTTCCAATCTTGGAATGTTCTGTAGGGTCTATGTTTTAAAACTAATGGATGATGGAGGAGACTGACAGTTTTTGCAGTTTGTGTGGAGCTCATTTTGTTTTGAAATTTTAAATAGCCTTGTATGTGGAGCAGCCATTGGGATACCTGCTTTTAACTTTTGAAATGTATCTACATGTTCACGTGTTGGCCAGTTTCTTTTCAGGTCTCTGGAGTAAAACTGTGTGACTCCACGCATTTATGTTCTAACTTTTCTTAGAAGCTGCTGTGGTGCAAAACAACAACTTTGTTTCAACTGGACAACTATCTGATTTGGGAATGGATTATTAAGTTTGGTCATAATTGAGAACTCTGCTGGAAATGAAATGAAGGTGGATAAAAAATATCTGAATAGAAATAGCATTGCATTAGCTTAGTCTAAAATACCTTAAAGGCATGGGTCCCATTTACATTTACTTTCAAGTTACTATTAAGTTTACTCTGCCATTTAAAAGTCGTTATGTTTATTTTTATTTTATTTTTTGGGGCATTTTTGTTCATCTTGTATCAAGAATACAAGTATGTTTTCTTTTAAAATGATGAACTTAAATGTTTAATTATTTATTGACAGACCAAAGGAATTTAAGTGTTTAGCACAAACACAGAACAAAAATACTAGGTTTTCAAATGAATGTAAAACCAATTAAAATATAAATGGGATTAAACCCATTAAAAACCTAAATGCAGTTCTTGTCCAGTTCATTTAGTAACATAAGTGTAAACACTTTACTTAATAAAGATAACAACAAATATTCACTATAACTTCAAGATAAAATACATGTAATGCCTACTAAATCTCACTCTAACTGTATATTTTGCACAGCTAGCAATTAAAAAAAATTAAAGTGAAAAATGTACTCTGGTTGTCAACATTCATGTAAATTAAACAGACTCCTAAAGCATTAAAACAACTATATTACTTTCAAAGGTGCTGATCTTTTGTGGTACAATAACCAGCTACTTGTAGGCTGTTGGGTCCCGGTTCATTCATGCAGAACCTTCTGTAGCAGCCTTTCAGTAGTGCCTCCTTCATACACTGTAAGAACTTTACAGCCAAACAGGCAGAATACGACCGTGGAGACTTGGGGGACAAGTCACATTTTAACATGATACTTGTACTGAATTTGTGCACAGATAGTATAAACGTATTGTTCAAATTATTCTAAATTCCAAACCTCGTTCATTGTCATTTATTTCTAACCAAACAAAATGTCTGTTTGAAAGTAATGCCTTTTCTGTAGTTGCTCTTTTAAATAACATAAATTGTCATGTAGTTATAAAACCATGCTCGGATTCAAAATAGTTATTCAACATGATTTTTATTTTGTATTTGTCTGTCCATAATGTTATGTCATCACATCAGTTGAACAAGCCAAGGCTTGGTCAGATGTGATGGGCAATAAGCTGTATTCATGACAGGATTTACACAGGAAGATAAATACTTTCCATTCACTTTAATTTTAAAATGATGGGCCATTTGTTGGAATCACTGACTCAACTGCTTAAATTTACACTGCAATACATGAAATAAAGCAGCCTAGTTCACAATCCACAGTAAATGGCGTTTCACATGCCTTACCAAATCTCATACTCTATCTACTTTTGTAAAAATGTATCAATTGTATCTTAAATTATTGAATTTAATATTTGCTGGATATATTAAAAAAAAAAAAAAAAAAAAAAAATGCTTGTATGTAACTTGAAATGGTTCATAAGCCAACATTTAGAGTATGAAAATGGAGCTTTACAGTTTTTAACGCGCAAGCAGTTCTGTTCTTGTGTATGACTTGTAACCTTAATTTACTGTGTAAAGATGGTTACATTATTTTATTTTATTATTTCTTTTAGCTTTGTTTGTTGGAGACCCAAATACAGAATGCTTCTTTTAAATCCGGCAGCACATAATCTTGTTTTTATTTTTTATGTTAATGTATTATACAAGCTATATTTTTTATTTGCCCTAAAAAGATGTCTTGTAAAATGCGTTGGAAGTTTTTGCTCTGTAAATTATGTAGGGTCAACAGCCTGTTATTTTATTTTTTCCACATGCTAAAGTGTTATTGGTGGTTTTGTGAGCTGATTTAAATTTCCAGGTCTTTCAATGTTTTTTGGGAACTTTTAATAGGTCCTGCTGTTTGTCTAGCAAATAAAATGTTAATATATTAATGTTAACTGGCATGTGCACGACTGTTATTAGAGGCCACTTTATCATTTCTCCTGCTTCAAATAGAAATGTCTATTTATGAATTCTGCTTGTAGTTTTTCACAAATAAAATGGTTAAATTTATTTAATTCATGAGTTTTGATTCTTATTTTCCCATATGTTCAAAGATAAAGCAGAATTACTGTTTAAACTTTAGAACGTTACACAGGCAGTAGTTATATTGGAGGACTCGAAGCATTGTATTATGAAAACAGCGTCTGTATGGCCATTAACCTCTTGCAATATGGCAATACCACTTTTTACACTTTACTCCAAATATAGGACGTCTGTTTTCTGACAACCAACCGTAATTTACAATTAAACACATGGCACTATGTATTATGCTTATGCAGGAATTTACCATATAAACAATAAATATACAGACCAAATATTGATGGCAAAAACTAGGTTGTAACCTCAGAGCCCACTTTGGTGGGTATTATTGCAATTAGTTATTGCAAAGTTACAAGCTTTCTTGAAACTGTTAACTTGCTTTGTTTGTATAAAAACAGATGATACCCAAATGCTTTCTATAGCCAAACTAGAATATACTGTCATTTCTCTGTTGCTTTCAACATACAGCCAATGATAAATAAATAAGAGATAATAGGTACGGCTACGATTTTGTCACAGAATTAGTGAAAATCGTGAATTTGAATAAAGTCTGTGATAAATTAAATGGTAGCCGTATTAGTCCAGAGATGATAGTTATTGGACTAACTAAACACTAATTAATCACAAGCTTTCAAGACCTCAAAGGTCTCTTCAGGTGAAAATAGGAAAGAGAAAAAAAAGCTAAAAGAGATCTGTCTTTTCTACTTTCACCTGAAGAAGAGACCTTTGAGGTCTTGAAAGCTTGTGATTAATTATTGATTAGTTAGTCCAATAAAAGGTATCACATCTCCTTTGTCTAATAAAGTCTGTGAAATCTTGGAAATGGATGTAAAAACACATTTGATTAGGCGCTTCCTTTATTTCCTTTAAAAAATGCAGTATGTCATGCACTGACAATACTAATCGAGTGTCTGTAAATTGTTTGGTTGCGTATGTACGCAGCTTTTACGTGTAGCTATGTTGTAGGTCAGTGAATGAGATAATCTCACAAACAAGCATGTAAATGGGGGACAGCTAAAATAAAAATAATGTGAGAGAGCTGTTTTCTGTAAAGACCCTCTAAAGCGTGTACTCTAAAGTAACGTTTAAACTTGTCTGTAGTCAAAAGCAATAGTCTTTATATTATTGGTTTTGGTGTACTGTTTTTTTTTTTTTTTCGTTGTGAAATGTACAAAAAATGACAGTGCCAAAATCGTAGCCTTAATAATATGTTCTGGCTAGGTGTTAAACCTTGACACACAAAACACGCTTTCCAGACATTCTTGTACGGTCTAGTATAATTCTGGATCTGATCATCATAATTTCCTCCTTACTCAAGGATTAAGAAAAACAATCGCATCTTGCAAGGGGGGGGGGGGGGGGGAATGTGTTGCTGATTTAAATGCTGTTTGATCCAATTACTACCTGTTAGGAGAGCAACAAATATTAAATTGAACATTAATGGCTAAATATGATCAACAATTTGCTTTTCTCCTTTATACATGTTAACTTCAGTAATTATCTGTGCTATTTGTTAATACAATCTTGTCTATCTAAATAAATGAAGTGTTTAATTCTTGTTAATCATTAGAGTGGCTCTGTTTGAACCAATTAACTTTATTACAGCTTTCAAAACTGGTAAAAGGCACCTATGACAATGGTCAATGGTCAATTAACACCCATTTAATGACCGGGGGAATTGAGATGCGAGTATGTATGGAAGATACCCAAGCATACTTTTTATTCTAAAATCTAAGTCCGACTGTTTTACAATGTGAACCTACCTGAACAGAAAGTTGTAACAAATGCATCAGATTTATTTTATTGGCTAAATTAGTCTTCGTGACAGACTAAATGTGACAAGAGTTTGGCAAGGTGTCACAATCAGAAAATCAGAAGTGAAAGCATTGTTTTGAGGAAGTCTAGGAAACCCAATTGACACCTGGATTTTACTCCTCTTTTCCCACAGACATTTTGAAAAACTAAAGCAAGGGTTGTACAGGAGTGGAACAAGCAAAAGTGTGATAGTAACATGCAACCACAGCTGGACAAGAAACCAAGCTCAGCATCATAAACTAGTTCAGAATGTCATCCATGCAGAGAGGTGATCCATATAGCACTTGCCAGGTTTCATCCTCACTGAATAAACAGTTCTCCAGATATATGTAAAAATGTAAGTGTGACAAATACAGTATGCATTCACTATTTTACCAATGTAGGGGATAGACATTTAAATGGACAGTGTTGGTTCTTATCATCTCTATTGAGCCAGAAACTCACTGGAGAAAGATTGCACTCACACTTGAGCCGCACATACACACGTTCCCAAGAGCGCAAAACTCAAAGGAAATAGTGAATGTATAATCCTCAGTTTAACAGTCTCAGCCCTGTAGATGAGGGCTGATTCTACCAGATGGTATCATTTTAGCTGTTATCACATAGTAGTCACAGCAGTATTACAGTTTCTTGACCTAGTGCTTATCTAGATTCACGTAAACCTGGCAACAGGAATGTATTTTTAATAAAGCATGCCCTTAGCAGTGGAGAAATCCACTCACTGGATTGTTTTTGGAGATGATGTTCAGTCGTGACTGCTTATGACACAACTACTCTTGTGGAAGGAATACACATGGATTTAGTTACCTTTCAACATGTAAGGGCATGCAATAAATGCATGGGAGAAGCAAATTAATTTACCAAATTTAAATAAAAAAAGAGAAACATATGCCTTTCCTACAAATGTACAAACACTAGAAAAAAGCTGTTCAGAAATGTGCTATGTTTCTTTTAAGACGTTTAACTGTCAGTCTTGATAGTTGGACTTTTACCTTTCAGAATAATTTTATATAGTACGTACTTAAAACCAAAATTAAATTAATATAAAATGGTGATGATCCACAATATCATTCTGTTGTTGCTTCTGGGATTCCTTATGCAGCCTCGAAACCAATTAAGTTAGATGATCATCAATCAGTGACAGATCATCAACCATTGAGATGTCATTATGATGAGCTTTGACTGCGTGAAAAGGCCTTTTCCCTTTTCGTCTTTCTGGCAGTCTAGGCTGGCATTCTACTAATCATTAGCTAGCTGGCTGACTGCTGAGATAACCATATTTGTCAGCTCTGAGGTTTTCAAATGCAAGTGTCAAGGATTACTAGACATTTAATTCTGTGCCACCACTGAAATCAGTGACATTCCAGCAGGGACTTCCTCTGATCAATATGTTGTGATGTGTGCTGAAAAGATTTTCCCTCCTTTTATTCATACCAAACAGCTGAATCCTTTGAAGCAGCGCAAGGATGCAATTTACAGAGAAGTGGTTGTTCTCTGCTCTCGACGGCTCTGTGCCTTTCATCAGCCATTTATTGAATTTTTTGTTGTTGTTGTTCTAAAGCTTGCACATATCCACTTCAGAATGATAAAAAGACAGTTAAAATCCAGCCCTAACTGACTGCTTACCAGCGTTACTGTGTTTTATCGTATTCCTGCATCTGGTTAATGTAAACCCAACATCATCTATTATCTACAGCTCATTATGTTTTATGCCTTTTACATTAACCCGTTGTGAAGATGGCAGGTGTGTTTTTTTGTTTGTTTGTTTTTTATATCACTTTTAACCTGATCTTTGGTAATTTTTTTTTTTATTTTCACATAAATTCCCATTTATTGTTTAGGGATTTTGGAACACTCGAAGGTAATAAAAGTATGTTTTGTTTTTCCCTGCCAGACAAAACAATGAGCTGCTCTGTCTGTAATGTTTTTAAAGCTATAGCTTTGAATTTTTTTGTGATGTTTTATAATCATTCCAAATTGTTCAGTTATTGAGATTTTGTAAATCATTTTTTCTCTATTCCTTATTCTAAATGTCTGCTATCTTGCTTTCAGGCATGTGTGGTTTCCAAGTGAATATCAGAATAAAACTATTGTCCTATATGCAGCTTAATCTTCTATGTGTCTTTTTTTTTTTTTTTACCCGGTTGTAACTGAAGTGAACCACAATAGTATGTAATGGTTTGTTTAAAGCACAAGTAGTCTACCAGCCATGGTAATGTCTGGAAGCATGGTTTCTGACAACATGAAAACACTTAAGACTGTTCTGCTCAATTTAACAGTAAAATGATTTTGTAATGGTCTGTCTCCCTAATCCACTTATCTAACAAATGTATCTTAATAGATACTTCCACTGGAATTCCGGAGAACTACTGATCAAGCACAGCTAATCATTGTAGTAAAGCTTTATTTGAAGTGGATTCTATGAAGCTCTCATAACCCCTTTTAAGGCAACAAAACAGCTGCATAATCTTTTAGAATCACTTTAAAAACGGGTGTAGCATAAATTTTGTTACATGTCATAATGTGTTACTATAATGCTGCAAAAATTATATTTCATAGATCACAAGAACTACAGTAGAAGTATTGGCGACGAGTCATAGAAATACACATCGGTTTTGTTCCAAATGTTATGACAACATATTTTAAATATGACTCAAGGTTTTTATGCTTGACAGGGAGCTGTTTGTCTCTAAATACACGTGACAAGTCCTCTAGCTAAAATGTGATGGGTTTGGACTTTCACTTTTACTCTTCCAGATTTTAATTTAAGAAAAGGCAGTTATACACTGCTTTCCGGTCTGAGTCCCACTTCCACCAAATCAATCATTCTGTGGCAGGCTGTGAATTGGATCCTTTGTGATGTTTAACTAAACTGTACCGCGTCGTTCTATCACAGGATTTGGAATACCATTGAAAGTGAAGACCAGTGTGAAAAATAAAAATAAAAAATAAAGCTGAAATAAAGTAATGGCCGTGATTCCTTAAAACTGTGGTTAATGACACGTGTGTTCAACGTAAAATACAATAACTGAGTTGGAAATTTCATGATGAGCCATTCTGGTTTCCCTTTAAAGTTTTGGTTTGTGGGTGTGAGCAGTTATTTCCTGTTGTAACTGTGTTTTCCATTTCTCGTTATGTTCTTACAGAGAGTTAGACGGCTGGATGTGTCACATTAACAGCAGTTTCTCTAAATCTCCCGGGAGTGATAGTCCTGTTATGTTAACTAAGACAATAACAGGGGACACTAATAAGCCTCATCGAACAACCGATTACAACAAATACACCCATGTACTATTTTAAATGTATTTATCCACACATAAGAACAGAATGCAGCATTCAATTTCCCATATAATAAAATACTATAGTACCATCCAAAAACACTAGTTTCTTCTAATAGTGCAGTAGACTGTAGGAGACAAATGTTTTTGGACGTTTTTCAATGGGATAGCACATTATAAACCGTGGTTGCCAGCTTTCAATTAAATATGTTTCCCGAATGGGCAATAGAAGTTTCTGGATGCATATGTTCTCTAAAGGTCAGTGCTGTCTGGTTCAAACACAGTAATAACATTAAGCATATTGTGTATCTTGTTATTTGCCTGATAATAAATTGGATAGTGGGAACTTGTGATTAATTAACTGCCTGCTTTTAATTTCTTTTAAAACAATACCTGTCATCAGGCATTCTTGTCTCATCACGTTTTGTATGTATCGGAGGAGAACTGGAAATGACAGGAATGCTTATGCTGTTTTGTAAAGCTTGAGAGTGATTTGCCACACCTAAAGCAATCAGACAATGCCTGTTTAACCAATAATTGGTTTCTGCAAGCCATTAATATTTAAAACATCTTGGAGTTGCTTGAACATTTCCACAGTAGAACTATTGAATTTGACCTTTTTATTATTTTGTATTTAGTATGGTTCAAGAAAATAGTTTTAGCAAGTCATTTAACCAATTAAGGTACTTGAGTGTCTCCCAGCTGTATACAAGAGAGAGGCTGGAAATGAAGGTTTCACATAGAGACAGTTAGCAAGTAAGAGGCAAATGCACAAAACAGCCCAGAACCTTTGTTAAGGAGCTCATACTGAGTTTCATGGTAGGAAAAGGTTTGGTGCAATTTAACCTCTAGAGTTTCCTGGTGTAATGCAGTAAGAGGTTTTTGTTTTTTTTAGCTGAACTCACATTTTTTAGCTTGACTAGTTGAAATCAAATTGGTAGCCTAAGATCAGCATACAAACATACCAAATCTTAGAACATAGGAACATAACTGCACTTTTAAACAATAGACATTAAAAGCTAGTAAGATATTTCAATGCCATAGGCGGCTTAAAAGATTTTAGTTTATTGGCCATTCTAGCACACCTTTGCTAAAAAACAACTGCATTAGATACTTGGCAAGTGTTTTTACTACAAAATTTTTACAAGATACTTCACACTGTCTAATTCCATGTGGCCAGTTTGGTTGGGGTATGCTCTTGTAATAGCAATGGTTTCCATCGATGGTTTGAGTTGGACTGACAATTCATAATGTGCTTTTTTGAACAGCACTGGTATTATCTCCCCTCCAGCTTTCCTTCTACAATGCATACAATTATTACAAATACCAAGAGCTTTTTTTGTTTCCATGGAGATTTTCCTGTTTCGTTTTTTTTTCTAAAGGCCATGACCCATCCCTATTTCCTATTGAACTCCCATTTAGCATGACAATGTTGGATCTTAATGCTTCTGTAAATAGAAATGTTAAATGATTGCATTGTAGCATCAGAATTTAGACTGTGGCACACAGCACACACATATACAGGCTAGTACTGCTAATAGATCATGATCAGAAGTGAGGAGAATGTTTATAAGCTATTTGTTAAAATATAAAAAGGAAGAATAACAAACAGCAAGTACTGTAATAAGAAATAGGTTAAGAGCCCAGGCTTTGCCCGTTTTCAAGAGTAGCCTTGTCCCCTCTATCTATCAATATTGACAGAAAGACAGACAGGCAGATTAAAGGAAGGCTCCACAGTAAACAGTCTTCTTAGGGACTGAAGTGTTTATTTAACAAGACTAACAGTTAGCACACAGTGATTGAAGGCCATGTGACAGCTGCCTCCAACACTTCCACTTAAAATGGTGTCATGTATACTAGGTTAACAATGGTAATGCTTTATCCATGTAGGCTATCTGGTTAAGTCAAGGTTGAAAGCGTTTTTAAATAAAAAAAAATAGGTTCAATGTTAAAATCTGAGCATTTTATTTCATATAATCGTCATACCATCGCCGACAGTCACTGTTACAGGAAATGTCTGTTTTGTTGCAGATTGATGTTTGACAACCGCCCTGGTGCAACAGAACATCAAACACGAGAATATCAAGTAGACAGCGACACTTATGATCTTTATTTAAATTCACATACGCTGTATTTTCCATTTTTTTTTCTTTTTAAGAGTGAGTAAGGTGTAGGAAAGCAATGTGTTCATGTATGGTAATGCTGTGCTTATTGAATAAATATCTCCCAGCGATGAGATGTGCTGATCACTCCCATTAACCCTAATATTGGGGGATAATATCATTGAACATGAACTGTAAAATGATATTTTATTAGCAACTGAAAGGTTTCCACATATCGGATGTATCTCAATGCCGTTTGATTCTGACACGCTGCCTATTCATGATTAATTTCTGTTCGTTATGGTGCAGATGGTGTTCATCTCTTGGGGGTTTGTCTTAACTCTGTCCAGCTGTTAATGTTTAAAGCAATACATGTATATAATGTATTTTATACCCTCTCCTGCATTTATGGATATCTCTATGGGTGCACCATTCTGGTGCCTGTGGCGCAATATGAATTCAATAGGAAATGATGTTCTAGTTAGATATTACTGCAGGGATACCAAGTAAAACCTTGTTATTATTATTCAGTTTCATGCTGTTAAATATATCTGTTAGAACTGACATTTTGGAACCAAATAAAAAATGCAAAGCAATGGCAGTAGCATGATTGATCATTGGGGATTGTTTGAGATGGGAAACAGGGACAAAAGAAAAACCTCTGAATGTGAGCACACACAAATCATTGCTCGTAAGCTCACTGAGAAATATAATTGTTTTCATTTTAGTTTGTCGACAAACTTGATTAAAGAAACTGGTGATTCTCATAGCAGATTGATAGAGATGTTTTATTTATAGTACATGACAATGGCCATGGGCTAAATTTGACTGTAGACATTTAAGACTCCATGAAGACCCTTCATTCTAATTTCATTCATGCATGACTGAATGGATCTCACTGTGTCTAGCAGTATCATGTCTTGCTTACTGAATCAACATCAAAGTTCCATTGTGTTTAATTGAGCAGAATAAAGTCAAGTGATGCATGCTATTCATCATAACCTTTTTGAGGTAAATTGAATACATAACCACTCCTAATGTGCTCTGGAGAAGAACACATCATTCATATGTGCAGGTAATTGAGAGTCTTTCTTAAACACTGAGAATAAACTGTTAAGATAGAAAATATATATATATTGTGTTTTATTAATATGTGCTCTTGTGTAGGTAGGCTTCAATTTGAAAATGGACAGAAAACAAATGGAAGCATTTTGCTTGGAAATTGGAAAACAGGCAGCAGATCTGATAAAGATTTGATTTCAAGGGTTCACATATCCATAGAAGCCTGCATTGAATGGGCCACAGATAAACCGATTCATTTAGCCTTTTGCCTTTTTGATTGTACAGTGATAATCTAATGCCTTGGCATCTCAGTCTCTAGTCGAGTGGCTCTATTACAGTATGTTCTGATTTTACAGTACTTGTAGTCCACAGTATATGGCTATGGAGATATTTAGCTACTGTTTTCTTTCATATTTGGGGTAAGCTGCTTCAGAGTTATACATTATCTAGTGTCTCAACTCACAAAAATGAACAGAGAACTTTGGGGACATTACCAGAAAAAAAGGATATGGCTTTTACAGCAAGGCCTCCTTCAGTTTGTCTTCTTCTCTTTGGTGATGAATGTTTGACCTGTTAAAAAAGCCCATCTGGTGAAGGCTGTTGACATAGTCTGTCATCTTGTTTTGCATTTATTATAATCCTAATTGATCTCACTCACTTTGTTTTGGCATGGGCTGTATGTCTCTAAGGAAAAATAATTGCATTGGTCTAAAGAAATATATGTAAAAAGGCCAGAAAGGATTGTGTGTTTCAATTCTGAATTATTGCCATTTGTGGAGAGAGAAAAAAAGTGTTATAAATCCAAAGTGGATACATTTCATATTTTTTTCATATCTGTATTATTATTTTATTCCATTTTTTGTACAGTACTGTTTTGGAGGGAATACAAATCAGATGTGTTTTCTTTGCTATAATGGACATATGAGTTGTACAGTACTTCAGACTGCAATGCTTTTGAATTTTGTGGTTTTGATCCTCAATTGTGAGGTTTTACTATAACAAAAGCATGTTAACACCTGCTCTGGTATTGGGAATTGGTATGTACTGTGAACGCACAAGGCCTTCGCATCTCAGACTGAAACAATGGATTCTAATTATAGTCTAGCCCAACAAGTGCATTTTCAGTTAATCAGATGCTTAATCTCCAAGGTGAAGTTTGTCAGATCAGTATTAGGCTTGCAGTGCTGGGAGAGGTTCCCTGTTCCTTGACATCAATAACATTGCTAATACTAGTTGAAAGTTTAAATGAAGGTTCATGTCTTTTCTGTATTCTAAGGTGTTGACTGTATTTCAAAAAGTTTCCAAATAATCATTCACAGCAGAAATAACATACACATCAAGGGTATTTTTCCCTGAAAAGTAAATATTTTTGGCAAACCAAAATCTTGGCTTGTGTAGTATCCAACTGTACCATACGTACTATTATGAAAATATGTCAATGGAGGTCAGGAAGGAACAGGGCCACTACACTTTCTTTATTGAAATGTAATAAGTAAATGGCAAATGAGCCGATAAAGTTAAAGGCAAATGTCTTTTTTCCTGCTGCAGTTCAACAGAGAAATCAATTGCAGCAATACAAGACTAAGCAGACTCATTTTTTATACAAAGCTGGTTTGAATATGAAGAACCAAGAATTGGTAAATGAGGTATAAACAATTAATATATTACCAATTTGTAATACATTACAATCTTATAACCAGTTGTATATTACTTTATATAAAAAATGAAGTCTGATGCTAAGTGACAATGTGTTCATCATATACTCATTGTGGAATTATAAAGTTTATTGTCACAGTGGAGAATCAGCCATTTTGGAATGTAATAAAGGAAATGGATTTATTTGGTAAGAACAATTGCCTTGAATTAATAACTATTTTTAATAAAGGTATAACTGGACTAATCTGTGTATCAGTGGTTGAGCAAATCTAAAGATCCACAGTAATCCCTTAGTGAATTTGAACTGAACACTGCACGAAGGGCCTCTACAGGATCACAAATAGATCCGACCAGGATTTATGGAGAAAAAGAAATCTGAAGACAGCAGAAGGAAGACCTAATTCAATCATTTATTCATCCCACGCAGGGTGAGGCAATCCATTGTCCAACACAATGGAAGGTAATGTATTTATTTGAAAGTTCTATAAGAACTGGTAACTTGTAGCCAGGATTTTGAATTGGTTTCTGAGTCTGATATGGCTCCATCAGAAGTTAGCGTGAAACTTTATACCACTGGACTGCAAGAAGATTCTGTACCTTGCAATGAACGAACGTCAAAGAAAGCTCCATGTTCAGACTCCTGCTGAAAGGAAATAGAGACGTCTGCGAGTCAGTTTATCTACGCATCAGAAAGAACCATTCCCGGCTCAGATACAAGCTTCTGTTTCCAGTCGTAACCACAGCAGAACGAGACTGTGTCTGCCTGTGAGGCGAAGCATTCAAAGAAAGAAGAAACACACCGACTGTGTGCTGAAACCCCAACCTGGGTTTGAAGATTTGTTGCAACAAAGTGAAAAATGAACTACAACAGAAGATTTATTCTGCAGACTTCTTCTTCAGCCCCAAAACTTCCACGTTAAAATAATGTATTAAAATAACAATTTTGCTTCTACTCCAATAGAAATAATCCAATTGTTCTTTTTGGTCTTTCTCTGGAACCCTTATTTTGTTCACCTCCTAAAAAGAACCATTCTTATGTGACATTGAATAGACATGAAACAATGCACTTCCAATAGGAGACAGTACCTCCAACTGCTGTACAAACCCACAATGTTGCGGGAGAGGCTGGGCGATGAATTGAATGAAGTAGCATCATAACTATGGATTTTACCTCAGATCTATCATTTTAAAATGAAACCAATAAGTTATGGAGTGTTGTAGTAAAGCAGATTTCTTGGATTTATTCTTCTTCCACGAAGAACATCCAGACATGGTTTTCGAGTTAGAAGGGTTCATTGTACACCCAGACATTTTTGCCAATTAGAATTCACACATGCGTTCACACACCTATCCTATGGCAATTCATTGTCCTTTTTCTTATTGAAATCTGCAATTTGCAGTGCAAAATTGAATGACAATGTACTGTACATGTGCACTCAACGATGAGAAACTGGTGACAATACACATGAGATGACGACTGCAATTCTTGTGCTGTTCATCCCAACGCTGCTGGTGTCTGCACAGCAGGACTGACTGGCAGTACAGAGTAAGCCAATCCCCTAGCAATCATGCTGCCAAAAGTGAATTGAATTATGACCGGTAATCACTGGTTAGTTGTTCCTTTTAGTCCCTCATGCTGTATTTGCTTAACCATACTGGGTCAATAATGCACACCAGATTTTGAGAATCCAATCCAGAAATTGTTCATTCTATGGTGGGTCTGTGTCTGACAACAGAGTAAGCCACACAATGTATGGGATTACTGTGGATATTTCAATTCTGAAACCATGAGGCATTTGTCAAATAAACCAAGAGACTGATTGGTATCTACTCCGAGCAGTTTGCGAAATATCTCTGACTGTTACCACAGCAACGGCTCTGCTTGTTTTTTTTCTTATTTGTAACAATTAGTTGTCTTGGAACTTTTCTTATTGGAGCTTTAGTGGAAACATTCTCACTCGTAAATGTTGAGAGACCCAGTTATAATCCCAAACTACCAGCAAAGTAAAGTCAATTTAAAATAAAATGAAAATAATTTGACCCTCCCCTGCCTCAAGCACATTAGATAACCGGAAACCATCATGATTCAGAGGTGAAATGCATTTCAAAAGCTATAGGTGGGCATATAAAGGGAATTTACCCATAACTTCAAAACACTCAACCATAACATTTTCGGATATACTAAAAGAAGGGTCTTTTTTATATTACAACAGGATCATTCCTTTCCATCTTGAACCCCACAGGGCAGTGTTAATAAATAATGCATTAATCCCCGAGAAAGAAATCACACAGCCACACATAAACACAACTATGGCAACAATTTGAATGTAAAATGAAGCTTTTTTTTTTTTTTTTTTTTTTTGGCTGACTGAACGTTGCAGTTAATAGTTGCTATGTTTTGAACACTATTTAAATTTAGACCACAAAGGCTGTGTTTGAATTTCAATGGGACTATGAAACTTGCAACTAATGGAAACCAAATGGAGGGTATATTAGGGATTGTTGAAACTGGTCACAGAAAAAAAAAAGAAAAAAGATTTGCCTCATCATGATAAATTATTGTGTGGACTATTGAAACAATTATGTGTAATACCAAAAGGAATTCAATGACAAAACCTTGTGAAAGCTCATATATAATTGCATTTCAATAGCTAACACTATCAATGTTAAACTGAGATCTTTAAATACTGTTCCACTTTACACCAAATCTTTTTAGCAGTTATTGACAGGGCCTGTGCTCTGCACCACCGCTGAGAAATGAGTGAAATGGAATGCATCACAGTTAAACAAAGAAGTTACTGTAGGTGATTAGTATGATGTGTTACCTTAGTATTTGTACTAAGTTACCTTAGTAGTTTACCAGGTGAATATAAATGTATCCCTCAGTAAAGCTCAGGGGGTCAGTTGGTAGTGAAGTGAATTCTGCAGTAGATTCAGTAATCCATTTCCCCAGTGAAAGGAAACAAGGCCTGTTCTGGTATGCAGTATATTTATGTTACATTGAGAGGAAAGAGTCCTGTGGGACTGTAGTTCAAATATCAGTGCTTCCCCAAGGCCTTTTTTTCATTCTTTATCAGAAGTTTTCTATAATATATCTAACACTAGAGGCATTTTGTCATCTCTAAATATTTATAACGCAATATGAAACACAAACTGCATCTTTATTTAACTGATTCTTCGAAGATTTAAAATAACACGCTCAAAACAGAAGTAAGATTTGTGGATTCAAGGTTTAGAAATTAGAAATATCAAACTATGAATGGTATCTTTTTGTTTTAATTTTTTTTCTTTTTTTTTTTTACAAGGTATGTAATTCCTCACTGTTTCTAATTACTTACTAATTAATTTTTTTTATTTATTTATTAATAATTATAAATATATATTTGAAAACCAAATACTTATTGAAATTCTTAATGTTTCAAAGCCACAGCAAATTTGATCAAGCTAGATGATAGTAGCAAACTGAGAAACAGAGACTCAATGTGAATTTGTGGAGCCAGGGGGTGGTATCACAGATGAGGAAGCTGGTGATTGGTATGCTGCATGAAATCACACCAGCATGACTGGGTGTCAGTGGCGGACAGTTTAGAGTTGAGGCAAAAAGAAATGTCAGGACTCTACATGTAATCTTTATAACCTATGGACTGCAAATCCACACACAGTGATTGAAATGTACTAGTTTAGTTCTCCTATGGGAGGGATACTGCTTAGTACGCTTATCAGCAAACCTCATAATAATACAGTATTAAAAATGGATGCAGTCAATTTTTCATGTGTAATCATATTCACTGTATGTACTGTATCTATGGCAACAGGGGAGGGAGATGGGCCTCCAATTTATTTCCTTATCCCTGGTTCACTGTTTGTTACCTTGAACAATGGGCTTTGTATCCAACTGGCTTTAATGGGGTATTTTAGGGAACCACCTGTATCCAACAAGGTGTTCTCACCTGTACAAATACACACTTATTGCATCTGCAGTTACCTTTGCTGGAAAAGAGACTGGGATGCAGATGCAGCGGTAACCCTTCTCGACAATGACTGGCAGTGCTAGATCTGATTTAACCACAGAGCTGGCAACAAACGATCTGCATTCATTTCCTCTTCCCTGTTTTCAGTCCTCTTAGCCTCTGCACCAGATGATTTTAAGCCACATGCAGGCTCCATAGAATCTGTATTCCTTGAAAGTATCTTCTTGTAGTCCAACTATATAGTATAAACACACTAGAAAAACACCTTTGCCTAGCACAGTGTGCCACCATTGTCCAAACATTGAAATTATAGCATCTGAAAGGGAAATTTAACATTTTCTGCATTTTTAAACTCAATATTAACTGTGGTTGTATTGAGATCCTCATCAGAGTTACATTTCTAATAAGAGGTTAAGATTGAAGTGGCTATAAATGTTGATATAGGAGGTCTTTGTTGTTGAATTCCTGAGTGTTAATCACCAAAAAGGCTTTAAGATTTATGGATCATCATACATTTAAACTGTACATCTTTCTGAAAGAGCTTTTCTTCTTCTTTTTCCACTCTGCCTGTCAGAAGAAAATATTTTCTTTTGCAGCTGTTCTATATTTTTTTCTGATTTGTGCCAGAAAATGAAATAGACCACTGAGCTGAGTGAATCCATACCTTCTTGGAATTTTCCACATTCAACCGCCATGGGATAAACTAAGCACATACTTTTTATTGTACCCTTGGGTCTTTAGTACAGTAGCTATATGGTTTTCATAAAGACAGTATCCATTTAAAGATGAAGTTTCATTTAGCTCAGTCTTAGTCTTACCTGTATTCTGCTCCTCTGTGTGAGTATGCTGATTGTTCCCCTATCTAGGTAGCCCTTGGTGTTTTCAGTGATGTGTAAGCACATATACAGCACCTAAGATTCCTCACTCTCTTCCATAAATAAATGTAACTTGCTTCCTAATCCCACAATCCTACTGGCAATTGACATGCACAAGTACCTTTAATATATACATAATTCATCCAGTATACGCTCAACCACCTTCAAAACTGGTTAGATGAAACAATAAAGAAAGAACTAGGTTGGATTTCTGAGTGCCCTGGACATGATGTAGTTTTTGATCGCTAAATAGCACAATAGAAAAATCTCTGCACTGGTTTCTTACATATTATGTTATAAGAGTATAGAATAGTATAATCAAAATAGGTTAAAAACAGTAATTGTAAGCAAATGTCGCTGTGCTCCTCTGTCAACATGTTTTTTTAATGCTTTTTATGTGTTCACATTTACCTCTTGAAAACGGATCAGAGTAGCAGTTGACTGTATAAACCAGGTCAAGTGTGTTTTAAATAATTCATAGATCATGCCTGGCTTCCAGTTAGATTACATCGGCTGAGAGGAGCAAGGTTTGTTACTGTCAGATCTTTATCAGACACCAGAAGGATTTTCCCTTTTACTTCTGAAAGCTTTTCCCACATATGTTGTAGGTCAGAAATGGTGCACATAGCATTTTTTTTTTTTTTTTTCCTAAATCCAGATACATTTTTTTACGTTTGATAAATGAGGTCAATTGTTTCTAATCATCCTAATTTTAGTATTATACATTACACTAGCATTTTAGGTAATTACAGCCGAACAAATGGCTCTTTACATAAAGTTAAATGCAACATCTAATTATATATGACCTGTTTAGTGAACTGCGCTCATTAACTATGTGAACTGTATAATGTTCAGCAGTTCCATCGGAATAATTAATAGGCAATAGATTTTACTGAATGCTGCATCCATTTTAACTGATCATTTCTGCTAAATACTATTTAGTTCAATCTGATACCCAAGCTTTTGAAGCATTTTACTACACACAGTACATCATTGTATCTATCCAATGATGTCTGATAATTTGCCTATACTCATTACCTGGATCCCATTTTAAAACATTTAACAGTTTGAAATGTGGAGCAATTAGTGCGCCAATATTATCCCCAGGACGGGACTTAACCCATTGAGTTTCCTTGCACCTTCACTCCCTTCCTTCAGCTCAGTGCTCTCCTTCTGGGGACTGTTGCCAGGCTCTTGGACAGAGGGGGACCTATGGACAAAATATCATATCTAATTAACACAGAAATTGCTCCCGCCTCGTCAATAATCTGACAATTATATCTTCTATAAAAGTTCTTCTTTCCCAAAACTGTGAATACCATGTTTGAAGCTTCTGATGGGCTGTGATTGTATTAGCAGTTAATTCGTTTTTGTTCTGACTAGGCACCATAAAATCAACTCTGCTTGTTTTGACGCATTTATACCTGCTGTTTGTACCACGACTTTCACTCATTATTTCAAATTGAATTGCTGGATTTTATATGAAAAAAAATATTGAACTTCTGTGTCATAGTAAATCATTTACATCTTTCAATATCAATAAAATGTATACCACATGAATTGAATTTCATTAAATGTACTGGGAGTAGCTATTATTATTTTTTGTAACATTGTCTGTTAAAACTGTGGAAAATGTACAAATTTTGAGATTAGGGCATTTGCTTAAATTTGAGAGTTTTAAAATGAGATTATCAGATAAAAGCTGTGTCGAAAGCTGCTTTGTCAACAGTACGATAGATGTATCATATAACATGTTCCAAGGGCTCATGGGACAATTAACCTAGAGAATTCTTAAAGGAATGCTGAACCTGTTTCTGATTACAAACAGCCAGATGTCTCTTCAACACCTGCAGGTGGATGTGAATGTAGTTCAACAGCATGGGTCACCGCCAGGACATACATACTTCAATGTGTCAGGAGCACACAGCACCTGCTCATTGTTGTAAGCTGACTGACAGCTCTACCAGACAATCGACAGGGCTGGAATCTATTTTTAAACAGCGTGAGCTACCTGTTTAAACTTCCTCTGAGCTAATTCCATGAAAATTGGTAAAGTTAGTGATGAAATACAATGTAGTACCAACACTACTGGACAATTCCATTACTGCCACTATTTTCAATTTAGTACCTTTTACATTTATTTAAAATAACATTTTTAAAAAATGTATTTAGCAAAGATCTGTCTCCGATAACAACACCCAGCTTTTGAACAACATTTGTGTTAAAAATATTAAAATAAAAAAGGGGTAGGTTAATTAGGTAACTTTTTATACTTTACTATACAAGCCTTTTGTTTTCTGTTACAGTCTGCAAACTCTAAACTTGGTTTTAAAGATGCTGCATTTCGAATGAATTTACTATAATGCTAAATTGTCCAACTTCAAACATGTCTGTTTTTATCAGGTGTGCTCTAAGATGCCTCTTCCTCTTCTCTTACATATCCTCAGACTAAATACTGCAGTACCAGAGTCAGACGATATTACTGGACCAGACAAATAACTGAAATACAAGCTTTCAACAGATGGTTCAGGTGTGTGTTCTCCAAAAGGTTTGTCCAGTATCACACGAAACATATCTTTCTATATGCATGTTTAAATCTAAATATGTATGATACACCAACCATGTAAATGAAAAGGAACCCTATCTTAAAGATTACCATCTCTGAGTTATTTTGCAAATTTCAACTGAAAAACATTTTAAGAGCTCTTTGTATTGGGGTCCCACCGTAAATTCCACATTATTTCTTGATTTTTTTTTTCTTCTTCTGAATCATTAACATTTGACTCAGTTGGTGATTATGAATAGTTGTAATGATAGATAGCTGTCTCTTTAGAAGAGGAAACATTGCCGGTATTTATACTGGAAATCATGCATGAAGCAGATGTGCTGGTTGGAAAACGTCCAAATGTGTTTTATCATTTAGAATTCATTCACATTTCTGGCAAAGTAGTGTAAATCTGCTCCAGCAAGGAAAGTATTGTTTGTGATACTCTTTGAACAAAGTTCCTGACTGAAACAAAGTTCTTCCAGAGGATGAAACTGCAATAAAAAAAAACATGATTTAAAACATATTTTACGCTCTTTCTAATTCTGTTTATAGTTAGTTTTCCTTTTAAACACCCTTTTGATAGTTAGGTTTGTCAAAGGATTTCTGCTCTAGCCAGTTAGATTATATATCAAATACCTTTCAAAGCTTTAAATACACAACTGCTTGTCTTCAACTAAACAATTATTTTTTACTAATACTTTATATATGTTTAACAACGATGTAAAATATATTCATGAGAAACATGTATTATATAAAACTTTAGTGGTGTGAGAGCTCACAATAAGAAACTGCCCTGTTTTCATATGAAGGGTGTTAACCTCATACTGTCATTAATGTAAATGACAATGCCTTCTGTCTTCCAGCTATATAATTAGACTTTTGTGGCACCAGGTGTACCCAATAAGCAATGGAAGAACACTTTATAATTTGTGATTGGTTAAGATTCAAAATGGCTTGATGAGTAGTTTGGAATAGTTGCAAGATATTGTTTTTGACAGATCCACTTGCATTTGTTGTGATGAAGATAATACAAGATAAGATGAGGTTTCTTATATGGTTCTCAAAATGCAAGTTTTGACTGTAGAAGCGTGCTTAACTACTAAACTTTATTAGAAGTTAAATGTTGCTAAAATATGCATTAATAAAATAAAATGAAAACTTTCAGATATTGTGCCAGCTGTCAGATTTGTTACAGTAAATGTACAAATTACATTCAGACATACTCAATGTAATAAAAGCTATTAACAAATAATCTTCAGTAAAGAATTGTAATCGACATTCTTTTGATGTTGTAAATGCGGTACCAGTCATTGTTTATTATATTTAATTGCATATAATGAAAGAAGTTACAGCTTTTCAATATATCCCTTACACCTTCTCTGTAATTACTCATAACAGTCCATGTTCAGTAGTCTTTCTTCATAAATGTTGTTATGAATGCTGACAGATCTTTTGTGACATGCCAAGCCTGTTGCACGTTGTAGGTGATAGAGATGCCAAAGCATACTAATGCATAATCTGCTTGAGTCCAGAAACCATTTTATTCATGCAGCAATATTACATAATACAAATAGATTATCACTCACTTATAAAGCCATTTGCAATTCTTGTTGCATCATTGTTAAAATCTGAAAGATATGCAAATGATCTGTAACAAGTGGCATGCTAATGCAATCAAAGAATGCTTTTCAATCAAATGAACTGTCTATAAAGCTTACAGGTCTGAAACTAAAATTTCAATATTTCTTCTCCCAGTTGTTATTAGGGCTGTGCAAGGTGTAATGAAATGCCACTTACTGGGAATTGGTTTCATTTTTTTTTCGTTATCATGCTGTTGGGAATAAACTATGGACTTGTTTTTACTGAAGATGTGACAGTTCATTTTCAAGGATGCCCGAGATACAGCAGCCCCCTTTCAAACACTGTCAAACATACCCAAGCACTTACATAACCCCCATAAGTGGTAGTAGTAGTAATCTTGACTTTCATTTTTATGCTGATGATACACAAATCTGTGCATCATTTCCTACACAGGCAGACATGGCAATAAATACTCTTACAAGGTGTTTAATTGAGATCCAATCATGGATGGCTACAAACTGGTTGAAAATAAACCCAGACAAAACAGAGGTAGTGTTAATTAGTTCTAAAATGCATTTAACGAAATGTAATCCAATCAATATAAATTTTGATAGCAATTCCATTTTACCTTCCACTAGAGCGAAGAACCTGGGTGTTACTCTGGACCCTGAGCTTTCTTTTGATTTCCATATTAATTCTGTTATCAGAATAGCTTTTTATCATGTGAGAAATGTTGCCAAATTAAAATCTGTATTGGATGTGAGGGATTCAGAGATGTTGATACATGCATTTATAACTTCTTGTCTTGGTTATTGCAATTCTTTGTCTGTTGGTATACCTGCCACTAAACTCAGAAAGCTTCAGCTTGTTCAGAACGCAGCTGCCAGACTGCTTTCTCATACTCGTCGTTCTCAACACACTACTCCAGTGCTTAGGTCTTTATATTGGTTACCAGTGAGCTACCGAATTGATTTTAAAGTTGCTGTAATAACCTATAAGGCCCTTCATGGATTAGGAACATCCTATCTCCAAGAACTACTAACTCTGTATACTCCTAGTCGTTCTTTGAGATCAGAAAATGCAGAACTTCCAATTGTCTTAAATCAGCTGAAGCCAGATCTTTTTGCTGTTGTACTCCTCAGTTGTGGGACTCTATTCCGGTTACCATTAGGCAGGCTGAAACACTGGATTCTTTTAAATCTAAATTTACTGCGCGAAAGACTAAACAGTAGGAATAAATGGTAAAGTAGCAGCATGGATTCATAACGGGTTACAAGATAGAAAGCAGAGAGTTAGAATTAGAGGCCATGCATCAAACTGGAGTAACGTACCAAGCGGGGTACCACAGGGATCAGTATTGGGACCACTGCTATTCCTAATCTAGATAAATGACCTGAACCAAGACATAATCAGTAAACTATGCAAATTTGCAGACGACACAAAACTGGGAGGGGTAGCCAACTCCCAATCAACAACTTTAATAATACAAAGAGATTTAGACAAGATTCAAGCTCAAGTTGACACATGTAGGATGACATTTAATGTGAATAAATGTAAACTCCTGCACATAGGTCGTAAAAGCATTAGAGGCAAGTACAACATGAATAGTAATGAAATAGAGGATGCTTTGTATGGCAAGGATGTGGGGTAGTAGTGGATGAATCTCTTAAGCCAACTAGACAGTGCGGAGAAGCTATAAAATTGGTACGACCACACCTTGAATACTGTGTACCCATATCATAAAGAAGACATTGAGGCAGTACAGGGGAAAACAACACGACTCATTCCAGGATTGAAGGCTATGTCATATGAAGATAGACTGAAAGAGCTGAATCTGTATAGCCTAGACAGAAGGAAAGCCAGACGTGACTTAATAGCAGTATTTAAAATTGTCAAGGGGAACAAAGTAACTGCTGAGAATTATTTTGTACAGAGAACAGAGAACAGAGAACAGAACCAAAGGGGAGAAGGAGTCTTTTCACAGAAAGGGTGGTGAACCATTAGAACAGGCTGCTGGATAGAGTTGCTGAAGCAGAGACTATTGGATCCTTCAAGAATAGACTGGATGCTGTCATGAACAGTACTGTATAACCCTCTCTGTAATCATAATAAGATCTTGAGGAAGGGCACTCCGTTTAGCCATGGATTCGCAGAGGTTTCATTTCCCTTGCTAACTAGGCTAGGGTTTTTAGTTTTTTCCTCTCCTGAATACTAACGTCCCACGCTTGCATCAAATTTCTTATGTTCTTATGTTCTTATAAACAATAAGCCATTACATCTATTTGACTTGACTTTCCTAATCTTTTAAATACACTGCTGCTGTGAAATCCCCATAAACGGATGAACCAAAATCCCTCACTCATATCAGCCTGAAAAAAAAAAACTCCCCTTTGGAAGCCAAATAATATTATTGTACGCCCCAGACATCAAGCCAGTAAATGCAGTACTAGTCATTATGAATAGATTAGCCTCCTTAAATGTATAGCAATTGACACTGTCTCTTATGAAGCACATTGGGTAGGCGAGAAGATAACACAGAAGCAGCCGCAATTGACTGGATCAATTTATACACATTACAGTAACTTATAATAAATAAAATTGTGTTCAGTGAAAAGCATACAGTTAGCTGCACTCACCCCTCCTGTGAGAAACAGTACTGGATGTGTCTGTAGACTGTTGTTCTGGAAGGGGAATAACAGCATGCTCTAGAGGAATGTTTGGGAGTCATGCATTTTGCTTGTCTTAGTGGAACTCACTGATTTAAAATGATTGCTGACTGAAGAAATGCAAGATGTGTTTTGCGCACCTATAACTGGGCTGGTTGCACCTAACATTTTACCAGGGTTAAAACTCAGCCCTTGTCATATTTGAATTAACTCCAGGCACAGAGATCTTTCAGATTAGCTCAATAATTATTTACAGAGGCAAACATTCCATGACCATCATTTGTTATGATTTTATTTTTTGGACGTCGTCTTTCAAAACATATCTGGGCTCCATTTTTCCTTGTCTTAACAAAACTATTTTTAGACTCTCTTCAAAACACACTGGTTGTCTAAGCAACAATTGCTAAAGAGCGATCAATTATTGGAAATGTTCTCTGTCTTGACAAGAGCATATATATATATATATATATATATATATATATATATATATATATATATATATATATTAGTACCAGCATTAGTTATGTGGTCACAAGCCAAGTATGAAACATTAGCAGATGTACATAAGCATGCACATGAAATATTTACGTGGAAGGAGCTGGAAAAAGCTGCTGCAGTTACAAAGTTTACACCACTCTTGTTCTAAATGGAATAAACACTGTGGACGATTCAAAGCTAGAACGTCGACAGTTCTTTTTCCTTCCATAACAATGGTGCAGACTGCATCAATAGTGCAGTAAAGCTGTCCCTTTGGATCTGTGAATTGCTGCTGAATGTTTTAAAGCAATGATGAAACAATACAACGACCATTCACACACTATATGAATGCGATTCATGCTCTACAATTTGGCCTTATTTCGTTTTAATGTTAGTCCTCTGGCAAAATTAAATGGCAACATTCCTACTAAAATAAAAATATCTTGTGGCAAGACAACAGAGACTAGAAGGATCCTGGTGGTAGACTGCAATTCAGCTGTCATTATGTGGTGCCAACTCAACGAGCTTTTGGTGCCAGCTGGCAACCCTTATATATAAACTGCTCCTTTACACACAATGCTGTAGGAAACAATAGACTTCAGCTCCTCATTTGTACAAGTGACCAAGAGACCTTAGGGAATGTTATTTCAGTGAAGGTCTGTTTGTAAGCTGATGTAACCTTTTGATCCCTGTCAAGGCACACTGTTAACTATTAAACACCATGCAGCAGCCAAAGCTATAATAGATGTAATGGATTGTGCAATATAGGTTTAAACTTGAACTATGCCATGATAAGAACAATAGGTCCTATTGCACCAGTCCATTTGATCAGCACAAGCATGGAAACATAAAGCTTTCTTTTTTGTTTGTTTGCATCAGGTTACTCCAGGTGTCACCATTGCACAAGTCCAGAACACCCTCTAATTGGAGTTATTCTTTTATGCCTACAATACATGCAGTGATTTATTATTAGGACAGTTCACAGTTATTTGACCTCATTTCTAAGGGCTATGACCAACTGGTTAGAGCTGGCTCTCAAGAGGATTATTATTTAAATCAAGTATTAATTCAAGTCAAAGGGTTTGGATCAGCCGAAAAGGACCAATGCATATATATGAATGGGATTTAGGCTTCTTTTCAGATTCAAATTGCTGTGGCCAGCCAGGTACATGTAACCCTTTGGTTCTGTTTTTGGAAAGTAATAAGTATTTTTTTTTTTAATGAATTTTTAAACCAGGGCAGCAATCTGACCACCATTCTTGACAGCAAACCTGCATGTAAATGCTGAAATAGTGTAATGAGAAATGGGATGTAGACTCACGTTGCAATTTAGTGAGTTTTATTGATTTGTAGTGAAACTATATCAACAGCGATTTGCTTTATAAGCATTAATGTCCATATTCACTCAGGGGCTCCTTTACATATTGTTTAAATCATTTGACAGCACTGAGGGAATTATCTAGGATTGGATCAACCTATCTGTGATTATCCTGGTATTAATCCTAAAAATAGGAGGTTGTTGTATATCTTATATCTAGAATAGTTTGTACATAACTATACCAATGATCTGAAGCCCTTAAACCATGTGAATATGAATACTCCACTTAGCAGCCATGGAAACCAAACTGCAAGGATGTCACATGTCAACAAATGATATAGCTCTATATCAAAAAGTGGTACATTCATAAAATGACCTCTTGTGTAATTCTTTTTTTCATACTGTGGTTCAGATTCAGAAACGTCAGTTCCTAAGTAACTGATGGCTGAGCCCTTCCTCATCTCAGATTCACAGACGTTGAACAAGAGTGTAACATACGATGGGAAACAATGGAATAGACTTATCTGTGCCACAGGAAAATGGCTATAGATCATAGAAGCACAAATTAGCAGGTGTTATGCCAAACCTAAGGGTTTTTACTAGAAAGGAAGGAAACTTTTGTTTTTTATTTCCTGAGGTTTAAAAAAAGTATATTATACCTTTTATTGCTGGAAGTAGCATCAGAAACATACCAATAGGATTATAGACATAGAGAACGTTATGTGGTAAGATACTGCATCTTTAATGTTTGCAACTGTAACATGTTAAGATGACTGTCAATGATTCACCCATAACTTCAAACACTCACTGCAGTGACATATTTTAGGAAGGAAGTTTTCCTTCCACTGTCACAGCATCAATTCTCGGTTATGGGGGGTTACTCAGTCAATGAATTTAAAAAAAGGTGTTTGCTGACATATTAAATCGCAACAAGTGTGCACTGTATTGAATGACCAAACCTCTGGGGAAATCACAGGAAGTCCTGGAAGCTGTGTTGAAAAAATGTGAATGAGACTGTTTTATTCTATTTTGGGAACACAATCCTTTAGCATAGCTGAATTTCACAAGGGAAGGTTTGGAAAAGTTGGCTTAAGATAACAGCCCACATATTTTAAATGGTAAGTTCAGTGGTAAGGCTAAATTCTGAGCTGCCACAGTTAACCCTTTCAATGCAATGGTGCACTATGAATAATGTAGGCATTTGTAACAGTCTCGTTTTAATTAGGAGGTCTGTTCCTTTAATAGAAGCTGCACATGTCCAAGTGCATCGTAACGTGAGCTGATTGGACAAAGGGATTTAATTAATTTTTTTTTTTTTGGTGACAGTATGGAGTGTGGCTGTAAACAATCTCTGTAATACTGTGCTTAAAAGCATTTCAGAACTTAAAGTAGCAAGGTGGTTAAGTGGAGATTATTTGGATCAGAAACACCAGAACCTATTGATTCCCTGATCTGAGGTGTACAGACCAAAACACAGGAAGACATCCTGGGTGTTCACATGGATGGGAAGCTTTCTGGAATGATGAGTACCAGAAATGTTTTTTTTTGTTTTGTTTTGTTTGTTTTTGGGCTGGCGTGTTGTTGTTTCTATTAATAATTTTATATTTGGTTGTTTTGTTTTTTTAAAGCATGATTTTTCAATGTCGACAAAAAGGATAATCCCATGTTTTGTTTTTTTGTTTTTTGGAACGCGATATGTTAGTCTTCATTCTAGTGCAGGACATACACAACACACACACAATTTTTGGAATCGATGATACATTTTAAAAGCAGTATGCATTTTCATTTACAAAAATGTGTTTGTGTTATCTTGCTGCCATCTAGTGGAAGTGCCCGAAAGTAATACGTTTTTGAAAACTGATAAGGATCATTTGTTCCAGGTAAAATTATATGAAATGGGGGGGAAAAGTCTGAGACTTTTTATTGAAAAAACATGCCCATAAAAAAGTATTTTTTTAAACTGCACTGTAATAATGCAAAGACAATTGCCCGAGTTTCTTTCAATTGAAATACTCAGCTTGAGGAGCTTTGAATATATCTCTTAATTAAAACGGTTTAAACAGGAACATTATATTGAGGTATTTCAAATAAGCAGACTGATTTTCCTGGCGTTTTGTGTGTGTGTGTGTGTGTGTTACTTAAATACAAATTTGCATCATATTGCAGCGCACGTGAGCATACAAACAGCGATTAAAGTGATAACAGTATACCACGCATTGGAGTCGGTAATCCGTACGTACACTAATATGTAACAGGTTAGGTAAATATGCAAAATTCTTAAACATAAATGATTAAATCTGTCATAATATCGGGGTGTATATTTCACACTTAACGCAAATGTTTCACAAGTTAGTGAGTGCTCCTGGGTTCAGTTTCATCTTTAAAGCGTTACAGGTGTTATATGTCGATAGGAAGTCAATCTGAATGATAAAAGAACAGTCAATTGTTAGGGCTTGAAAATGTATTTTAAAATAGCATATGTTATTCATGGTAGATTTTACACAAACCAATCATAAAAATAACACTGCACAATATTGCCAAGAAGGAAAATGCATTTTTTAAACATTTACGGTTTTGTTTTCTTACAAAAAAAAAAAAAAAAAAAAAAGTTCCCCTTTTGTTGCATAGGGATATGACCTTCAGCTTCTGGTTCATTGAACAGTTTTTAGCCAATCATCTTGTGAGTTTTCTGGCCATTGACATATTTTAGAGAGCTTGTAGTGGCATGCTCCATGTCTCACAAGCTTCAATTAGCGCCTTTAGATGGCACTCTATCAAGATATTATACTTCAGGTACTGCAGGTGGATTGGAGTTTATATTACCTCTATCGGCCAGCAGAGGGTGTGCTTCTCTAATTTGAATAAACTAGTCCCTGGCTCCTTTTGAATAGATAATGTGAGCTGTTAACCGTTTTTCACATTCTAAATATAAACCAATACACTGCTAGTATAGCCTTGAAGAGCACCAAATTAATAACCTGTTTTCTGAACTCTACCAGTAGAGTAGTATTGTAAAGCTTCAAAGCCTTTGATATATCAGTTCCATTTGCCCTAGTTGCATGACCTATATCAATGGCCCTGAATGTTATTTATTGTCTGTAAGGCTATAGTGCAGTTGTCTGAATCCACATCAATTGCTCCCCCCCCCCCCCCCCCCCCCCCAAAATATATATTTTTCAAACTGGTTATAGGCTTTAACTGATAAAGGACTCTAGTTTTTAAAATCGTTGCCCCCCCCCCCCCCCCCCATCCCTCCCTTTAAACAACAGTTGTATTGTTGCTTGAATCCAAACCTACCCCTCCCTTAGGGCCTAGTTAACCTGTAGTTCATTAGACTGCAAACCCCTTTGATATAGTGCATGTACAGAAACAAGCCACAACAATAACATGCCATACAATTCAAATATCCTATTGCATACAAAACATACGATCTAGCATACTACATACCACTCTGGTAAAGTGTTGGTTAAACCAAATTATCAATAGGCTCAGCATGCTCAATGACTTTATCATCACACCCCAGGCACTGCCTTTTATCATCATGCTGTAGTCATAGATGGCATCAGTCTAAATAATCTATTTTAGAGTTAGAGTAGCATTTATACACATCACCAGAAAACTAGTCCTCAGTATAGATTAAATTATTGGAGCAGAAGGCTATAGAGTGTCTAGGAGTCTCCAGCATTACTTCTAGCTTAAAAGGACAGGCTGTTGCATTCCACTAATGGCTTAGAGTTTCCATTTCTGCCTGTTCCACAATTCTGACATGACTAAATAAAGCTTGATATTCTGGAGACTACTAAAACACTACTTCATTGACAACAGTCTCAAACAGTTTCAAGAATATTAATCTTGCATTAAAAAGCCTTAAACAGGGTTGGGCTCAATTCCTGTTCTTCAATTCCAATTCTTTTTTAAATCAATTCCAATTCCTTTTAATTTAAATGTATATTTTAGAGACATAATAATTGTTGTGATTTGTTCAGCTGCGTTCATTTGAAGCCAATTTAATTGACTAACAATGACTTCAATTTAAAGTAATTTGTTGCCACGGTGAGAAGCTCATTTGAACAGAATACTGCTAATTGCTCGTGACATGTTTTACAGCTTGAATTTCTTTAGAAGAATGACATTTCTGAATGTTGCATTTCAAGATTAATGAAAGATATTCCAGTCAAAAGTCTCCTACCACTTATTGTTTTAATTTATTTAAACCCTGGACTGCCTGAGCTTGTAACACAGTATACTACAGTAATTGAGTAAACAGTGAGAATTCACTTATGCATTGTAGAATGACACTTTCAGAGGGACATGAGATTGCTCCAGCTTGACACTGATTCATTTTTCATGTCCTACCTTCAGTCCCATGACAATGTAATTGTAGACAATGGCTACCGACCTAAAGAAAAATAAGTATGAATACTTTTGCTAGTTCAGCAATGCTGAAACACTCAAAATACTGTACAAACAAAACTAGCAGTAACATTTACGGTGATTTTAATCTATTTATTGAATTGCTTTACCAGAGCAAATTCGTAGATCTTATTGTGTGTCTGTGGCAGGGTGAGTGGTCCCTGTCATGTGTTGTGATTAAAATAATTTTTTTCTAGACATGTTCTGTTAAAGAAACTGGCAACAATGTTAACATTCTCTGTGAATAGGGCCACATAATTGGAGATTTGACAAATAGAATTTCTGGAATTTTCCTTTCCGATCAAGGACAAATCAGGTAGAATGGGAGCATTCTGGGCTGAGCCTAGCACTGGTATAAAATAGCAGAAAATCTGGGTTTTGTTGTGCATCATTTATAATATCTAAGAACATTTCCTTTTAAGAGAGTGGAGTGTAAAGAGGTAGCGTTGTCAGAACAAGAGATCCACATCGGAACTGATGCATCATAATCCAGTGAACCAGACCACTGTCCATCAAGGTAATGTTGTTGTGTGTGTTTTTTACAATATTGGTTATTTTGTTGCGTAAACTACTGTTGTATTCGACTTTGTCCTTTACTTTTGAATCATACTTATTCCACAGTGAAGGAGAAAGTAGAACTAATTGCATAGCTGTAATCCATCAGAAAATGGCCATGTCATGTCTACTCCTAAATGAAAGCCAGTACATCAACACTTTAGAGAGGCTGCTGTCCTTGCAGCTGTAGAATGGTTGAATCTGCCGTGTGTAATTAGATACAGTGAGATATGAGTGGGCTATTAAATTACATAAAGGAAGAAATCTGGAAGAAGTGTAGACACATTCAAATATGGAGAGATGGCCGGAGAAGAAGAATGCATTTTAATGAAAACTTGCTTGTGAGGTGTGCCAAAAAGCATGATTTTCTGCTGTCTTATACCAGATCAATTCACTGGAAATGTCAAGACTGTATACTGTGTGTTTGGAGTTCTAGTGTTGACACACCACATGTGTTATTAATAGAGCTTTAAAGCTTTCAAGGTGTACTGGTTTCATCATGCTCCTGGAGCATAACAACGTTTTTTAAATGTACTTGAGAATCGCAGTCTGTGAAGGTCAAGGGTGTCATAGGGTTATGGGGGAGGTCAATAAATCACAGTCACATATTTAACATCACTATATATTTGATCAAATGTGACCCTCTCAAAATATGACATGGCGTTTTAAATGCTATATGCCTTTTTCCATATGCCTTAGTAATACATTGTGCATAATGGATTCGGTAGCCAAGAAGGTCATCTTAAAATACTGATAACTGACAAAAATTCAAGATCACTTGTCATGTGTTCAGACATACCTCACATCATTTGAATGCTGAGTATTTTTCACAAAAGATGACCAATCACAATTATTTTCATATACAATATGTAAACGAGATATAATGTGGTCACAAGCCCTGGTCATTCTGACTGTGGCAGCCTGGATCTGGGAGGAACTCAAAACCAATAGGTGATCCAGTGAGCAAATGAGGGGAAAGGAGCTGTAGAATGAAATACTACTTTGTAATGCTTTCAGACTTAAATCTTTTAATTACAAGTAAAAGTTTGAAATTGAACATGTGCCTGTAGGTATTAAGACACTTACCATTCAGAAAGCTGTGCTTGCTACATACCACGGCTACAATTCACTGCACCTACTTTCCTGTAACTGTGCTGTGGATAATGGATATGAGTACTGTACATTAAAGAAGGGTCAGTGTTCTTTGAATTGGCTAGTCATGCGTGATTATGACCTTTTCAAATGAAGAGCATGTAATAGAGGCTAGCCTGATAGAACTAACGATAGGTACAGCCCGAAGGCTGATCTTTTCAGTGGTTCCACCAACTGTATTTTCCAATGCCCTGTATAAATCAATTGGATATAGTGGTCTAAGGCTGGTCGTCTTGGGATTTAAAAAGATTCTGTTGAATATACATATCTAGGGAGAAAAGGAGGGGGAAGACATCCCAAAGCTAATGAAAAACGAGCACCAATCTTAACTGTTGTGCATTGCCGTTTGGTGCTTTTTATTATCTTCTGGCATTTGTTTATAGTGGTTGCCAATATTTGTATACACCAGTATATTAGCTTGTTTTGTTTTTTTAATATACCATAAGAGGGCTATTCCATGCTGAAAATAAAATGCTATTTGATATCTTTCTTCAGGGATAATCTAGCCTTGCTAGAACCTTTACAGGAAGTATGATCCTCCACCTAAAGGATTGTGATATTATGCTCTTTAAAGATTTCAGATAAAAGCAATCCTTTGGTTAGATCCTTAAATGTAATACTAAATTAAATGTCACCTCTAAGATTAGTGCCCCACAGAGAATATCACTTGTATAGTTAAATAACTGATGTCCTGGTAATTGCTGGTTTTCAGATTAAAAAGAGACAAGGTATTAAGTAGGTTACTAGGAAGAGGAAAGGCTTTTCTGATCTGACTAACCACAGAAATCCTAATCGCAACTTCTTTTAAAATCACGGTATTCACTTGCTCATTAGTCTGCTAGGTCATTGCTCTCCGATGCATTTTGCTTCCATGTTATCCATAGCTTCCAAAATCTACCCCAATCCAAATGAGGTATAATATTGACTAAAATGTAAAGTTCATACAGTACAGGCAGCTGTTATGGAACGATCGTGGCAAAACGATTTCATATAAATGTTTAGGAGAAGACAAATGGCCATCAGTCCGATATTTTTGGTTAGCTCTACAGCAGTCTCTCTAATAATATTTATTGAGCCAATTTGGCATAGTTCAAAGTTCAAAGGCGTGTAACAAAGTCAATACAACAGTAAGTCCCAGGCAGAAATTAATTTTGTGGTGGGTAGTAAAACATTTTGCAGACATTTAGTATTGTAGTCTTATGGAACGAAGCAAGGCCTTTTAAAAGAGTAGTATACATTCATAGAAAATATTAGACAACATGCATTTAGAGGTTTTCGCAAGCTGATTCCATGATTTTTGACCTTAGGTCTGTTTTAATATTCTTACCTACTGGTTTGTCAAATGGAGTTACGAAGCGGAAAAGAAAAACTGGATATTAAATAACCCACACAACTGCAAGTCACAAGACATTTTATTTTACTGCTTTGTACAGCCTTGTTCGATCAAGGGAAAATGTGAGCAAAGTCCTTCAATACCCATAAAGTGTTGTCATTTATTTCATTTCGTTGAACTTTGGGTTAAACTGAATAGTCTTTTTGTCTTGAAATCCAACCTTCAATGCAACCTGTAAGCTACAGTGAATGATGACATTATCATTACCATGCACTGACATTTCATTTTCCCAAGACATGCCATTGCTGTAAAGCCTGGAGGCAATGCCAAGTCTTACATATTGTTGTTTAAACATTGATATACTTTATTATTGCAGACATGAACCATTCTGTGCAGTCCTGCAATAAACATGATTTTTGCGTATTTTCATTTGTCACTGGAATAATGTCGCGAGTAACTGATTTACACTCAGACCTTATTTGCCTTAATTTAGTGAGAACATTAGGCTACAGTCTTCGTGCCGCATAAACAAGGGCCGTGTCACTGATTGTTTAAAGTCCGGGCAAACAAACATGAGTGTAATGGAGTTTAAACAGCTATTAGATTTAGGTGAGTGAGCAGGCAACAGAGCTGCAAGGAAGTTTTACTTTCTCATTTCATGCTCACACACACACACACACAGATCTGAGTGTCTTACTGGTCTACAAATACATTTTTGAAGGAAACGCTTGCCTCCCAGTCATTCTGCATTGGTAGTACATGAATAATATTTTGTTCACCAACACTGCATCGGTGGGACGGAATGCTTGTTGAAATCTGTGGTATGTGCTTGACGGTGGGAAAATGATCTATTCAAGGATGCAAACATATTTAGTGAGTTAAGATCCTATTCATCTGTAGTTTTTTATTTGATTTGCTAATTGGGTTTGGGCCAGATTTAGGATCTAGGATTTAGACCTTCAGGCTAAACTTTTCTTTTACACAAAAAACTATAACTTTTTTAATCTGTTTTTTTTTTCATTATTTTCTCTTTCAACACCTTCAGAGCAGGATACAACGTCTTTTTTTCTCCTGATGCATGTTTGTGTTTGCCAAATGTATCTTTCACTCGGGCCGTGAGCACCCATCACAGTCATCAGGCCCTGAGCGCCCATCACAGTCATTAAATCTTCTGCAATTGCAATCATTCATTCATTGCGGATTCTCCGAACTGAAAAGCCTATCCTCTTCCTAGTAACTTACTTATAACCTTGTCTGTTTTTAATCTGAAAACCAGCAATTACCAGGACGTCAGTTATCTGTCTAACTATATAAGTGACACTACATATGGGCCAGAAAAGGGCCAAGGTAAGCATCTTGCATCTATTTTGTAGGCCTCACTGTTTTTGGATTTTTATTTATGAACAATATTTTTACAGAAAGAATAGGCTGTTTTTCACACATTGTCCTGGAGTCCAAATGAGTAAAATGCACACTGCCTATACGTCTCCAGCAAAACAGAAAGTACACTACATTATTGTGCCTACATTTGTATTGTCATTTTGAATTGGTGCTTTCCACTGTACTGTACTAAATGACCTATGAAAAGCAATTAGCAGAGGCTGAAGAGGCAGTCAGGACTTCTAAAGAGAATTTCTCTACTCAATTAACAAGAGGCAGAAGGTTTCTGGAATGTCAGTAACCACAGCAGTAGTTATGATATGGATTTTTATGACTTTTTATGACTTCATGCGTAATGATATTAACAGTTCAGAATACTAATTGAAGCTGTTTTATGAAGATGTGAAGAACAAGTCTGCACAATACTTAGTAAAATGCCTAAGAGCTCAACTAAAATAGTTTTATATTGAGAGACACTGAAATTAGCTTTCTTTTCTGATTTTCATTTCCAAATTAACCGTGTAGTTATTGTAAAACATGAGCAAAACATTGAAAACATACACATCCGCTTCAACAATTGTGAAGCATTTCCATGTAATTAAAATATGAACAGCAAACCAAGTTACTGGCTTACAGATGGGAAAGCAGAGGGAATTATTATTATTATTATTATTATTATTATTTATACAGTAGCCTTAGGGACTAGGTTCCGTTTGTTTTCAGAAGTTTGTTAAAATATTCATAACTTTGTGAAAATATTATAATGTGATTCGAAGCATATCATTTGTGAGAACATATTTCCTATAAATTATTAGTAAACATGTTAATACTGGTATTATACCCAGTTTGTCTTCAATGTTATGCTTTGTTAAGCTTTTATATCAACAAGAAACACATTTGTCTTTGTACCTAAACAAAATAAATAAATAAAAGTTAGGGGTGCATAAACTATGGCAGGTTTCATTTTACAGCATAATCTAAATGTATATAGTTAATCAACATTTTATTACTCATGTGGTTTGTATGTTTTTAGCTACAGGCTAAAACAATGGAATTGTATTTTTAAATTCAATCAAGTGTTCACAATTTTCATTTTGTGTACAGATGAAAGGCTGCTACGTACTCTAAGAATGATAACAAAGGTATTAACTTCAATTATGTGTTGATGTCTGATCTTGACGTTGAAGCTGTCAGCACAGTTATCAACAACATCTGTCTACATATTAATAACAAGGGAAATGCCATCATACTTTCAATCCAGAATTGTAGCAACAGCTATTGCTGTCAGTGTTGGGTATTGCATATAAATAAGCAATTGTCAAAGCCCATCTTTATTTATTTAAAAAAAAAAACATGTTTCAACAAAACTCATTATATTACATCATGCATGCAGTCAGTTCAGACACTAATCTTAAAAAGTAACACAAAAGGATTTTTGCTCAGAACTCTAAAACCTCAAGATTTTCATGTGCGTGGAAACTTGGATTATATCTCTTTTCTGTCAGCATTTTCTTTAAACTGCAGGGGGACACAGATGGCCACTATAGCTGCTCTGTGGCGAGGTACGAGCAATGTGACCATATGTTGACTTTTAGGCTAGGATGCGACCAAGAATTCAAAAGTCTTGAAGGATTGATAGTCAATTTTCTGGTACTGTGGGTTTTCTATTGGTATAGCATGCATAAATTCTGATGCAGTTGCACACTGATACTGATATGGTACTATGTTAATACAATAGGCATTGGTTCCAGTAGATGTTGGTTCATACAAATGTTATAATTATGTCAAAATAGTAGCATGGTGCAATTTGAACACATATTACTTGCCATTTAATAAAATATGCTACTAAGAATGATTTACTGGAATATATAATACGACCGATATTAACATGTATACAATACTCCATAAAATAGTAGCAATGCGATTGGGTCCCCTGAAAGAATATTGTTTTTTCATATAGTAAAGGTATGTGAATGAGCAAGTGTCCTCTCCCCTTATGGAAGCCTACCGAGCCAACTAATCCTATTCTTCGCAACCGAGAAATGAAATCTTCTGTTAAATGGAAGGTCTTGGGTGGAACCATTTAACTTCAGGGGACCAGCATACGAGATACTACTCAAAGTACCCAAGGGTTAAGTAGAGAAAGAAAAGAGTGAGTGTAAAGATAATGCAATTGGAGCAGACCCCAGTGATTAGGGTGACTTAATAACAAAAGACATGCGAGTTGTGTGCAGTGACCCTTAATGACCGTCCAAGTAAAAAGATAGCAAGTACCCCAAGGGTTGTGAGGTGATGTTATTAAGCCAAGCCCCAGAGGACAAGGTGGTTCTGGCCATTGCCTGGAATAAACCGAGGGGATGTTAGCAGAGTAGGCCCTGTGGGCAACAGTAATGTTGCCAATGGAAACCGATGCTGCTAAAAATAGGCAGGTAGGAAAAAGAGCACTTAACATGTCATTTTTATTCAGAGATTCTAGAGAGATCTCCGCAAAGAGGCAATTTACTGTATTTGTGCATTGCAACTGGAAAAAAAAAATCAGACTGCTTGCTTTTTTTTTTGTATTTGATAAAAATTTAATCTTGAACTATTTTTAATTGTGAGAACGCTTTCGAAGAAATGCAGACCTTACCTCCTGACTTTGGGAACATACCTGTTAAACCATTCATCTTTGTGCTTTTAAAAATGGAAGAGTTAAACATTAACAATTAACATATAGACATGAACCAGCAACCACAGAATAATACAGCTAGGATTTACACAAGCAGGTGGAAATATATTAACCTTGTCTCACCAGCAAGTGCCTATTACAGCATTGCATAAAATAGCACTTCTCCTCACATTTGCATCAAAATATACAGAAAACCAAGTTCACCCAGTTCAGTAACTACATGTCAGTCATGATGGAAAGCAGCTGGTTGGTTAATGATGGGAAAGAAAGCATCAAAGAGGAGGGAAGAATTTCACTCCCAAGGTAAAACATGCAATAATAACAATAAAAACATTAAAAACAAAACAAAAAAAAAAAAACATTTTCGGGACTCTTAATACAGTCACTGTCTTAATACACTTGAAGCATGAAATCAGAATGTGGCAGCATTTTGATCTATTCAGTGGCTGTAAAAAAGCAAGTGACACAATAGAAACATTTGGGAAAGCTTGGCATGCATTTTGAAGGACATTAAACTGTTGAAAACAAGTATTTCAAATGAAAGCATGCATGAACACTTAATTTCCTTTAATTCAAAAGAAGGAAACCTATTTTTATGACCCGTACTGCACTGCAGGAACATTCGTTCGTCATGATCATATTTAGTTGTGTGCAGGATGAACACAAAAAAGGATGTTTTGGACACTTTTACTTTGAACAGTTTATTAGAAATTTAAAAGGGCATAGAAAAATGGCAAAACCCAGCAGCCAATTCACAGGATAGGAGCAAGGGCTGTGTAGTGGAAGAACCTCAGAGGTTAAAAAGGGAGGAAAGTGCTTGTGATTTAGAAACGAGAACAGGGTCTCCCCAGGGAAATGGATAATAGGAGAGCTGTTTAAAACGAATGACAAGCAAACCCATACCTGCAATTACATGTTCGGCTTCCTAGATTTGGGCCTGACCCGGCCGGCTCAGTATAACTTGAGCCACCTGGCCTTTCGAAAAGTATGTTTGCACAGTCATTGTTCAATTTCGTGTTTTTCAAACTTATACTTTGCATTTACTGTGCGTTCACAAAATCCTCACTGATTTATCATACGTGCTGTCACTATGATTTTATATTGTTGTTTTATTCTTTCCTATGCCTTTACTGCATTGCTGTACCTTTTCAAAAGGGGAGGTATGTAAAATCATTCAATTTATATTATAAGCAGTTAGTAGAATTTGTGTATCCAGTGGTTTTTTGTTTGTGTTTATCTTATGGGGGAGCATTACAAACATGCTTTAATTTTAAAACAAATAAAGTATTTAATATCAGGCTAACCCCCTTTTATTTAAAGTAGGAGCACGTTATCGGTTGATATTCTGTTAGCAAACACCTGGTAAGCATTCATGGCTTGCTGCCTATATTTTTTTGATTCCTCATCTGTTCTCGCTTAACAAAATGTCATACCAGTTGTCCTAGGGACCAATGCAGGGTTGTGTGAGGCGATGCACATTCAATAATGTGATTTAATTAGTCACTTTGCTGTCAAATGCTAGTTATGTGTGATGTTCTCTTTTTTTAAGCCTTACCAGTAGTTTTGTGCTAGAAAATAGTGACCTTAAACACAGGTTACAACATTTCTTTAAATAATTAATTTTTCCATTACTTGGAGTGCATTTGCTGTCAGATAGTGTTGGTTTTTCTGCATTGCAGTCAATGGTAAGAATGAAAACCCCAGTTTAGGGGGTTTGTTTTATTACATACATTTTAAGAATTTTCCGTCAGATGTTTAAACCCAGTTTGAAATGTCCTTCAAATGTCTCCTTACCACTGCATACCACTTTCTGTACAGGACTGGAGATCAAGGTCTGAAAGTCATTTACAGTAGGATTGTTAATAATATCTGACATACGGTATTTACAATACATCCAGTGGCATACTGGTATGATTAAGCATGGCAAGAGGAGCTTGCAGTGTGTTTAAAGAAGAGATCTTAATGTGGTTTTCAGGTTCCTGTTGACCACATGTTTATTTAATTAAGAGCTTTTTTAGTAGCTGAATGAATTAATTCTTAAACACACTTTTTGAGTGGGTTTAATCCTCAAGAGCAGTGGTGCACAACTCGGTCCTGGAGGGCCGGTGTCCCTGCAGGTTTTTATTCCAGCTGAACCCTAAACTACTTTATTGGACCTTATTAGAAGCTTAATTGGTCCAATTAACTAATTTAGGGTATGATTAGAACAAAAACCAGGAGGGACACTGGCCCTCCATGACCTGTTGTGCACCACTGCTCAAGAGCATTCAGCCTTTTTCAATCTTTTTAGAAAAATGCCCTAAATGTGGCTTCCTTATACAGGCTACTGGCAGTCAATATAGTAGCTAATATAGACCAAGCTTTCATTGTTGTGAGGTAAGTGGACTATTTTTACCTAGACCAAACAGGTAGACTCCCACCAATACTAACCGAACACTACAGGGATGGAAATAAGACTCTTATTGCATAGCAGTTTCCCCCATTCCAGGTTTTAAAATTAGCCAGATTAGCCACAGTGTACAAGCTCAGGTGTGTCTTATTAAACTTCTAGTAAAACCAGGAATTATTTCCATCCCTACACTAACTAGACTCTTCAATATAGCTTTAAACAGTGACTCCAATTCCAAGTAGCCTACAGTGATCCGGTGCAAGATGTAACATACAAACCCATTTAAAAATGTCTTCATAACCAGGTTAACTGTTACTGTGGTCAATTAACTACAGGTAATGCGTCGGGAATGATTTAAGTAATTCAAAGTAGGCACACATGTTGGCATAGGTACTTTGGAATCAACTCTCTTTTCTTCATTGCTGAGCCGAGGTAGAACTGGAACTGGGGTCTGATGATCAGTGTGGGTAGTTCCTGTACTTTTCTAAATTCAACAGTAAGCCACCAAAGAATCTGTCGCCTCTGTGGGAAGATTCAGTTAACTAATACATCACCACTGTTTTTTTTTGTTTGTTTGTTTTTTTTGCTTGTAGTGCAGCTACAATGTTTTTGCTAACACGTGAGTGTGTTGGGGAGGAGACTATAGTTTGATTAAAATAATGCAGATTATAAGATTTTGTATTTTTATTAAAGCTTCCCTTTGGAATTGATATTCCATGATGTATTTTAAACTCATTTAATTTACACAGTGCCTTAAAGGCCGTTAAGAATCATTAAATATTTTGATTGCTAACATTTTCTGATGTTTTAGTTCAGCAAATGAATAAGCCAGTGGTTGGGGAGAGTGTGGGTCTCTCTCATCTTTTCATAAAAAGTCAGATTATGGTGATTGTATAACAGCGAATGTGAATGGGAACCCTGTTTTGTGTGTGCCTCAACTATGCCTGTCAATTCTGAACTGCCAAAGGAAGAAATGATCAACCAAAGCATTCAATCAGATCTGATGAGTATGGTATATAGACGTTCGAGTGAGGTAATGGATTGGGACTGCTTGCCTTGTACCTGATGATGGTGAAAAGGGAAGCGATTATCTGAAAACATGTGAGACGGGGATTGATAGGGCAACCCAGCGCACTGGTGGAGACTAGACCTGAAAACAACTGGGTAAAAGATTGAGGTTCATGATGCCAGCAATTTAAACTGAACAGGATGTCTTGTGGTGGTCTTCATTAGCTTACATGTAAATCTATAATACTGCGTACCAAAACCAAATCCATCTTGATCTGTTTCATCTTTATACAATAAATTCACAAGCATGGATGTTTTCTTTTTAGAAATTCTAAAGTTTAATGGGCCACACTGCTGTAGGAGCTGCATATAGAGCGTCCTTCCTTTTCATAGAATTTTCAAATTAAAAAGATGTTTCAATGTTCTGAAAGGATGTGCACATTGAGAATTCAAGGTTACAGTTGAAACTCATTATTTCTCCTTCGCATATTGTCATTGTCACTTACACCTTTTCCGTGCCTGATTTCCCATTTCTAAAAATTACTGTCTTGACCTTGGAAGGTTAATTAAAATGAAGTTCTGTCATCAGCAATATTTCATTGGCAGAGACAGCAATTACCTATGCAATTAAGAGCAGATTAAAATCATGTGCGTTCACCTTGTATTCTGTGAAATTTTATATTGATAAATTAAACAAGACAGTGAAGTAGTGCTTTAAACATAACATGTTAAAACATACATTATTATTTATTTCTTTGCAGACGCCCTTATCCAGGGCAACGTACAATTGTTACAAGATATCACATTATTTTTACATACAATGACATTATTTTTTTACATATAATTACCCATTTATACAGTTGGGTTTTTACTGGAGCAATCTAGGTAAAGTACCTTGCTCAAGGGTACAGCAGCAGTGTCCCCCCACCTGGGATTGAACCCACGCCCCTCCGGTCAAGAGTCCAGAGCCCTAACCACTACTCCACACTGCTGCCCACTGCTGATACATGTAAGGTAAATAACTCTTCTTGACTTTTTCTAGACAAGGTCTTCTGAAACGGGCTCTCTCTCAGCACAGATACCCCCTAAAACAAGGACAGCTGGTAGTACAAATTACCTGGAGTGTGACGAGTATGGTGTGACTTCCATCTCAGAACAGTGAACCAAACATTCAGGACAGTGGCCATGATTCTATTACATTGACAACCATATAATGTGGAAGTGACAATAAAATACTTCATAAAGTGTATGTGTAGGTACTCCACAAAGACGTGTCTCCATTCAACACTGGTTGTAGCATTTTTCCGAAAGCTGTGTTAAATGCTTAATGTTAGTACTGCTGATAGTTGTTTAAAACACATCCTGTACAATCCCCTGTTAGGTCTGATGTATCAACATGCACATAATGTATGCCATGGCCCGCAATTTCAATATAATTTTATATTCATAATACTGTATATTAATTTGACATTAATGTTGTTTATTAATGTAATCTATGTATGTTTTATGAACGTCATGTTGACACTGCAGTTTGCTGACTTCTGTGCATTAGAAAGCCTTCATCCTGGTCTTTTGTGAGTTTCCATATCCTGTGATTCAATTCAAACGTGATTCAGAGTTTGCAGGAAAAAAAAAAGTTTTTATCATGTTTATGCACACTTTAGATTTTTCCCACTACTTTCAAATGAAACTTGGAGGTCAATTTCCATCAAATGTATAATACTTTTTTCATTGTTCGCTACTCTTTATGCTAACACAGGTGGATGGAAACAGTGCCAGTATTATGGGATGTTGACTATAGAAACTCAAACCCCAGTGCATAGTGAAATACTGTGGACAGGATGTGCCTTCTATACTACTGTTTAAAAGCTCACTCTGTCAAAGGGAAGTGGGCTGTGCACAGTTATAATTCATTTTGTGTGGAGGAAGGAAAAAAGTTCAAATGAATTAAATTGCAAATATCACAGCTCAGGCCATTATTCTGTACAACTGAGTGCAGATTATTATTGATCATTGAATGCATCAGGACAGCGGCACTTCTCAATTTGAACATTTATTTATTTTTTAATACGGTGCATTGTTCAAATCACCCAGCATACTGGTGGTCTTTAATATAGTAATACAGTGAAATGGTCAGTCCACACACGATTCAGTTTCTATACAAGATGATCAAATCGCTTTGTCATCGCCACAGGTGCTTGTCACCCTTCATTTTTCATAAGATTTTGGGAAATGTTATTGGTTCCAATAGGTTTCCAGTTCTTTATGCTTCTTGTATTTTCATCACTGTCAGTTCTGCATTTTTTACTCCATTAATCAATACTTCAGAATTTATCTTCTCCCCCACCTGGCAACACTCCAGAACTATTTACCATGCAAGGGTTTCATTTATTCTCAGTTCTCCTATCTTTTTTTTAATGCTGCACCACATTCAAAATGTGGAGATTGAATACTGGATTCTTCTGCCTATTTTCAGCACACCTTTGGGGTAGATGTAAGGATACGCGCAAAGTGATTTGCGGGTGCAAAACCCCCATAATTCTGCCATAAATCGTATTTAGCAGCCATGAAGTCCGATTTTGCTGGTCGCTAAAAATGCGGCATATGTAAAGAATAGTGTTCACCTGGCGTTCTGCACTCGCCATCAAATTTACACTTTGCCATCATTAATCCATTAAAATGATATTGAAATGCATTCAAATGACGAAAAGAGCATGGAATTGGGCGGGATCTGGATACTAAGTGGGCGCAAGCATTATAATGTGATGTAAGGACTTTGCCTTGTACTTAAGCAATTGCAAAAACTTTACACCTCTTCTTACAAGGTGCAGACCATTGTAGAAGCGAGTAATTAAGAGCTGTATAAAAGCACACACCTGCAGAGATCTGTCATTGGTTTCAGGATGGCTGGATGTCCTACTAAAAAGGACAGGCCAATACATATAATTTCCTAAGGATACTAGCATAACTGATGTTGGCTGAGGCTTTTCCAAACAACTCTGTTTCATTCTGAGTGACCTCAGCCATAAGGACTCTCAGCTCCTTCTTTTCTTTTCCTATGAATTTCTTTTTAATTTTTTTTATATTTTACTGCTCTCTGTACTCCTAACTCTTGCACACAGAGCAAAATAAAAATGTTAAACCAAAAATAATCACTGACACCAAACAAACTGGTCAGGCTGGGCAGTCGCCTTCACTGAACCTACAAGTTTAGTTTCGTTTTAGCTCTTTGATTCTTCGCTGCTCGTTCCTCCTCTGAACTCCCACACGAACATGGAGAGCTGCAGGCTTTTTATATTGTGGCCGAGGGGTTTAACTAGTTAGTAATTTTCCTGTTACCCCTCGGCCACAATCTGCACAAGTTTATTAATTATGTGTGACTGCCGGCTAGATTAACAACGCACTAGCTGACAGCCACATATTACCACAAGGTTTCATATTTAAACAAAACAAAACAAAAACACACAACATTTCAGCATCATAAATAATAAAATAATAACAAAAACGCACGACTTTTGCCGTCATTTAAAAAATACAATACATAAATCATAATAAACAAATACAAAATACAGGGGCGGAGGGGAGAAACCCCGTTCTAAAAATAAATAAATCCGTACAGGGCTGCTTGCCCTGTTACAGGCACGTTTCAGTTATCTGTTCTTTTAGATAAAGAATAAGTTTGTGTAGCCTGTTAACAAGAAACGACTGACAGAATCATTAAATATTGCAATAAGGTTCCACTGAAGATACAATTAGGTACAGAATTAAGTTGAGGCCCAGTCTGATTATTTTAGAGGTTTGTATCCTTTGTTTGTGTAATTTAGCCTTTGAGATCAATTTCAAGTACCGGTAGGGTCTTTCCAAAGACTGCCCAAATCTGAGACACAGCTGGTTTCTGCATAAATAAATAAAACCATGCCATGTGGTGTGAGAACAGGATGCTGTTATTTGAATTTCCTCTTTAACTATATTTTTATGGTAACTTACTCTAATTTTGCTAACTGAAAGTTAAGTCTAAATGTAATTACATAAATACAGTTGTGTTGTGATTTTTTTTTTAGAAACTTTTATTTGGTACTTGGTGTGTTAACAGCACCCTACAAGTTGGTGCAACTTTTCATTTTCTAGATTTGTTTTTGGGAACAAAAATATTTTTTAGACAGATGTATGTTTAAATTTTCAGGTTTTGGTTGACATGTATGGATTTTAGGACTCCCCAGTGTTGTAAGGGTCACTTAGGATTGACTGATAGATTAGCCATGATACACGCAGAGCTCATTTTCATATGCTTGCTATATTCTTCTTCAAAGTATATCGGTAGAGGTTCAAAAATAAATACACAAAATAAAATAAAAGCTTTGAGAATAATTGCAAAACATTTTTTCTATGAATTTCGAAAATAAACAACATTGTTAGGTATGTTTTAATTTCAAATATGTACATCTTTGTAAGCAAAAACTAAATTAATTTTAGAAAAGCACAATAAAGAAACCTTCCCTTACACTTAAAAATATATCATATTTCACGTTCCACTGAACTGAACATGTCAAGTGTGGCTCTAATAGTCAAAGAAGACCGAAGGCAAGTACGGAATATGTATCCTTGAGTTCTGTTTCCAATACTGCATACATCCTTGGAGATGGCTTTCTTTTCATCCATCTCTTGTTCAGATTCTCTAAAAACATTTCCAATTAGAGTAAACTCAATTCACTTATTTTTAAGAAATCTGTTACTGGCTCTTTTTTTGTGAACGTTTGAATTAGTTATGCTGTTATATGAATCTTTGCAAATACTGCACTGTGATTTGTTGATTTCTGATATATGATTTATAATAGTTATACAGTGTAATAATGCCAGATATTCCATCATTGTATTTTGCCTTACAAGTTACAAATCAACCCCATATTTGCCAAAATTGCAGTACAGTACTTCTTATCCTGTTTATAGATGTCATCCCTTGCATAGAACACCACACCACATTCCAATATTCAAAAATCAAATCAAAACAAATATTTTCAAAATTACACAAACACAAGAGCAACAAATGAAATCACTACATCTGAACAAGGTAAAATACATTGACTCCTTTTAATGCTTCTGGCGCAAGTTTCTCCAGCTGAACTTTTCTTTTTTAAAAATTCGACTCACCAGGACACAGGAGGAGAAGGAGAGGGAGAGGGGGAGGGTGGATTACAAAAATATTAGAATTAATGTCATTATTTTTCACGGCCCTCCTGCCCAAACTGATGAAGGCATTAGCTGAAACTTCAATCTGTGCAAAACATGGACTCAAACTACCGGTATGCTGTATGTGTTGACACAAAAGTGTATCCTGTGTCTGGAATTTCGATTGGATATCGCCATTTAACAAAATAACAATAAACTGCACTGTTTTATCTGATTTGAATGCACATCAACCATGTCTTGAATTCCTTAAGATTCACAGCTCTGTCTTCACTGTTTTTCTTTCTCTACTCCTGTCACCTTTGATGTCATTAGACATGACTTCTTTTTATAAATTCATGCAGCCTACTGGTGATGTGATGTCTGGTTTGACCCGTTATACAGTAACAGAGCTATAAAAAGGAGTGAGGAATGTTTGGAGAGAGAGCAACAGTGATGAGTAGAGAAAGATGTAACAAGATAGCATCGGACTGAGGTAATCATGATCTTTTAAGACCCATGATCATGACCAATACCTTTTAGAATCTTATGAGGCTCTACACAGTGGAATGTTGGTTAACCCCTTTGCGCAGTAAACTCGCTGAGGTCTTCTGACCTTACACTGCATACTGTATGGTCCGTGCTCTTTTAAATTGTTTCGGACATCTGCAACCCTGTGTGAATATATTTGATTAGTTTTATACTAAATGTAAATGTTCAAAAACGTACAAAAAGTTTCATATCAGTTGAAAATGGGTTTGGAAGACAAATAAGTATTTTGGCAAAAATCTAAGATGCTCATTTCAGTAAGGATTAGCTAACTTTGAAATGCTGGCTCTGAGATTCTGAACAACTTCTCAGAAATCCGAAATGACTGACACTGTTTTCGTTAGTTGACTTTCTTTCTGTTTGTGTGTGTGTGTGTGTGTGTGTGTGTGTGTGTGTGTGATTGTAATCTGTTTGGCAGTGCTGTCTTGATAAAAGTGTTGTAAACAGAAATGAGAATGCAATGCCAGCAATGGTTTCCTTTTGCATTGTCAACCTGTTGTGAGACCAAGAGACAGACGAGTGTGCTAAAGTGAAACCCTGGCATTGCATTTGAGTTTCTTTAGTATTAATTTGTATGTACAACTTAGACCACATTGTCAATGGTTTGAAGGAGAAAAGTTAAAAACAGATTTGTATTAACAGGTGTGTTTGTCATGATTTTAAAACAGTTATGTCCAAGAGACACAAATACAAAGAATAATGTTATCTTGTCAAATACAACTGTCGCATCTGTGAAACATCTGGATGTAGCAGATTTACTAATGCCAGAAGTGCCCCCAAATTTTTTTTTTTGTAAATGTGGCTGTGGCATTGTGACGAAGTGCCCGCCCCTGTGTGTATTTCCTGTTATATGTTGCGTGTGTGTGTTAATGTTGGTGTATTGTAGTTGGTACACGGGATAAACGGGTCTGTGTTTCACGTGTTAAATAAAATGTATAATTGTATTTGGGCACGGGATTGCACATCGCATCACGTGCAGATAAAATGTGTATAATGTGTGTCACGGGATTGCACTTAATTAATTCACGTGCAGTTGTACCGAGATTCCAACTGAATGATTGACTAGCAATCGAGTCTCGGCATAAAAACAGCATTTTTTCCCTCACTCGGGGTTGTGTGTTCGGTGAGTGGAGAACGGGATAGGAGACGGAGGTAATAATTGTAAAAGTAATACGTAGTTAAATCTGCTCACCGTGTTTTGTCTGTATAGTTCGTTTTGTTTGTCTTTTTGTTTTGGCAACGAGTGCCTTGTCCTGTGTGTTTTTGTCTTACAACCTTTTTATTTTCTGTTCTGTTTATTTATTAAATGCTGAGCGAAAGCATTCGCTCAGCTCCACCAAACTCCACCTCTCGTTTTGTTTATTTATTTCCTGGCTCTGGTCTGACGTCACCCACGCCGGCCGTCTTTGTGACAGGCATTTACAGAGAAAGCAGCAATAACTTCGCTATGCTTGCTCTCTATCACAGCTTTGTCTCTGCCAAGGAAGTAGCACTGCTAGGAGCAGATAGATTCATAACCCAGCATATCTATATGCCCAGGTACTGATTGTATTTACCAGTTCTGCTGCTGTCAAAGTTATTCACAAAGCTTTAACTCCTGTGGCCATTTAAGTCTGTCTGGTGCTGAATTCAAGAAAGATGTTTGTGACGCCATTCCACACTTTGTTACATGAACACATTCTCTCCTCCTAAATGTGTTAGTTTTAAATCTTAAAATCCCAAAGTTAAAGGTTACATTCGTATTTGATCAATAGACTGTCTTGTGATATGTGCACTCCTTTTTAAAGACAATTAGAACAGGTTTCACTTTTCTTATTTTTGACTACTTTTTTTTTTTAATCTTTTGACAAATTTTGTGACTAATCAATCATTAGTCACAAAATTGCAGAGATTGCAGAGATTTGGTTGAAGGAGCACTACTGGAATGACTTGAGATGCAGCTCTAGCTGAGAAACAGCTTCACTTGACAGCTGGCACCAGGGCTTACCACAGGAGGAAACTAATGTATTGCCCCTGTGAGCTCAGGATGTGAAGCTTAATCCCGCCTCTGCTCTAACCTGCCCTGCGCTGATCCAGAATCTGCTGAGTGACTTGGAGTGGTTCTCTGCAGCACCCACAGCATGAAAGAGGGAGTGCTTACCCTTTTTCAGGGGTTAATGGTTTGATATTTCGCTACCAGTTGTGCAGCTGACTGACAGAGGAGAAACAGTGAGTCATAGGCACAGAGAAGACCACCTAAACCTTCTACATCTAACAGTTAGACATGGAGTTAGATAGCGGTATCTAATAAGATGAAATAATGAATGCAGTTCTACCACATTCCTTTCTATCATATCATAGACCACCCCCTCACCCAACTGACCAACAATTTTTACCCAAAGTAATTTCATACATATTTATTGCATACAGTAAAACTTTTTTTTTTTTTTTTTTTGCTGTAGCCCATTTCCTAAAATCCAACGTAAGGTTGTATGGCAAGTTGTATAAGACACATGTTCCATCCTCACAGTCTCAGTATTAATAAATGATAACATGTAGTTAATGTACCTATATTTTAAAGTGTATCTGTTAAAGAGTCATGTTTAAATTAGGGTTGTCAATTAATCTCAGTTAACTTCTGCGATTTAACACGTTTTTGGGGCGATTTTTTTTTTTTTTTTAATGCACGTTAATCGCACTCCTGTCTTGTCCCTCTCAGCATACTGTAATTAATTTACTGCGGCACCATTGTAGTGCATGTCAGGATTGAATGAGTAGTCATCGTCAGAATATAAAATTAGTCACGGAACCGCATTATGTAGCAAAGAACTCAAATTGAAGGACTTGTGAATGGGACCTTTGATGGTACATTGGATATAAAGAGGGTAACTTGTATCTGCTGTCAAAGTGAGTTCCAGTATCACAGAAGTGCATCTCGTCTGCTGTACCACCTGCGTGCTCAACCAACGTGCTTTCACTTAGAAAAACTACTAGAAATTATATTTTGATGCTACAGACAACAACAAATGAAACCTGTCAGTTTCGACAGAGTACTCTTTTAGAAGTTTCAGCACTGATGCAAACCCATGAATCAAGCTAAGTAAGATACTACAACCAGAGCTGTTGGATAGCTACCGACTGCAGACCTGTTAATTTAACATTGTAGCTTTGTTTTATTTCAAAAACCACATTTATTTTTAAAATATATTATTTACAATTATGGAGGATATAACTGTTACTAAGTGAATGTTTTGTTTTATTTAGGCAATTTCAAATTATTAATAAAAGATCATTTAATAATAATAATAATAATAATAATAATAATAATAATAATAATAATAATAATAATAATAATAATTAGTAGTCGTAGTATTTAAACGGCAATGAAAAACATCTGTTTATGAGTAAAGGAAACTGATCATTGTAAATGCTGTAAAGTGAGTAATAAACTGACTTCATTGTGATTTAGCAGTTGGTTCAAACAATTTAACAACAATGCTGGATTGTAAATATTATATAAAACTATAAATTATGAAAATAATGATAATAGCATCAGTAATAAAACAAACTTAAATGTGATGGATGCAGTAATTATATCAAAAATATGTGATTAAAACCAAGATTAACTGAGATTCTTAATTTTTAAAATCAAGATTCATCACAATTTTTTTTATAATCGCTTGACAGGTAAATAGAAATGAATAAGAATGCAGTGAGTTAGAACATTATGCAAATTCTGTGAGATTCCGAATGATTGACAGTAACATGCCTGTAGAGGTTTCAGTGATGGTCTGTGCAGAATAACAAGGCATTGATGACTACACAGACAGCCTCAGATTAATTGGGTTTGGCAGCTCACTCAGGGACCCGCATGATCTCTTAAATTTTGTCTATCCTGACAGCCCTGCCATGCTTAAGGCAATCCTAGTCTGGACTGTCTGACTGCATTACTGTCACATTAATACACTTCAGTGAACACCATTGTAATGTAGTTTACTTGTCAGCAGTAATGCATTATATTGCAATAATGTTTTTCTTATATACTATTAATTTTTCATTTTTGCAATAAGTGTAACAGTAAATTGATGCTGTGGTGCAAAACGTACCCAAGAGGCTGCAATGCCCCTCTTTACAATAAAATCAATCAGTAATTTTAGCCATTTGTAGGCAGTATATTTTTCCATCACAGTAATGCATATTCCATATTAAACAGTGTGGAGACGTTCTGATAAGGATCCTTTTTTTCCATGTTGTATGTAGGCTAAGCCTATAAAAAACAAACAGCCCATGGCTTTGGATAAATGTGGTCTCCTCTAACTGGCCTTCTCCAATATGATTATGTTAATGTAGTCTGTTCCTAAAAGGCAACCTATCGCCTAAAACAGGTGGTTTCCTTCAACAGGTGGTCATTTAATACAGGCTTAAACTGCACATTTATATTGAGGTTATCTTGCGTTTCCTGCCTGTTCAGTATCCCTTAATAGTTGTTCTGAATGCTTCTGTGCTATATTGTCATTTCTGATATAATCTTCATTCACATGTTTTATAAGTGGATCCTGACTCCTGACTCCTACGCCTTGCTGAGGGCAAATTCACAGTTTTGATTAGTTCATCTGTCCACAATGTTTGCATGTATTCCTGAAACCAAGGAAGCCATATAAAACCGCCCACTCGCTGCTCACTACCGGCTCCTCTGCACTAACTAATTAACTTAGACTTGTAAACCATTATCACATATGATCTTGTGGAGGCAGGATGTTTTATTATTATGCTGGACTTGTGTTATTGAAGGACATCGGAACCGCCATTTGTGTCTTAAGGTTAATCATTATTACATCAAATTTGTTTTATAAGATTTGATATTTTTAAATTTAGAAAATGCCCACCATATCATTTAAATACAAAACCAGTTTAAAGCATTGCATTAAAACATTGCCCCTCACAATATGGGTGGTGTACACAGTAAAAGGTCTTTGAGGGGATATTTAAATTTAATTTATAATTTTAAAATATTTGTTGCCAATGCGTAGTTTATATTGTGTGTGTTTTCTGTAAAGTAAAATTGACAAACAGAGAACTGAAATGCATTTATTGAATAAAGATCAAACTAAATAGGACTTTTCAAATGTCCTTGTGAAATAAAATGCACAAACCCACTCAAAGAAAGAAATGGCATATTGTCATGATTCAAGGTAATGTTAATTCAGTAGCAAAGCTTCAATATCTGCCTGGTGCGAGTGGTGTGGAGAAAAAGTGAAAGTCCAAACAGTGTTATACTCCCAAAAACGTCCGGGTTTATTTAAAGGAAATACAAAAGGGCCGCGCCTCTACCAGTGATGGTATCGGGGGGGAACAAACAAAAACAATAATAAGAAGTAGTAATCCCCAATCCACAGTTCCATGCATGAAAGTGTGCTCCTCAATCTGCGGGGTGGTGGTGAGTGCTGGTGTCGTGAGGTGAGGGTAGTGCTCCGTTATTTAGGCTGGCTCCGTGGCTGCAGCCCCTGGCTCCTTACTCCTCCTCCTCCTCCTCCTCCTCCTCTACAAAACACAAACAAACAAACACTCCATCCGTAGGTTACATTCTCAGTGCAAGGCGGCGTACTGACGTAGCTGCTTCCCCTTTGTACCCACAAACTCCTCCCTGCAATCAACCCGTCGCCGTGGATTCTCCAATAGAGGGCCGTCCCACAGCTGATTGCAATGGAGTCTTTCCGGATACGTGAAACTACATCTAGGAGGCAGCATACCACCATCCTTACACAGCGCCCTTTCTGGTCGGGAGGGAGATTTACAACATCGATCCTTTCTTTATGACACTGCCTTTCAAAGATTATGAATACTAAACTGTAGACTGTAACTTACACTTCCAATCAAACATAATGGATTTTTTCATCTAGATTGAAACATTTAAGACAATCCCCTACAAGTAATATAATAGTTTGAAAAGTTGTGATCTCTGAATGGAAGAAAAGGAAATGTATACAGGGTACAAGGTTAAAGAAGGAGGGAGGCGGGGGCGGGCACAAACACTCTTATTAAGCCCTGAGGCGAGAATATCCTATGGTGCAAAAAAAAAAAAAAAAAAGTTTCTTTGCTTTAAATGATTACAGGCTTAATCAAGAACACATACGTAATCATCCAGGACGTGAACATTTACAATTACCTTTAAACTAACGGATAGCACATAAAGAATACTTTTCAAATGGAAAAAATAACATCAAACAATGTGTACTTCCCATGTTCTTTGAATGATCATTACAGATTAGTGAATTTAAATCTGAAAAAAATCCATCTCTTGGTATTTCAGTAGAAAATATCTTAAGGATATACAAGAAGGATGTATACAGTCCATGAATGGTTGTGAAAACATCTACTGCAAAACTTCTCTGTTTAAAATACATTTGAATGGCATTCAAGGTCAGTCTGAGAAAAGGTTAAATTACAACACATTCCAGTTCATCTTGCCTTTATAGGATTATCAATTTAAACTCTTTAACCATTCATGAATTCAAGGAGGTTTAACTGAATTACTGCACACCTTCAGTTCAAAAGCTATATTTCTAGTTCATTTTTTCTATGGCATGCTATTTGGAGAAATCACAAAAAAATACACTGGCCATACATCGAGAGATAATAGGATTTTTTTTATAATAAAATGTATATTTTAATAAAAGATTAGTGTCTCTACATCAATATCTTCAAAATGTGTAACCCTAGGTAACTTCTCTTGGGCAGTTTTAGGGTTGATGAAAATATTAACCTTATTAATAACAGCTTTTCAGACCAAGACAAGACATTTCTGATAATTTCAACAGAGCATGCAAAATGGGCAGCAGTGTGGAGTAGTGGTTAGGGCTCTGGACTCTTGACCGGAGGGTTGTGGGTTCAATCCCCACTGCTGCTGTACCCTTGAGCAAGGTACTTTACCTAGATTGCTCTAGTAAAAACCCAACTGTATAAATGGGTAATTGTATGTAAAAATAATGTGATATCTTGTAAGTCGCCCTGAATAAGGGCGTCTGCAAATAAATAATAATAATAATAAATTGAGAAAATGTGTCTTAAATTAGTATATATATATATATATATATATATATATATATATATATATATATATATAAAATGACACACAATGATATGTTAATCACTAGATACCAGCAAAAAATAATGAGACACATCTTGTAAATATAAAGCAATTTCCAATGTTTCTTCAAATTACAGATATTACCTCTCTTAAAAGGTAGAAATTGTATACATGTTTTACTGGTTGTCATATTAAAACGTGTGTTACCAATATATGTGAGCATTTGAAATAGGTCAAACATTTTATTTGTGGAGATAACCATACTATTTGGTGAAAGCTGGACACCACAAATTGTACTGGTGCCAAACAAAACATCAATAAAAAGAAAATATTAGAACTGGCTGAGATTTTCATCTCAATTTAAACAGCAAAAGATGAATGATTTAAGAAGGTTTAATAACACCACGTGACTGTTTTCATCCCAAGTAATGTATGCAAAGACCCTGAGGCATTTCCATGTTGCTCGCTTCAGCAAGCTATCTGATAGAAGCGCAAGTATGTGAGAAAGATATCTCAAGAGCTCTGGGAGAAATGCAGTACTAAACCAGTGTGATTCTAAAGAAATCCGCACTGCATCGTTAACTGCTTGACATCTGTTCCATTCAATTATCTAACTGCATGTCACACTGCGTTGAGAATTGGGTGTGGCTATTGTCTTTCCTGTTTAGAAGTGTTGTGTTTAAATCTCCAAAGAAAACGGGTTGAACTAACCAGGAAACTAGCCTTTCCTATTTATTTACCCAAAATAAATATTTTATCAACTGAAACATCATTTTTAAAAAAATGCATACATTTACAAATGTTCGATAACTAATAGTTTGCATTTACAGCTCTAAAAATGAGTCCTGTTGAAATGTGGATGAGTCATGTTAATCTGATGTCACCTTTTGCTACACTACCCTATACTGTTGCATCTGCCAAGCAAATGCCATCAATTGAAAGCTCACTGTTGCATCCCTGAAGGATGAATGTGTTTTCAGAGCTAAGAGCACCCCCATATCGGACGCATCACTGATTGTCATACAATACAATACACTTGTTTGTCCGTGACCTTTTTATTTATTTATTAAGACATTCTGTATATGATGTTATACAGGAATGTTGCATCCCACATCTTATAGATTTTAATTAAAACATGCTGTATCAGTTGGATTTCATGGTTCGGTAAACGCTTAGTTAAAAAAGAGAAATGAGCTCATTATTATAATAGAGGTAATTATTATAAACATGCCAGTAAGATTTATTTTAAAAGCATGCAGTTTCCACGGTTCTGGAGCCAAATGTTATTTAAAACAAGCTTATAAAGGAATATTTGCAATACTTTTAGTTCCTGTGTAAATTCATTTGGATTGACCTTTGTTTTGAGGATAATTTTTCATCAAATGTTTTAAAAAAAATAATCTAAATGACAGAAAATCTAAGCCAGTTCAGAACTGTCAAGAGAGATCTGCTTTTATATTTCTAACTCAAGAACCCCTGCTAGCCAGGACTGTCAGACAAAGAGAAGTCAAGGGGAGTAGGCCTTTCTAGTGCCTGTTGTTGATTTGACTGTGAGATTTACTGCCCTAAAAATTTAGATACGGTTTGGATAATATGAGAAGTGGTGCCTATCTTTCAGAACCCTTTATTAGGTACTTTTAATTGCAGGCATTAGAACTTTGCTGTACTTGACGATGACTAAGACAGTGGATTGACCGCGATTCCATTCTATTTAGTTAATATCCCATTTAGCACATTATTGATCCAGGCCCAAATGTATTTCACAAATGTAACCTTCTGCATGTTTGCATGTTTTTTTTTTCACTGTGTAGTTTCTTACAAGGCTCAGCTGGATGTAAAGGGATTTATTTATATATATATATATATATATATATATTATAGCAACAGCTTGCTCATTTTAATTAAATAGGCTTAGCTTGGTATGTTTAAGCTATGAAAGGACTGGTGTCCTTGGGCTGTATTAGCAACTGCACACATCAAGGTCCTGCCCTTGAAAACTAATGCAGTTCCACCTTTTAGTGATTTTGTATTGACAGACACACAGATGCTTTTCTATGGACCTCTTGGCGCTGTTATTGAAAAACAGTTGAATAATTAATCAAGAAATGACATGCAAGTGCAGGAGACCCTACTGCTGATTAGGATAAGCATTGGGGGACGGATGCACATTATCTCTTCGTCTTTGCTAATCCTTTTTGCTGTACAATCACAGTTGAAGGAACTCGCACTAATGCTGAGCTGATTTATTTTCACTCTCACTCACGGGACAGTGTAATTGATATCAAATGTGAGATTATAAATACAGCCTGCGATAATGTGAATGTTTAATTCCTGCAAGGCGATCCTTGGGGAGAGATTTAAGTAAGGCAATAACTGTATCCTTTTCCAAACAGTGCAAGTGCAGATATCCTAGTTATTTATATTTAAATATGCACTTTGTTCATTGTTAGATTCCTGATGTGCTCTTACCTGGCTGACACCACAACAAATCAAGTTCATACAATTTAAATCTTGGAGCAGAGGTTAAAGCAAAACCCAGTGTCTTAAAGGGGGGAAAATGCCATTGGTTCACTATTCATTTATTTTCTATCTTTCTGTTTGTTTAAACATAGGCATCCACTGTATTGAGCTGCTTGCCCCTTTCCAGAATAGTACCGTGGTTGACAACCTCTCACCAGCCAAACTCAAGAGAGGGGTGTTAAACTAGATGAGTCAGGTTCACCTCCGTCTCTAGCCCTGCTGTTGTGAGATGTGGTAATAGCAACGGCCCATAGTACAGAATATCCCTTGAAAAGCATTGGATCCCTGCACAGTCACAGCAATAACATTTTTTTAAAAAATGGGGCTTGACACTAGCTGAATTCATAAGAAGGGAACTAAACTATATGAAACACAATGGTTTGGTGACAGTTAATTCTGGAGGATGCTAGTCCCAATCTGTAAGAAGTCAAAATCTGGAGTAGCATTGCATCCTTTTTACTAAATTTACCACAACAAGCAACTCCTATAACAAATAGCTGTTCTTGGGGTTTTTTTTTGATAATATTGTTGAGGGTTACCAAGTTTCACAAACTCTTTCATCTGAAGTGCCGTTTTCACTGTGAAAGGATGAAAGGAAATTAAAGCTGTTAATGTTATGGGAGTGGTACAAAGCATTTTAAAGATAATTTGAGGACACACATGTAACAGCACATACTGTATTCATGTGCTTCATATTCTAAAGGGTTAAAGCTTGTTACTTACATTTTTATCAATACTATTTCCAAGCTTTCATTCTCAGCTGGAAATATAAATCCACAATGCTTTATGGCTTGACTGTCTTTGAAAGTATACATTATTTAGAGCAGATGTTATTTTGCAGTCACAAATTAATTTCTTATGTGGTTTATTCATAAATGATTTATTGTCCTGTTTTAAAGGACTTCTATAGATTATTGCAGAATTTGAAAAAAAAGTGTTCCCTTGCAGCAGTGTATAAAACTAGAATTCCTAATGTAATCAAAACTCTGTCACTGTAGAATCAGATGCTATAATGTATAATAACCATTGTTGAAGAGAGAGGCTAGCACTCTGTGCTGCACTGCCATAGAATAATTTTGCAATATAAAAAAGCAGCCTACATATTTAAAGGACTAAAATGTATGAGGTCTGGAAAACATACTTGATGCGTCTTGAAAAGCATCTCAAAGAAATTAAAGGTGCTTCCTTTTCTCTTTTCCCATGCAAGGAGAAAGGTGCAAAAAATGATTTTATTCATAATCATTATTACCGCGCTTCCTTGTTATTTGCTGTCTGACTAACATATTAAAAACTGTGACTACATAAAAGTAAATTAGATTTTATAAGAGCAAAATGTCTTTAAATTAATTTTGAAGTCTTAGTTAAATATTGCCAGGAGACCAAATGATCTGAAAATAATCTGAACATAGAGAGCTTTCGGTCTTGATCTCTGTAGGGTTGTTTTAAAATGAGCAAAGGCTTCTGCCCTGAACATCAGTCCTGTTTTAACAGGATCGCTTCATTGGGAATCAGCAGGGAACTCGGTGGATTCGATGTAATCGCTTGCTGTCAGCGGTTAGATATCTCTGATCTTTTTCTGCCTGCTGGGCAAGCATGATGGAGAACATTCATTTGCAGCGCTGTGACTAAGCAGTTGAGAGACTTCTTATATACAGCTCTTTTTAAGGCTGGAAATTAAACGGGGATAAAGGGCTAGCCTTAATTAATCATGGTAATATAATTCAAAATGAACCATGGTGGCATCATCATGAAATGCATGCTGTAGAAGCCAAACTATCAATTGCATGATAAAATAAATATATAAAACATGTATTTATAGGGTTATTACTGTACTGATTGATTTTATTACCTGTAACTGTACAGAATCAAAAAGTAACAAGTAGATTAGGATCATTAACGCTGAACACATCATGAATCTAAAGAGAGCCTAGTCCTTACTGGTTTGGATTAGTGAGAATCTAGTGAGCCTGCTATATTGCAGTACAATCAACAATTCGACTTCTAACTAAGAGCAAACTTCTATTGCTTTGCAGCTTGCATGATATCTCAGACTGAAACCCCTTGCTATTTATAAAGACTGAATATTGCCTGGCTGCAGGCTGTAGAACTGGCCTGTGAACCTCTGACAGGCTTGGGACATCTAGTCATTCACTAGCCCCCCGGCAATCTCAGATGCCTGGAGTTTTCGTGATGCTGCGGCACCGATCAAATTGAGAAACAAAAATAGCTAATCCTAAAAATAAAAAAAATTGAGTCTGCACTTTCTTGTAATAAAATTAAAATATAAAACAGTGCAAGTGAAAAGAAGACCCATATACACAGTCAGTAACAGGGTGAATACTAATTGCATATCCTGTTTGCTTGCAACACTTAATTTTGTTTTATGGATAAAATCCTCCTTGAGTATTATAAACTCATGTTTCATCCTGATACAGTTTCTATGAAGAAGAGACATCTGCATTGCATTTTGCATTAGTAAAAAAAAATAAATGGCAGTAAGTCCAGGACACTTTTCAGGGGGAAATGTGGTTTTTAAGCAGTGACCTTTGATATTTCACATAAAAATGAAGGTGGCACTTAGTGGTCACACAGGTGAAAAACATAATGGTAGTACCTCAGACTTTACTTCATACACGTGTTTTGTAGTTTCTCATGGAATATTTAGACTTTATTTTTCATCAATATTTCAAAGCCAGGCCTTATTGGCCCCCTTATTTGAATAGTGTTTATTGGCTGGAATGCAGCCGTGGTCTAATAGCTGTTAATAAAATACCTGGGAGAAGCACCAACAAGAAGATCTTAATGCAACTCCTTCATAGCTTACAAGGGCTGTCTCCCTCATGGGATGAATATGCATTATATCTAAATCTAAACGGGTCGATGCCCTTCCCATACCCCCTTTTAAAACCTTCTCGCCTCACTCACGCTACAAGCAGCACTGGATTATGAATGACATCTACAAGTTCTGTTATAGCTGTGGGAGCACATAGCGAGCACTGTTTTACCTTCAAGGTTTTTTTTTTTTTATGGATCACCTTTTACAGGAAAAGTATAGACATTTGATACATTGACATATAGGGCAGCAGTGTGGAGTAGTGGTTAGGGCTCTGGACTCTTGACAGGAGGGTTGTGGGTTCAATCCCCAGTGGGGGACACTGCTGTTGTACCCTTGAGCAAGGTACTTTACCTAGATTGCTCCAGTAAAAACCCAACTGGATAAATGGGTAATTGTATGTAAAAAATAATGTGATATCTGTATAATGTGAAATAATGTGATATCTTGTAACAATTGTAAGTCGCCCTGGATAAGGGCGTCTGCTAAGAAATAAATAAATAAATATAGTTGGTAATATATAGACAGTAGCTGTATTTTTAAAAACACAATGGACACTGCCTTCAACAAAACGTATAATATTGAACAGTAAAAAAATAAATGAAATTCTTGAGTAACTGCTTTATTCTATAATATAGATTCCGTACTTCATAACCATATAATGTCACCATTCAGGAGTGATTAGTGCTCCTTCGGCTCGGCTCAGTAGATTCTTGTTGAAACGGTTTTCGTAGCCCAACTTAGCTGTGGAGGTGCTCTGATTTTGTTGAATGATGTGTGCAATCAGACGTGCCTTTATTCAAGGCAGAGGTACAACCGACATTACAGCTCATTTTTTTCTGTCATGCTTAGGTCAAGCAGAACAAATCCCTAGTTTAACTACATTACTGGGGAAATAGCTTCTCCACAGGGAATCGGTGTTACATGTTTGAAAAGAAATTGCCCCCTGTGTGTATGCAAATAGACCACGCATTTCTTGTTATTACGCTTTATACAGAGTGTACTTGGGCTATGATACGTCAACCCAATTGTTTTCCTGGGGGATGCGGTATTGGAATGCTTATAACCCAATGTATCATAACTTTAATATCATCTGCATCTAAAAGAAAAAAAAAGTGTGGTTAAAAATTGCTTAGAAGAGTCATACTGAATGATTCTTACAGTGGATTGTTTTAGCCAATTCTCTTTGTTCAGTCATTATTGGAGTGTTGAAACTCGGCTTGTTTTAGGAACCACACACATATTCTGTTCACTGTCTTTCATCTTTATTATTAAGTGGTCATTTAACAGATGCTTTTATTTAAATTTAAATATGCTGTATGTAATATTGCTAAAAATATCCTTGCCTGGCCCATATCTGAGTAAGCTTGAAAATAGGCAAGTTAGTAGCTTGACTGTGTAGTTTTTATTATGTTAGGCACATTTTTAACTTTGTTTAATAGTTCAGCCAATCTATGAAATCGATGCAACATTTCATTGTACATGTCAAATGAGAATGGAGACATAAATCCAACCGAAAAAAAATCTGAATGTCAGCATTAATGTAGAAACAGATTACGAATGCTATGCTTAAAAATCAAGTAGCCCCTTTTCAGCTGTAGACCGCAAGGACTAATCAGCTGCAAACCACTTTTCCACCCCAGTATAAATTATTGAACGTTCTACTTAGTACTTTCAGCAAGGCAGTTATGTAAGCAATCCGAGAATCTCGAGTTTGAAAAACGTCCTTACAATGATACATTTGTGACTCGTTTATTTTCATCCATGTATAAATAAGTTATAGTGAAGCCATTATTTAGAAATATGCTTAATTAAAATACTATTTATAAGATAAATGGCTGACAGTACATGGGCTGGAGCCTATTAATTTTTTATTGAAATGCAATTTATGTTTTTTTCTAGAGAAATGAACGAGTGTATGACAAGGCATTCCTCTATCCAATATATTTATACATTTTATCAAAGTGTTCATTATATCAAATTCTCTGGCCTTTTATGCTGGAGTCTGCTCAGTCAGGCTTTCTTGCCTCATATAAAGGACTGCTCATAAACTACTGCAATGGAATCACAAAGTTCTGGAGCAAAACACTCCATCTGAATATTAAAAACTGAAACTGAAGACTTGATTATCGTCAACAAAACACTTCCTGGAATAGCAATACTAAACTCAAAGAAATACATCATCACCATTAATAACACCCTCTAAAAACCACAAACCTCAATAGCTATCCGTTTACCCATCTGTGGGTAAAAAAAAAAAAAAGAATGTAAGTAAATGTGGTTTACAGTATCCTTGATGTATTCATAGTATTTCAGCAAAAACTGAGTGTATGAGCTTTGTATAAATGTAGGTATTACTATATACTTTTATGATGTAAACAAATGGGATTTAATGATACTTTGTGATGACTGGACCCGGTAGTCAAATGTAGCTGCCAATACTGGGAAATGGAAAAAGAGCATTCGACTGACATAATGCAGGGAGTAATTTACAGTCCCTTCACACACCAGTTAATCAATACATCAACCCATCCATCAACTGATGTTTAACGGGGGGTGTTATTTCCAGACAACCCAGACCACCCAAAGCGCTACATTACATTAGATTATGAAGATGCAAAGATTCAATTCATGTGCCTGACTGAACAGGAATATGCCTGATTTCACTTGGGAGTTCCACACCATACAAGGGTATATTTTCAGAAAGCTCTAGCACCAGTTGATTAGAGTGAATGTGTCAGTGGTCATAAGGATATAAACTCATCAAAGGATATATATAGGTACTGAGCTACTCTGATGTGGTGATGTCAACTGTATGGCCTAGCATGCCAACACCACTGGAAGACTACTTAGGTCTGGATTCTGCAATGCAATGCTACTCAATTGTTTGAGGCAGAAGGTGGCAAAGCCCACCTAGTCATTGGTAGTTAATATTTGGGGTGCAAGTGCATTTGTAAGATGTGTTGCTTGTTAAAATCGTTTGCCAATTTTTGAAAAGGAGACGACTTACCTATTCAAGAACACTACAAAGATTCTGATTGGTTAAATGGTCAGTAAATGGACCACCCCTTGTTATTTGTCATTCATAGAAGATTCATAATATATTGGGGTACCATTACTGTTGTGAGATGGCTTGCACACTAAAGTAATTAGCATTTCTTTGAAGAACAGACGGATATCTATTCAGGGATAACAATATATTTAGCAAGCAGTATTATCACTGTATAAAAACATGCATCTCTACTATGTACAGAACCGGTATTGCTGTCTCTACTACATAACAAAGTATATTTATTCAATGGTAAATTTTATATAATATATTAAAAAAATAACAAAGGACAGTGTTTAACACTGTAATTCCATGATGGGAGTCTGTGGCAGAGCAGGGCTCTGCCCTTGGAAATACTGGCAGGGATGGAGTTAAATTCTCCTCCCTGCCTAGGTTCATTGCGTCAGGTGGGAGCAATCAACCAATTAATTGTTCAATTAAGCACTCAGCCACCTGGCATAAAAGGAGGCCTCAGCCTCCCATTTTGGGAGGGAGAGTTCTAGAAGGAGAGGAAGGATAGTGTTTTCTGTGTGTGCTGTTTTCTGTTTGTTTTGCAACCAGTGAAGGCAACGCCCAGCCTGGATCTTGGCATTTTAAATCAGATGCATGTCATGTTAGAATCGGATAAGCAGTTTACCATATGATGCATACAGATCCTATTAGTGTCACAGCAGTAGGGCTGGAAACGCTTTGAATTCAGTTCTTCCCACAAGTGTGGAAGCAGAATATTCACTAGAGTGTTATGAATAAACCATTTGCAAGGGCTAACAAAGCTTCTCTTAGGGTAAAGTCATTTTTAAGCATATTTGAAGTTTCAACAGCACACCCTTTGTTTTTACTAAAATAAGATTTTAAAAGTCCCTTGACACTGATATTGATCTCTAGCACACAAGCTTGGCTTGTGTCAATGCACTTGGTACCGCTATCCAAAATGCTAGGTCATTTGGGCATAAAAAACAGGGCTGTGCAAAATGAATCTAGCTTGGATAACATCCCTGTGCTCAGTTTAAAGTAGATGTCATTTGGTTCTTGCGTTTGTTTTTCTTCTGAAACAGAAGATGTAAATAGAATTCTGAATTGCCAAAGGAGAATTAGAGTATAGAAGAATAGATATCCCTAGACCTCATTTTGTCCTCTAAATATATATTGTAGTAAATATAGTGTGAAGTAAATAACTCTTTCTTTGTAGACCAGTGGTCACTCTGGATGATAAATCAGCTCACTGACAATTTCTCTGCTCTATGGCTGCCTGCTGGCCTCAAGAGATTGATGATTTTGGCAATGCAATACCGTTTTATAAAAGAAGAAAAGGTACAAATGTTGCAAGGATATTTTCCCCAAGGAAATTTCACACACAAATGTATTCATCCTAGTCGACTGATGTTGTTGCACTGTTTAACCGATTGCTTTTGGAAGGAATGTTATTTTCAAGCCAAAACAAATAGAAATCTGTCAACTGCATTTATTACAACCAAACAGCACTGGAATGTTTATTGTATGTCGACAGGTATTTATATTTGATATAAGTATTATATAAACCACAAAAATGAGAAATGCGCATACGCTGTAAGCCATCTGAAGGTCAACAATTACATATCCTAAATGTATAAATTAATTGATTTATCCCATTGCACCCTACGTTTTTACACTTCTGCCACTACTGAAAATATTCACCTTCCAATCCAGCTGGTGACCTAAGAATGTGGATCCCTGCTTCATACAGAATGCAGTCTGGCTGTTTTTTAAGGCTGTGTGGATGTTGTCATTAACTATTTGCAGATGGGCTATTTAAAGTTGTCAAAAGAATAATGTTCTTCAAGATCTACTTGGTCCTTTGAATTGTCCAAGAAGTTATTGGTAACATTTGATTCAAGACTGAACTCCCCAAAACCTGGGGGACTTTCTACCACTTTATCTGCCCTACAGATGTGCTGCTGTTCATATAACTTTTGGGCTCTGGCTACATGTTTTTACAGGATCATCTGAAACAGGAGGAGCTTTGGAAAGAACTTCAAACTGCTTAAAAAGACTCAAAGGTGTCCTGGATTTTTCAGCGTAAACCTGTCAAGTCTTTGTACTCTCACCTCTGTGAATTACTGCACCTTCCTTTCCTTCTTTTCTTTTTTTTATAATTTAAATCACTGCTCTGTCCCGTTTTTAACAAAGTGACTTGCACATCAAAGATCACAAACTCAGAACATTTATATTGCCAATTACAATATTCAAGGAGTGTCAACTCTGGTTTGTCAGAAGCCCCTCTTAACCATTAGGAAGATGCAACATCTGTAGTGGATTGTAAGAACATCCATTAAATTTGTTTAAGTATGAGAGCACCCACAAGATTCACTTCATTCACATTCACAATCGCTATTGACTTGATGAAGCATATTCGCATAGACACGGTTTGTCAACTGCAGCAAACTAAAAGTAAAATACTAACTGTGGATGATCCTGTGGTTTGTATGGATGACAGTACTACTGATAGACTGCAGGATAGTTTAAATTGCAATGAATCAAGCTCCTCCAGATAGACGGCAGGTAAGTTTTTTAAGATGCTCTAAAATGCAACAAATGCAACGTATCAGTCGTCTGCCCCCAGGATTACAAAACAAGGTATTAAGTTAGTCCAGTGATTCTTTAGTCTAAGTGATGTATTTACTTGTAACTTATAGAAATTTTCAGCATATTTTTTTTTTGGTCCTTTTTGCACACTCTTATTCTCCTGTTCCCTCCCCCACTCAATGGCATTTTCCAATACGTGAAAAACAAATGATGAACTCTACTAAAGTTGGAGATCAGCTGATTATTATTTTATTTATTTGTTGTTTTTGTTTTTTTTGCAATTGGTACTAAGATAGTACTGTACTACAATAGTCAGTTGACTTACTACAGATCTATAGACTAAATTCTCCAGTTTGTTGCAACTGATCCGGTGTGTTTAAAGATGACAGTTGCAGCTGTCATTTATAACAAAAGCGATGAGATATCATTGCACTATTTAATACTGGCACTGCACAAGATGCCACAGAAACACCTTTTTTATTTCAGTTTTTAAATATATTTTTAAAAACTGCAGATAGCAGTGCCATTGTTAATGTAAGCAACTGGAATGTATCTATTCCCTATGCAAAACCTGAAGGTACACACCTGCCATGGCCTGCACAGTCCAATCCCAGAATCCAACTGAACATTGGTGGAATGAGCTGGAGGATCATAGACCAATGGAATGGCATTCCACCAGATGTCTATACAAGAATTTAGTACAAAGTTATGTGTACATAGACAAAAAAATAAACAAAACTTTATAAACCTCAAGACAATTTCAAGTTTAATATTAACACAGTTCAGTCATTAAACAGTCCTTAAACTAATACAATGTTATCTTTTAACATATGCTACTATAGGGTTATATACTATAAATTGTATATTTGAGCTTGTATAGCTTCTGAGTATTTCTTGCTCGCATACCCTGATTTCCGTTTTCTGATTGTTTTGATGTGCGTACATCTCATTGTTCATGCCCATCAAAACTGCCCCTTTGAGTCAGGGACACTGGCATTATTTTAATCGGTTCTATCCAAATGTGTTCATCACGTTGATGTCAAAAGACATTTATACAACCTTGATGGGAAGAAAATCTCATTTAAAGGCAAATCTGTAATGCAATCGACAGCTTTTGCTACAAAAGAACAATAGATGCAGCATACTGATGCTTCGTGGCGATTGTCAAAATGTTGGCCAAATGTGACATTTTGAAATCTTACATGAAATACTGTTCTATTATGGCTTCGGGTAGACTGTTGCATTTATCATTTTTTAGTTCCTTTGATAACATGATGTTAAGTACAATATCTCAATTATGTTCATATAGTGTTTTTTTTGTTTTTGTGTTTTTGAAAATTCTAAGTAATGCAAAACCTTTGGCCATAGCTGTAGTACCAGCTATCACATTTTGAAATGAAAATGCTTCTTTCAAAACTGCACTTTTGAGACATAAAATTAATAAATCTGCTTGGCAGATACATTTTATGGAACTATTTTGTTTGCTACAGTTACTTTGAGCCTCCACCAAGCTTTAAACCAAAGAAAAAGATACCGTACTCCATAAACCTTTGCAAAAAACAAAGGTAAAAATGAAGGGAAATGTGTATAATGAAACCAAAAGTGTTTATAAATGATATTATAAAGAGTATATGCTGCACAATAAAAAACATAATAATAATAAATAAAAAACATGTCCCCTTGCCATCATTGCTACTAAAGGTAACTAAAGGTGTAAAAGTCATGGTTTGAACCCTGTGGTTTACTCTGATGACAGATAGCTTAATGTGAATGTGAGCAGGCAGACTGTAACTTTGAAAATGTCTAACACAAAAGACAACCTGCGACTACAAGCTGTGTCTCAGCTGGAACGCTGGCATTTAAGTCCACAACGTACTGAACTTATCAATAGGAACATATCTACGTTCTGAAACCCCAGCAGGGAAAATCTAGATAGCAGTCTTAACATGCGTGAATCCATGCTGGTATCTGCCACTAAATACTAAATAAAAAAGGTTATGCCACATCATTGTACTGATGTAATATCCTGTATTAAATGCAGAATGCATCAAGGTGTTGTAAATGGTAACTTAATTGCTGCTGTGAAAAAAATTAAACCACGGACATAAATGCTGGTGACACAATTTTGGGGAGCTTTCAATATCACAATATTCGCCATCAAAGTTGTCATAAACTGGCACAATTGCTGGCAGGTTCTCAGAGATCGAGGACTGAGGACTGGGTGGAGGTGGTATGGACTACCAGCAAACAGATTGGATACATATAACAAATATTCTGGATACCGTACAGATGCAGTATAAATATCATATACAATGTAGAAATATGATTATAATGCAGCTTGGCAGAATGCAGTATACACTATAGGCATACGATCTCTTGGCATGTAATGGTTGGCACATAAATTACCCAAGGAATGTGAGTTGCTATGCACAGTCATACAGAGGAAATCCCATTAATGTTGTCACACAGCACACTGGGGATGACCCCCTGTACACTTCTACAGGGACAAAAAGTACATGCAGAAATGGACAGCAATTATGGCAGATGATTGACGTGATTTCACATGAACAACAACCTTGCACGCTGCATTCTTAAGAATGGTAGGACACCGCCAAGTTTATCTGTATAGGGCAAACCTATTCGTTCTCAGAAAACGGTGGTCTCCATAAATAGTACCGTACAGGTAAATCAATCAGTTTGCCAAGATAAAAGCTGAGAAGGGCAGTCAAATTATTCATTTATATGAAATCATCAAATCCTTAATTTCATTGGTCCAAAAGGGTATATTATATATCTACATGTCTCTTTTAAAGGATGCAAAAATATACCCAAAAGCAGGCTAATAGGCAGGTCTGATTCAGTCAAAAATGAATACCAGCATGCCTATAAACAACTGGTCTGGTAATGCTGTGTATTACATTCAATTGATACATTTAGGGTTATGTGTTATTGATATATGGTATGTACATTTCCGTTTTAAAGTGTTACAAATAAAATACTAAAGTGGATCGAATATAACAAAATATCGACAATTTAACTGCATTTAAATCAATGTGGAATAAAACTGTAAAATGCTCAACTTCTATTGTGGATCTGACTTCAATCTCGACACACAAGACGTTTTATGATGAGCAACTTTCCTGTTGGTGCTACTATGTAATAACGAGCCACAAACATACAGAAAGCAAACAAACTACTGTATTCTAAAAAGTGCTGTTGCCATCAACAGAGGCACCTGGTGTGGTGCGTGTTGAAGTTTACCTTGGAAATGTCTTTCTTCAATGCTACTGGTGACTCATTGAGTGGTTGAATGGCAGCTCCAGCTTTATAACGGCTGACAATTCCACATTCTGAGATAGAACTTAGATGCCATTCTCACTTACACCAACATACCTTAACAACTGCTTTGGATACGCAGGAGGAAAAAATAATCATTTCTAGTCATGAAGGCCGTCTTTTCACTGCTCATCGGTTTCATTATTGTCAGCGATGGATTTGCTGCGGTTATTACTGGGGTAAGTGGCTGCAAGTGTTTCTCATTTGAACTTTTTACTGAGTTCCCAGGGTAGATGTTTTTTTTAAATTCCTTGAGAAAATTCGTCAGTTTAGAAAGTAGTCAAATTTGATAAGAACATAAAGTAACCTTAAAATTACCTAAAATAAATCATATGTTCATTTGTGGTTTTATTAACAGTAATGTAATTACTTTAAACAAAACAACACAAAAAAATATGCGTTTCAATTTTCAGTGTGGTAGTTTGTTTATTGCAACTGCATCGAAACGTTTACTGTGTAAAACACGTGTTTTATTTTGACAAATACAAATACTTTATGATGATGATTAAACAAATTACTGAAAATAATTAGCAACTTATATATCTAAGAAAAGTTGTGTTTGTATGGGAAACAGCTCTCTTTAGAAACCATTACTTTCCACGACAGAAGAATATTTGATCACTTACAAATTAACGAAATCAATGATTGATTAAAAACCCTTTTCTCTGTTTTTCATATCAGTCGAGTGTGTAAAAAATGGACGTGAGAAAAAAGTTAACCTTATCTATATTTTAGTTACTGTATGGTTCAAAGAAATAAATGTTGACAAAAGCAACTAAACCAAATGTTTCATTAAAACACTGAAGCAGAACCACGGGAGGACTGACGAGTGATAGACAAGAGGAAAAAAAAACCCCAAACAAATACACATTTAAACTGTTATCGTACAATAATTAAAATGCACGTCAGATGGTTAAATATTTATTTCCAAGGCTATGTACCACCCGGTTCTGCATCTGCTTTGTTGTGGACTCATAAAAAGGTGTTGCTTTTGATTAAAAGCACTACTCATAAAACAGCAAGAAATGAAAAAGATCATGTTTCAAGAGACCAAATATATAAAACGCAAGAACCACAGCCAAAGAGGAAGTGATGAATAGTGCATATATGGGATCATTAGGCACAAACTAAAAGTGGCTGATACGGAAAGATAATAATTGCAAATATGAATTTTTGAAATAACAGAACACAATTAAGGAGATGTTATCAAAATAATGCCTCGTTACATAAACTGCACAAGTACATTTTAAAACATGAGGGACAGTCTGTGTAATATAAACTGTATGACCAAACATTATCTGTTCAGTGTTGACCATGTACTGTATTTGTGAAACTCTAGGCTTGTGACAGGGACCCTCAATGTGGAGGGGGGATGTGCTGTGCAGTGAGTCTGTGGATAAAGAGTCTACGAATGTGTGCACCCATGGGCACTGAGGGAGACTATTGTCATCCTCAGAGCCACAAAGTTAGTATTCTGTTTTACTGATTTTATATATACATGTTGATTTCCCCAGGGTTACAATCAGTGGCTGCATGAGCACTGGGAGAAAAACCATATGTTTGTACTGTATGAGGAACATAAGAAATCTGTAAGAAACAGTGCTAACTTACTGAGATCCACTGAAATCTATAGAGTGTTACGAATTATCCAATGCATATATAATTGGACCAACATTACAAATTATGTATTATATACACAATTAAGAAAAATGAAATACAAGATCTCTTATTGCAGTTTGGCCATACATCATACATACTGGCCTAAGTGTGCTTTTACATTCCTAATCATACAGAAATGCATTATACTGGCACACAGATTCAATGGAGAGGTTTTTTTTTTTTTACTTTGCAGTAAGCAATTGCATTTGAATGATACAAAGTGATTTTTCCACTAAAAACTAAATTGTTTTAATAGTACAGTAATTAACTTCACAATGACTTGAAAACTGTTTGTAACCTGCATGAGACCTCAGCAAGGCAAAATCCTTGAAAAATCGGAGCAACTAAAGGAACTAAATAGAAAACCTCCATGCTAGAAAAGGAATTACCAGGGTCATTAACAGACTGTATCTTTTTAAAACACTGTGATTTACTTTTAATTCTTAAACATTTGCAAACTACTGCCTTACCCTGTATCTAGAGCTTGGAGCATGGTTTTGAAGTTCCACTCTATTCAACCTCGTAGAATCTGATTTATAAATGAATATTACATATATTTTTTTGTATTCCTTTTTTTGGATTCTAGGTTCCATACTTTGGCAAGAGGCTACACCACACGTGTCCCTGTATCCCAAATTTGGCATGCATAAGGACTACAGACGGGAGATACAAATGTTTGCCACAGTTTAAAAACCAAGATATTTTTTTTTAGTAGAAACTCCTTTTTAATATAAATCGTTATTTTTAACATTGTGCATCAAATTAGTTCATAGCAATACATTTCAATCAGCACTATTTATATATTATTTATATCTATTTATTTATTTATTATAATTATTATTTACAAATGACCTGTCATTTTCTCAGATGTTCAGATAGATTTTTTTTTTAATTCTTCATATAGGTGATTCAATAAAATATAACAGATGTGTTCATAAATGTGTAACTTTTTCCATGCCTGAGTGTCTCCAAATATCAAAGAAGAATACCTGCTTTTTATACATTTTATTTTCTTATTCTTTATTCTAATAAAAAACTGTCTGCACTTGAATACAAGTGAAAAAGCCTGACCAATCAGCTGAGCTCTTCAGCTACCAGTTCCTTCTGTTGGAATCAAAGTTTTCTGCAATTTATGAGAAACATTTTAGACATAAGTTTACAAATTAGCACAAATGAGAAAATTGGTCAGCTAAACGCATCACATAGAGAAAAAAAAATACAACAATACATGAGAATATTGTAAATTAAAATACATGTTTTTATGCAAAAATAAGCTTATACTATAACTTGCTATTTTGCACCTTTCTGTCATTTATGTTGATGCTGTTGTGGTAACATTCTGTATCTGAATAACAGCAATCGTGCGTTTCATTGCAATTCCTCATGAATTTGATGTCATTTATTTATTAAGAACTATGCTAAAGCTGTACACTGAATAAGCTCGAACAATGAATATCTTGCAGTGTAGTTTCACAATCCACTTTGAACATATTTCTGCTGCATACAAAATGCACTAGTGTGCTCTTTTAGATACAGAATATTCCCATTTATATATGTTTTCTCTCCTTTGATTAAGCTCCCTTTTTATGTTCCACTAATGCTTGTGCAAAATTATAAATCTTATCAGTTTGTGCCAAAAATACAGATTTTATTTTTTTGTCAAATGTATTTGAACAATATACTGTAGATAAGATCATTGCAACATTACTTGGATGTCATTCAAATGACTTCTTACATTTTATCAGTAAAATAAAATGGTACTGTAGCAAGATATAATTACTGCATGGTGTTTGAAGGTAATTGGAGCATAGTGCTGGAATATTCAACTGTTAGCAGCCGTCTTATAGGAAACGATTCCACATCGGGAAGAGTGAAATGACTGACAGTGATATATGTTATTGTGACACATAAGACGCACTCAAACTTGTGGTCCACCGAATGGTTCTTCTGATCATTGTTAGTATGAATACTTACCCTAACCCTAATACTTTTACCAAAATAGTCCATCATTAATGATGAGATAATAATATCTCTCTACTGATCATACAAAGCAGCTCTTCAGAATCATTACGTGAATCGTGATCATGACATTTCACATTTTAAAAAACACTTGACAGGTTTTTTGTTCCATTGCAAACTATTAGTGTAAGTCGTTTTAAATTATATTTTCAATTTATTTAAATTGTACCAATATAATTTCTCAGATGAAAACAACATCACCTTACATTATATTCTTGCACCGCTGATAGTCTATAGTCCATGACTATATATATATATATATATATATATATATACACATATATATTAGTCATGGACTACTGGTTGCTTGGACTCGGAAATTAAATAAATAATGAGGTATTACAAAACCCTGTGCATAGCCATTGGAAAGTCAAATCAAGGAAGTCCTTTGGTTAAAATGTCTATTTCGTAATGCATTAAGTGGGCCTTCATACCTCAGAAACAGGGTTGTAAAACCTACCCCTTGGCAGGCGTTTGACGGAATGCAGGCTCAAATGATTAAGTGGTCCCTAACTAACTTATTTTCTGCACAGTGTTAGTAGCTGGTCCAACATATCAAACCATGTAGAGGTGTGTCTGTGAATCTGCTGCCTTAGAATGTTAACAGGTGAAGGCGTGATAGATGGGCTTAGTTGTTTTGCAAGACATTGTTGTGACTGTATCAAGGCAAAAATATCCCACTGGACCATAATATGATCGCAAGGGTTTAATCCAACAGTGAGAAGATAAAATATGTCACTGTGGTTCACAGTAGGAAGCGCACCTTGAGTAGGAGGACAGTGTTGGAAATCCATCACTGTCACCAGGTTTTATTTTAAGACCGTCATTTGCATGGATTTTGCTCATCGCTATAATTAGCATTTCTCTATAGTAGCAGCCTGTTTTTTACACAGTGGGGAGTTGTGGTGCCACAATTCTGAACTGTGAGTTATTCAAGTCCATATCATAATCAATCAAACATTCCAAAAGGACTTGGGGAAATAACACAATTAGGTAGCTTGATATGGTATAATGTGAACACTATGTCTTTATTGATTAACTATTGACCAGCTATACATTTGTTAGGAATCAATTTATTATAATACACTTTTTTTGGGGGGGGGGGGGGGGGGAATACTGGCACTGGTATATATCATAGACTAGTAATAACAATAGAAATTGTTATGACCACACTATTTATTTAAAATATTGCTTGTTTTGAGGAAACATGTTCTGGAAGCTCTTATGCTGTAATGAATATGTTTTGACTTTCAAGAGCATCTCTATTTATCAGATAAAACCTGTTGAATAAAACAAACCAAGCCCTGGTGTATCAGAAGCAGTTTGACACTTTTAAGGTCACTAAATGCCAGGCTGTAATTAGGATCCATCACGTAGATATTCGACTCACAGGTTTCATGTCACCACAGAGCTTTCTGTCATTTCTAATTATGTTTACTAGTGTAGGCCATGTCAACCCATTATGAATAAAATGAAAGTGTACTTTTAAATCATCAAATTAAAGCCAGTGCTAACTCAGCTGTAATTAGAAATGCCTGCTTGTTTATTTTAAATATTTGGTTCAAATTTGAGTCCTTTAGAGATGCATTTTAAATTGAATCCCAAAGTACTAGAAAATGAATGGTTTGTACAATAAACAAAGCCAATATGACAGGTTAAGAACCTGCTCTGACCCACCTCTTCATCATAAGGGGGCTGGTTTCAAATCAAGGTGCACACACCACTAGAGGGAGCAATAAGGTTTGATGCTCATGAGAGTCAACAGAAGTTCTTGCCTTGATGCATTTGTGCAGATTAAGCTCCATATCAATTGTTTGTGATAAATGTGTACAAGCAATACTGAGTGACATAAGTTTAGGTGAGAGATCAATAACGAAAACATGACCCCTCCCACAAATTAAAGCTTATAATAGTAGATACAATGAAAACTATTTGTTCTGGAAATAATTATTATTTCCAGCACATGTACTTTGCCCATGGAAATGCACTAGGCCCTGGTGACCTTGTGATTGAAAGGACTGACAGAATTGTTCTAATACAATAACTGCTTAGTGGATTCATGGAAATTAGCCAAGAAAATGATACAAGCTGATACAGTCGGATATGTACATAATGTATATAAGGACATATTTTCTATATACACTTACACATGTTGTACACATGTAATCACATAAATATAGGCTAAATATCGTGAGATATGGTAACAGATACCCTTAATGTTTAATGTAAATAAATAGCAGACGTGAATTTAAGATAAGCAATACAAAGTCTTTAGCTTCGCTTGTTTCCATAGGGCCTTTGCTGTTGAAAGGACTCTCAGGGACAGTAAAGGTATAGGACTCCACTTAGGTAATACGTACTATACAGTACTCTGTTTTCCGTACTTTCATTTGAAAGGATGATAGTTGGGTTTGTTTTAAAATTATGATTGCTTTGCCTGTATACCTGATTATTCAGAAACGTATAATTTATTTTTTTCTGTTTTAAATGCATTTGACTGACAGCTTCAATCGAGTTACATGAATACTTTGCATAAAACCTGCTGAGGGCAGTTGGGAAGTTGTTTCAAAATTCAAATTTACTGTCCAGCTGTTGGGAATCCAAAGCCAGAGTGAAAATGCCCTGACTATAATAAGGATGTTTTGAAGGCATGTTTGAGTACCATGTCTAAAAAGTGCATTACGTCATGTATTAACATCTGAAGTTCCACTCTTAACCAACAGATGGCAGTGTGTTTACTAAAAAACAATTTGAACATTAACCAGAAACAAAAGCACGTTGAATGTGTGGCACAGATCATGTTGATGTTGTCCAAAACATCAATTGGAGGAAAATAAAGACAAATTCACCTTTAAAAAGTTTGAAGATAATATTTTAAAGACCATATTCTCGCGACAGGTAATTTAGTACATCAGTGAAAAGCAGGCTTATTAGGGAAAGTGTTTGGGTGTGTACAGCTGAACCCTTTTTTTATATTATTATAGGCATGATCGAAGAATCAGGTAAAAGCACAGAGGAATTTTAGGAATAGTATTTTACTATAGAACTGAACATGATCATGAGACATTTGCTTGAAGACATGAATAATAGTAAATGCCTGAATTGGAATTTCAATACAAATCAAACCACATTTACTGTGCAAGGGATATGTTTTCTCAGGCATTATCTGTGGTTCCTACATTATTAAGCAAGCAATTTCTTAATTTTATTCCTTTAATTGTCAAGTAAAAACATTGCAAATATACACCTTTCCACAGTTTTGAGGCAAGAGCTTTGTGTTGTCTTTTTTTTTTTTTTTTGCATCTAAAAAACCAGAAATGACTACGTCCGATTTTGAAGGGAATATCAAAGGAAGCATTCAACACATTTATGAAAAATCCATTTACATGTTTCCATTTTAAAACAACAATGTAAAATTTTAATTTGATTTTTTTTTTTAAATAACTTGCCCTCACAAAGAATGCTAAAACATTACCAAAGATAATACATCAATAAAAGCTAAGAATAAGAAAGATTGTATAAGTTAAATTAACTGTACAACATTTACATCTATACAATAAATAACCTTGTCAACAGTATGCAGTAATTTAAAAAAAAATTCTAATAAGACTGCCTGTCCATGGAAACATATATTGTAGATATATATATATATATATGTAGTAATGTAATGAAAACAACCATAAGCCCTTTCATTTAGAAAACCATGAAAGTTAAATAAACTAGGTTTTCTAATGTGACATTTTTGCATCCCAGTGGTCATTTATGTGACTTGAGAGAAAGAAAAAAAAAAAGAGTTATATAACATAGTATGGCTCCATTGTTGTTTGTGTGCTCAGACAGCAGAGGAAATGGGTTCTGATATGTTATATAACATAGTATGGCTCCATTGTTGTTTGTGTGCTCAGACAGCAGAGGAAATGGGTTCTGAAACAAATTCTTAACTCTTTGTTAAGTATAAAACACAGAATGGGATTAACACCTGCCTGTGCGAATGTCACCCAAACAGCAGCCGTGAGATAGACCTGTGGTATGCTATTCGTTTTAACAAACACTCTAAGGTAGCAGGCTATGATATATGGAGACCAAAGCAGTAGGAAAATAAGGGTAATCATATAAAACATCCTGCCGATCCTTTTTTCCATCTTGAATTCCTCCAGGACCAAAAGCCTCTTGTTTTGATTGTGGGTAGCCTGCCTGATGCCCACCAGTGTTGGCGGTGTCGGACCTCGTCCAAAACCCGCTATCCAGTTGGCAGCTGCTTGCCCAGTGGCCCCCGGTCCGTGGAAGGTCCAGTTTTGGCTTATTGCAGGAATTAACTGAGCAGGTTTCATTTTACGATGGTCATAAACAAAGAAGAGCATTTTAAGATAGACCACGTGTGTGGTACCTATTATGACTGCCAACATCAGCATGAACCCCAGGGTGTCGTTGGCTTTAACATAGCGATGCTCGAAAATGCACTGCTCTTCCTCCCGGATAAATTTGTAAGTGCCCACATCAAACACAGGAGGGAATGCCATTGCTATGGAGAGGATCCAAACCATACAGATGACTGCCACACAAGTCCAGAGAGTCATCCTTTTGGAATAAAACCTATGGTGTGCAATAGCCATGTATCTGGTTACACTGATGCAAAAGTGCATAAATGCAGCGTGGAAACAGAAAAGAACAGCCACAAATGCTATGATCTTGCAGCTAATAATGCTATAGCTCCAGCTTGAACCGCTGTTGATAGATATCATCACAAAAGGAAAGCATACAAAAGATCTTATTATATCAGCCAGACAGAGATCCAGGAGAAAGTAGTAAGGAGCCCGATGCAAGCTTCGGTCTCTTAATACGAGGAAACAAAGAATCAGATTCCCTGCCAGACTAATACAGATAATCAGCCCGAGGGATGCCAGCTTCACAGCAGAAGATGTAAAGGCATAATTTTGAAGCGAAGTGTTGCTTTCTTCAACCTCACTTGTGTTCGCCATCTATGCAGCCAAACAATTATCAATCGCACAGCCTCTATCATCCCAGTTATAACAAGAACGCCGATTTATTCCATTCATGTATTAATATAAAACAAATGTATATCCAGTCCGTGTAACATCGTTTGTCGTTGTTGGGGCTGTCTAAACATTTATATTCTCCATATATTTAGAGTCTGTTCCATTACAAACCGGAGTCCAACGCATTGTTACAATTACAGCTCACAAAAGAACTGGCCCCTTATCTTCCTCTCACAAAACCACAAATGAACATTGAATACGTCTTTTTATTCTTCTTCATTATGAAATTAAATCCATGTAAAAACTGAAATCGGTTGACCACGCCGTACCTCGTTTTTAAAATACTGGCAGTCCTCACGCGCTTCTATTATCCGTTATTCTTGCAAAAAAAAAAATCAACAACAAAAAACCACAACATTGTGTTTATTTTCAGCCTTGCATTTTCATTCACTCAGCCTTGTGAAATACATTGCTCAGTAGAGCAAAAGCCAACGCGTGCTGCATATTTAAAGTAACATTAGACAGTAATTATACACTGTCCAACACGTCCATCAGAGTTTAAAAAAAAATGTTTACATGTACCTTTTATTTTTGCAGCTTTCACGGAGCTGAACTTCCGGTGACTGGCCCTTGCAATTATAGGAAGACTTTAAGGTAAGAGTGAGGCTGCGCAGAGAAAGAAATGACAGCATCGGATATGATACAGATACAAATACAACTGAACTAAAGTTCGGCGACTTTAAGAGCTGAAGCTTTTTTTTCTTCTTTTAATGCACGTCGCCAGGAAACCAATGGACCTTACAAAATGCATCTAAAGCTTTCATCTTTTTTTAAGCTTTAATGCAATCGTTTCAGTGTGATCGCACAGATTATCACGCAACTACTTTTTTAAAGCTACAGTTCTAATTTTACACAGTCGAACAGACACGTATGACTGTACAGATGATATTGAATTTAAAATCTATGGTACCCCGCAATAAAAAAAAGAAAACGAATAATTTATATTATATAATTACAATGGATTATTAAAAAAAACCATGCATTATTCAAAATGAATCAATTCTAAATGTATTGCACATTGCATACACAGGTACACTTAATAAGCATGATAAAATAATGCATTATAAAAGATACTTCTCAATCAATATACCTGTATTAGGTTCATATACAGTATATATACTATATATACTAATACAGGTATAAGCATGAGCTTTTCATTCAAAATGTTGGATACAAAATTCTGGTTCCCTGGTACACATTATTTGCCCCAGTAGTTTGCTCGTGTTTGAAAAGAGGCTAGTCTATGTTTGGCACAAAAATAACACAGTAGCATCAGCACACAGCAAACATTCAGATGTAGGTGAAGACAACCCCTGCATTTTCACTGGAGTTAAACCCCATTGAGGCAGCCTGAGATGAGCCACAATCACGGCTGTAATGTTGCTGTTTTTTTGTGTGTGTGTTTATGTAATTTGTTGGGGGCAATAATAATAATAATAATAATAATAATAATAATAATAATAATAATAATAATAATAATAATAATAATAATAATAACATGTATAATTGAAAAATTATTGAAACACATCTTAAAAATCCACTACTTGAACCAGCTATTTTAATAACCAGTGGCTAGAGAAATCAGACCAATAAATTCAATGGTGCAGATGAAACGCAATAAGCTTTGTTGTGTCAAGCCATTGCTTAGGTGGTCCAAGCAGTGTATTTTAAAGATGTGTTTGAATGAATATTGAATTATACATGTTTCTCTTTCAGTACTGGCACACTACAGTATTATGTATTGCTTTTGTACAGCCTAAATCAAAATGACCTAAACGGTTCAATTGGTTTCAGACATTTTTGCTCTTTTAACAGCAACATTACAGTCGTGATTGTGGCTCATCCCAGGCTGGCTCAATGAAAATGCAGGGTTTGCCTTCACCTACATGTGAATGCTTGCTGTGTACTGGTGTTATTGTGGGCTGGTGCTATTGTGTTATTTCTGTGGCCTTTTGAGCAGTAAGAGAAGGATACAGCCCTGGGGTATGTTTTTCTTGTTGTGGCTATTAATGGAGGGCCAGTGTTACCGATGACTTTATCATTCTTTCATCACAAGTTTGCATATAAGATTATTCCGCGGCTTTTGTGAGGGAATAGTTTCCGAGAAGAAGATTGTTATTTTCCTGTGTCAGTTAAACGCAGTTGGTTATTATAGCAAGTGATGTCATTCCTGACGCAAAAGTCGACGGTTCAGCATAAAAGTAACAGTGAAGCAGTGAAAGCCCAATGACGTCAGTGTGTTGATGTTGTGTTGGTGACGCGGCAGGCAGGCAGGCAGGCAGGCAGTGAGTCAGCGGCGGCGGCAGTAGTAGTACCTCCGGATCTGGAAGTGCTGTTGGTGTTAATATAAATTATTCCCCCTAACTACTGGTTTTATACAAGAATGGCGCTTCCTGCAGCTCCCAATCTGCAGTTAAACTCAGAAACACAAAGCAGCCCGATGAATGACCCTGAAAATAACATTCACATCGACGAGAAAGAACTGGAAAATCTAACCAACAATGATCAAGACGGTACAGCCCTCCTTCTCCATTCTCCATGGACATTTTGGCTCGATAGGTGAGTCTGGATTTACTTGTACTCTGTAGTGCTAACACAAACGGCAGCTCTCGTCTGTGTTTTGTATTTAACTTTAAACAACCGCTGTTGGAAAATGTATAAGTAAAAAGGGCCAAAATAAAAGTAACAAACACAGATAGTAAAACATGAGCGTTTGATTTGTGTCGGCCTAATGGCCGAATCATTATACAAGCTGTCTAATAATAAAGAACATTCTTGAAACACATAAACTGACAAGTGTTAAAATTTGTGAATGGAAATCCAATGTGTACAAATTTATAAACAACGCCAGTGGTATTCGCATCGGTTTTATATAAACAAAAAAGCATAACTACTAGACAGGCCTATGCTTACCTATTTAAAACTGTGAAAGTAAAACAGGCAATTTAATGTAAGTATAACTGGAATATTAAAAATCTATAAATACGTTTTAAAAAAAAGGTTAGATCATGCTTACATATACTTTTAATACATGCATACGTTGAAATTAGAAAGTCTAGCGATGACCTCTGTGATACCTTCGTTCTGTACACAACAAACAGTTTGCCTAACGGTGTTCTATATACAGCTCCAACAGTTCAGAGAGAGTGCATCAGTGTTGTGACTTCAAATTGGTCATTAGGTTTGCGAATAGGCTTGCAACTTCAGTAGTAGAGTTTGCTAGTCACCAATGTTGCTAGCTTGAGTTGATACTACAGAGAACAGATGCAGTTCCTGGCTATTTTGTTTCTGAAGATGACACTGATTTGTGTACTTTATTATATTTTCATTATATAAAAAAAGATAACATTAAACTATCTATCATCTGGTAGGGAGAGTTTTTCTTTTCTTGAGTCGAGGCAAGTCTCTATTTGCAAGTGTCTAAACTTTTAGTGCCATATAGCTTTATATAGCTGAATGTCTGTCAGTCTATAATAAGTAGACCTACATATTTATTTAAAAGTAAGATTTAAAGACTGTGACAAACACTACATTTCAACCTAAATTAACTTGTGTTAATTATTTATTCAACGTTATTGAGAGAAATAGAATATTTGGGTATGTGAAGATCTACATGTGCTTATAGTAATATTCCTGGTTTATTGCTTTAATTTTACAGGCTATGGAGAAAAGGGTCAGGCAGAGTATTGGGAACAGAAAATATATACAGTGATAGAGAGGCATGTACTAATATAGTGTTGCAAACAAAAATCAAGTAGTTTAACCATTAGGCTTTTTTAAAACTCCATACCTCCTTAATAATGCATTTAAGCTTCTGTAAAAAAGTACTATGCAGTTATGAGCTGATAAATGTAAAATCCCCAATTCCCATGAATTGGTGATCTCGGTTCATTTGGAGCAGGAACTTTTACACTGAGAAACCAAGCAGTTCACTTAGTCATATTGAACCAAGTCACAAGCATCTTGCAGTATGAGGAATGATGCAAGGCAGTATATGGACAAATTGACAACATCACACAGTCACACACAATATTTACACTTATTTCTGCAACATTTGTCTCTGGTAAAATGATCCATGTAAACTATCCACTGGCATTTACAGCAATAGAAACTTCTGCTGATTGGTGCATAACAGCATCAGAATGCTTGCAAAAGTGCAATGTGAAACCAAATTAACTCTAATATGTAAAGTTGCAAAATACTGAGGATGTGTGACATTTAATCTGGTAAACACATTCACCCAAGTTACCTGATTTAATTAAAAGTATGCTTTACTCTTAAATCACTACATTATTTAATGGTCATATGGTGCATTCCTAGAATGCATTGGCCATTGAAGAGGATCGCAGAAACCAAGAAGAGGAAAATGTACTTGAACTTTGACCCATTCGACTCCTCGTGACCATCACTTTCAATTCAAACACAAAATGTCTCCTTTTCAGTTACTCGACAGCACCCACAGTACAGAAATGTTTATTAATGATCAATAAAATGAGAATACGTTAAAAATAAATAATGATGTAAAGCTGATACATTCGTATCTCAGAGAAACGAGAGGAAGGGGAAATGAAAACAAGGTAAAGGCAATCATCCAAATAAAGCTGAAGCACGAACGGATAATGACATAGAACATCTGTAAAGCACTGAAACACTACGTTAAAAAAAAAAAGAAAAAACCTAACTGTCCAGCTGAACCTCGTCTTCTTTAATATTGGCATAACAAGGGTATCCATGTATTTTACAATAAAAAATAGACGGGCCTCTTCAGTGAGTTACAGTAAAACAATTCCATCCTGGGTTTCTGTGACAGTTTATAAATTACTCGACCGCCGGTCTCGTAATTTATGACATCACAGAAACCCGGGATGGAATTATTTTCCTGTAAGTCACTGAAGCCTATCTATTATTTTCTATCCTATCTATCTATCTATGAGAATGACAAGTTGCTCTATGGCTACTGCTGTAGTGATTGAAATGGTAACATTTTAGCAGGTGTTTTTCTGCCACCTAGTGTAAGAAAAAAAAAATCAAATACTATTTGGTTATAAATGAGCACAATGGTTCTTTCTTATTTCTGGAATGTGGGTGCATCCAGTGAACGAGGAGAAGTCTCCAGAGTCAATTGCCTCCATATACACTGTGTTCCCTGTAGTTACAGCTGTTCCTATGCAACACATGCTTTGCAGTTTCCTTTTTATTTTTAAAGTGTTGTAAATGTCAGATTCTTTTTTTTTTATTACTTTGAGCAAGAAAAGTAACTTGGAAGTGTGGCTTGCTGGCTAGCTTGTTGAAAATGTATGAGCTTATTGTAGTGGCCAACATTAAAATATAACTACAGTACTAGAAACAATTTCTATTCTCAAAGACAGCAATTTGGAAGCGTATACGGTTTAACATGTGTTTTTGTTTTGTGACGTGTTTGTAGGTCATTACCTGGAGCTACAGCAGCTGAGTGTGTGTCTAACTTAAAAAAGATCTACACAGTTCAAACAGTACAGGTAAGATTTAGATTGTAAATGGGACAGGCTTGAATTGGGTTACTAGGTTGTGGTTGTTGTTAGCATTAACCCTGATCCAGGGTGACTTACAATTGTTACAAAGTATCACAATACAAAGTATCACATTACAAAATATCAGTGTAAAGTGTCACATTTCAGAATATCACATTACAGGTAAGAGCAGTTGTAAAGTACAATAAAATCTGTAGCAAAAGATCAAATTCAAATAAGAGTGAAAATAGAGAATACAGTAAATAATTACATGCAAGAGTGGTATGGACTAAGAGCAGTCAACTTATATTAAAACTATTTGCTTATATGAGTAAAGTCCAGTATGAGCACGTAAGTATGATGAATGGATGAGAATGATTTCAAATAAGAGCAAATACAAAGAAAAAAGGGAATATAGATACCTATAAGAGAAGTCAAAATACAAGATACAGGAAGTAGTTATAATTAAGACTTCGTAGAATGTGGCAAGGTATGGAGCTGTTCAGTGCAAGTACAAGCTGACGCAAGTACTGGTACAGTTGGGTGCCATATAGTCCAGTATAGTCGAGAGTTGTGAGGTTTGCATATGCTGTCTGAACAGTTGATTGCTGTAATGTTATTTGCTTGATTGCTGATCTAGTTACGGCAGTGCTTATCAGACAACTGTGAATGAGTAACAGCCTTTGTTGTCGAAATGACGAGACTGCAAATTAATCTGTGTCATCTCTTCTCAAACGGGATAATAGTGTGTAATAATGGTGCGAAGAAAATACTGAATGCAATATTACAGTGAGAAACTGATGGGACTTGGATGCAACTAGTTTTAGTATTTTATTATTGGTAGTTTGTTCACCATTATCTCCCGCTGTGGAGCATATACCATAAGTTGGGTAAGTATAATGAAAGTACCTGTACTGTATATAACTGGAGGCATAAGGAGATCCCTGTCCTTATCTTTACCTATGTGTGTCCCACTTGTACTTGCTCTATAGAAGCCGCTTATCCATTTTTTTTTTTACCATGGTGTACAAAACATAGATGTACATGTGACAAAAAGGAAGAGACTTTATTTTGAAATATCATTGATAAGACCACTGAAGTGTATGCCATCTGCTGGATTTTATACGGTAATGCACAGGGTTTTTTGTATTGAGCATTTCCATGTCTGAATGCTAAGATTTTGTTTTGGGTGTGGTGGGGGGGGGGGGGCTTCTGCCATGAGGTATACAATGATATGTTTGACAATAACATATTGCAACTTCAATATGAGGTTTTAATTTAAATTTAAAGTAACAAAGTAAAACGTGCAACTATAGAAAACCAAGCATTTTATTTCATGTGTGTTTGAACTGCAAGATAAAAAGCTGCACATTTAAAACTTTTCTATGCAAATGTAAAGGTATAGATTTATTTTTTTCTTATCAAAAAAAGTTTATTGCAAAATGTACACTATAAAATAGTATTAATGGCAAACAATGTAACAGATAAGCAGAGCCATAGTTACAATGGGAATATTGCTGGGTACATTTACAAAAAGCATTGATGTTGGTTGTTCACTCTAGTGGAGTTTGGCTTAAACACAGATAATTACAGACATTTCAATATTGTGTGGTGCATGCTTTTAAAAGTGTCTGTGTAACTAGGATGCCTGAATAACTACAATAGAAAGCAAGCAGAATAACATTAGTGTCAGTGTCTTTTGATAGTACTTTGACATTTTATTGTGCAGCATTTAACGATTCGGAGAGTTGTTAGAGACTGTCACTTCCTGCAAACTATTCTTTGATAAACTATTATACAGCTTTGTTACTCCTACTCCAAGTACATTGCCATTTTACAGTATAGCACAGCTTAGAAACAACTAGTAGATATGCACAGTTTTTATGTTTTGTGTGTTGCTGTTTTAGTTTTTTTTGTAATGGGATCTGAATCGAGCCAATTTAGAGAGATTGTTGTGTTGTCAATATCCAACATATGCCTTGCTCACGCCTTTAACTACATGACAGAAAAATGTTACGACACGTACTCGGCTATTTAAGGACGTAGAAATCTACAGTATAATGCCATTACTGTCCAGATCCTTTGCTTTTTAATCTTTTTATTTCATAAAAATGAATATTTGGAACTGCAATCTGGAGATGAAAGGCCTCCATTTACGTTGCACTGAGACATCCAGTCCTTTTATTGCAGGAGTTCATTATGATTCCTCTGAACAGCATAACCACATATTTTTTCTTTTTCAATTTCCAGAGTTTCTGGGGTGTTTATAATAATATTCCTCAAGTGTCTTATCTGCCTCTGAGGTGCAGTTACCACTTAATGCGAGGAGAAAGGCGGCCGCTATGGTAAGTTTATTTATTTGTTTATAAACAAATTTGGTTTGCATAAGGCAGTGAACCAAAATGCAGACCCTCCTCCCCTCCCCCACTGCATCTGGCATTATTTTTACAGGGAAGAAGAAAGCAATTCAAAAGGAGGAGTGTGGAAGATGAAAGTACCTAAAGAAAGTACGGTATGTGTTCAAAAGACATTTGCTTATTAATGACATGATTTTGATCCTTAAATTGTGGAGACCAGTTGCATGTTTGTGTTACTTGCTGGTTCATCTCTTAATTACATAATTTCATTTATGTATAGAATTACTAATAGAATTTTCAGTAGTCAACAGGAACAATGCTTTGCCTTAACTATATATACAAAAATATGTTTGCCGTGTAAAGCAGGTCATTAAGATGTATTGCCTTTATTTATACTGTAATGAACATGTGCATTAACTGTTTGGTACTGAAAATTTTGGAATGTTAAATTGCACAGGGTTCACAGAACCTAAAAAAAAATGTCTATCCGTCTCATATTTCCAGTTTTAATTAAACTGGGACATATCTGTTATAAGGTCAATTTATAAATGTTATGTTTGCTGTGGTCCTTTTTATTGTTTCTGCTAACTAAACAGTAAAAAGGCGCTTTGGGTAACTCTCTGTCCTTCTGTTTTGTAATGGCAGACTGTAGTTTGGAAAGAATTATTACTTGCTACTATTGGAGAACAGTTTGCAGACTATTGTGCATCAGGTAAAGATTGCCTTTAACTTTACAAAACAAGTTTATAATTAAAGTGGATGTTTTTATGAATGACACTGTTGCATTTTTTCTGTTTTTATTTTGAAAGTCTCTTACCCAATTGCAATGAAACTTGAATCGGTTCTGATTTGTTGGACTGTTGAGGGTGATAATCTGTAGTATTTGCTTGAAGAATATTCATTATTAACTGATGTATCTGAATGTATGTACAAACTATCTGTATTTTAGATGACGATTTTACCAACACCAGTATTTTCAGAAAACACAGATATCGCCCAGTACCATCAGGGAAACAATATATCAGTCGAACTTTAGTAAAGTGGTGAATAGTGCCTTTTGATGTCACACCCTAACTTGCTGTCAAATACCTTAATTTATATCTTTGAAACTACTTCCCTGGAATTGATTACATTTATCCAGTCTACATTCTGTGAACACTACCAATAGATTTGTTCTAATATTATGCTGTCCATGATGTAGATGGTCTTGGTTACTTACGGTACTAAAAGCATAGTACACCATTTATCAGTATGTACCTGCTGCAGGACATGTGTGTTTAACAGTTGCAGTATGTATCAAAGCTGGTATACAAGAAATGAAAGTGATTTTGTTATTCTTTCTTTTAGAAGATGAAGTAGTTGGTGTCAGTGTTAGCGTCCGAGATCGAGAAGATGTTGTTCAAGTCTGGAATGTAAATGCATCATTTGCAAGTGAAGCAACTATTTTAGGAAAGATCTATGAGCTTCTCCCGCACATATCTTTTAAGGCAGTATTTTATAAACGTAAGTATTTAAAATCGGTCATTTGCTTTTTTGCCTTCTTTTCTAAACTATTACGTTCTGTAAGAATATTATATATATTATTTTTTTTGGGGGGGGGGGAGGGAGGGGTATTTTATATGGTTTTGTAAAGCTCATTTTCAAATGCTAATATCTGATAAACTATTTTAGGTGACATTTTCAGGTGTTCCATGTTATTGTATCTGCTTGGGCATAATCCTATAGTACCTTTCCCTTGGACCTGTGTCCTAATATGGCTGCCATATTGTGGTAATGTGATTGGCGTAGTACAGTATAAAAACGTATCTCAAATTAACGTTTGTGGCAACAATATTAGAAGCCTCATTACCTTTGGGGTACTGATTTGGGTTCAATAAACCCTGCATGTAAATATGTTTTTGACTGTGACCTAATATGGCTGCTAGAACAAGGTCATGTGACTTTTTTTTTTAGTACACTTTGAGTTAATGTCTTATAAATTAGTGTATGATTTATTTTCTGTTAATGTTTCACGACCAATGTTGTCTAGTAAAAATAAGCATTTCACTGCCACATTTGGCAATATCAATGATGCAAACCACTTCAAGTGTTTTGGGTACACAGCTGAATTCTTAATTCTCAATTACCTTTCTATACAGGTGTTCAAGAATAACAGATCTTTTATTTCATGCTTACAAACCATTCGATCATAGGCACCATCCCACTTGCAGTATTCCTTTTGGGGATGCTTTGTTTATGTTCAGTATATGTCAATTATAATATGTATTTTTATTTTTCCCCCCTTTACAGCTCATGAGGAACATCATGCTTTTGAAGGAGGCCGTTCAAGACGCTAGCCGCACCTTGTATAAAATTTACACTTTTGTTGTGTCTTTTGAGTTGAACATAGAGTACTGGATCTCACCCTTGCTGAAACAGTACTGGTTTCTTAAATTGAAACTACATAATTTGTGGTAAAATATCAAAGCAACCATCTCAATTTGTAAAGTTCGACATAATGTTACAATTTATAAATTGCTGTATATGTTATTATATTTTAAGTGCTATAGAGATTTTTTATTTTTATTTAACCATTTCCTTATGCATGCCATTTTACCTAACCATTAACTCTTTAGGGGCATTCCTGCTCTTCCAAGTAAGACGTCCAAGTGGTATTGTTTAAGTACATTGATTTTGTAAACAACTTATAATAAGTAGAGCACATGGGTAAGAAGCAGTTCATTCTAATGTTCCAGTACAAGTGTGCATACTCGCTTGCATACATTTTAAATCACGGCCATTTTAAATTGTAATCTTGAGCCATTCCTAGTGGTAAACAAATACTGTCTTGCTCCCATGGGAAGAAATAATGCACTGCAGTCTTTTAGTTCACTGGTGTAGACATTTTAAGTTTTTTGTAAAAGTATTGCACTGATTTTTCACAGTGTCAGTAGCACATAAATACTGTATTGGTAGTTGGTGGTTGCTGGTTTGCTCTTGTTTCTCTACTGTGTTTACAGTATGGTGATTTTAGTTTATTCCCTCTGTGATGCCAAATAATTTAAGTATTTTAACTGGCATCTGCACAGTATTCTTTGAAGATACAATAATAACATTGCCAGTGCTTAAATATAACCCCAGTGCGTCTCTTAATGTGCAGTGGAATATATGATTTGGTTTAAATGACTATTGCAGACAGAGTTGCGTTGGTTAGAATAGTGTGGTCTTCGTGTGACCTGTTTTACAGCAACTTTCTTTAATAAATGTTACTTAGTGTTACAATAAAGAGTCACTTTTACATTGCAGATATACATGCTTTCACACTGGTGCCGGTCATTTTACATAAATTGACTGAACAAAACGTAATGGTGACCTTCACAGATTCCACTGTGCAATGTAAGATCTCGATTCAAGGTACACTATGTTCCCCTGCATGAAATGTTCAAATGTTTCAAAGAGTAAACAGTAGTCGGTATATTATAATTTGTACTGTATTTTATATAATAATACCATGTCAAGATTGTAGCTCTTTGTTTTGTCACCAAATTAAAACAGTTTCATCTAAGGGTATACTACACCTCGGATAAATAAGATACCTTGCTTGTATTAGGAAAAACAATTGGCCAGATCTATACTGTCACAGTATGAGTTTATATTGAACAGTGGTATACATCCAAATGCCTCTATTGTCACCTCAGATTGGGAGCTGTTTGTACATATCGCTGCTATGTAACCAAAGAGTTAATGTTTAATACGTGTTACATGGTGTAGAATACAACACTGAAAGGCTATGAATGTACACTTGCCCTGCCAAAATTATTCCCAGATAACATCTAGTTTAAATTTTTTGCTATAGGAGTTCAAGACGGTCACAATTTTAGATTTCATTTTGTAAACTTTGATCTTAAATATTAAAACACCCATAAAAGTGTTCTTGCCACAGACTTTGTACGTTCGATTTGCATATTGTTTCAAATACATTGTCAACATAGGTTAAGGTGAGTTATGGGAGGCCTGCTTTTTTTATCACTCGGGTCTATCAATGTGAAAATGCACTAAAGCACAAAAATGTTAAACATTGAGTTGAAAGTTATATTTTAGTAAACATACAGTAGGCACATCAAAATGTAATCTAGACGTTTTTTTGTTTTTTTTAAGTACAACAGTTATATGAAGCATCCTTAAAGTATAGAAATTGATGTTTTTTAATAAGTATATATAAATATGTAATAAGATAGTTGTCAGATATGAGACCTTGTGAAAGCTAATAATGTTCATAATTTACAGAATGGTGCCTTGTGTTCTCCCAGGGTTTAAACATTTATAGAATGTGATGTTTATTTGAACTTTTTAATAGTTCTTCTGTATATGAAATATTTTTTTTTGCTTGTAGGTTTTGAAAAAACAATTCAAATAAAATGTACAAACGTATTTAGTTTGTTTGTTTTATTACTGATTGTTTATTTTTTAGGCAAAACTTTTTTTTACGGTATTGTCATGGTAGGGTGGCTGCCCTTCAAGACCATGACTCAATGATTCATGTTATTGCCTTCTGAAATTAGGTAAAACAACGTATGTTAAACATTGAAATCTAAGTAATAAAAGGGTAATCTCAGGAAAGATGTTGGAAGCAATATATACATAAGGAAGTGTTCACATTACAAAAGTAGGTTTTACAGGTTATACTTGTGTTTGCATAAGTTGTGAAATGTTATTAAAAATAAGTTACTTTAGCTTAATATCTAGTATTTGTTTAGATAAGTGGAATTCAATCTTAACAAAGGAATGTTATTTCACTTAAATCTATATCATTGTGGGTTGAATTTAAGAGTTTGAGGAGGAATAGTAAATATTACTAACACACCTGGTGGTTGTTGCACAATTGTCAGAATTGATGCATCGCTTTTACAGGCAATAAAAATATGAGCAATTGATACTACTCCCTTATGAAGGTGAACAATCTTAGAACATTCATATTTTACTCTTGTAACGGTTTCCCCCTAGTGGATGCTTTGGGGAATATACATTAGAGGAAGGGAATACTGCACAGTAAGTAGTTGGACACACAGATATTTTGGCTTGGTTCAGCTGTTTATCTGTTCTCAATAAAATATTAGACTGTACATTTCCCCCTCTTGTTTTGCAGTTTGCAAATGTAATGGTGTTTTTTAAAGATATAAAAACTAATATTTAGATAATAGTGAGGTTCATGAAAGGGAACCCTAGTCCTGTATATTAAGAAATTAATATGGACTTCTGAGTTTTAAGAATGTTTGTTGATAATTGTTTACTTTTAATGAATACCACATTACTATATATTCTCTTTTCATCTCTGATTTATTACGTGTTTTATTTTTTTGTGTAAAATCTTTGTTTGCACATTACTTTTTGCAATAGCAAGGTCATTTTCCTGAGTAAATAAAAGGAATATATTTGCATTATGCTAACATACTTTGGTATGCCTAAAGCTGCAGTAGTGGACTGAAAGCTATCCCTTTGGAATTCCAGGGTAGATTCCCTTCATTTGCTTAATTACCTAATTAACAGAGAGCTAATTACTTTGTTATGTGCATGAATGCATAAGAGGGGGTTACATAATCCTCAATTAGTTTTCTTTAAGAGGAAGCATATTTGATCAGGGCGCCACAGTTTAACCAATGTGTATCCAAGCCAGTAATGATATGTAAGAAAACAGCTGTCAAGATGAGTCTGAGCAAATGACAGTAAGTTGGTATGGTAGAATTCAATGAAGATTTTAATTTTTGTGTTATATAAATACATGCAGGTGTAAATTCACAATCTGTTTGGGAATAAATATACGGCAATACAAATGCAATTTTTTTTTTTTTTTATATTTCCTAATTTGCCCAAATCAATACATTCTACCCAAATGTAACCCATAATAATAAGACAAAGAAATAACAAAATGCTTTCAACATGTTTTTCTTTAGAACATATTTTAACTAATGATAATATTGGCAAGTTCTTGTAAGGCTTTTGAGCTGCAGCGCAATTGTCAGAAGGTGGATATGAAGCATCGTCTCACCATAAAATCCATAATAAATAAAATGGACATTACAGATGCTCATACAGCAGGTTTGGAGGCACACTGTGCGGATGCATTTTCCCCCACGGCAGAAAGCTTCACACACGTTATGATGTGAACCCAAGGAAAGGATAAAACTGCAGTACTGCTTAGTTACACCAGATGGCAAAATCGTAGTTCTGTCATCTTTGGAGATTTGTAATCCAGGTATTGAAAATGTGCAGCAGTTTGTACAAACCAATATTAAGATTGCATTTTGGACTGTACTGTAAATGCCAAACTGTCCTAAATATTCATTTGAATACACACATTTATGTATATTCTGTAGTATTTTACTTATCACAAAAATCATAATTTCCCATTTTTTCTTTAGTACCTGTTGATACCCAGCCTCGTTTACAAGGGAGTCATGGTAAGTACACAATCAAACATGTTATACTGTACACAACACACTTGACACATTTTATGTTTTCATTCTCCATAATGTTAAGCTACTGGTGCATACTGGAGGTAGTGAAAGGATATATTCTGACCAGTTCAAATGCATAGTTTTGTACAGAGGTTTGCAATCTATAAAACCAGTCACACTTAAAATAAGTGCCGGTTCATGCCTGATGATCATGGGTTTTAATGTGTGTACCACAAATTGATGCTTACTCCATATTACTTCATTACAATATCCTATGTTAATTATTGTATAATTTCAATTTAAGCTGTTTCAGTGAACTGCAGATCTGCTGTGTTGGTCAAGTGTTTTTTTTTTTTTTTTTTTAAATATAACATAAGTACAGTTATGGCCAAAAGTTTTGCATCACCTAGAAAGTACAAAATGATATTGCAAAAGTCTACCGAAGCCTACAGTATTTCATGTTTGATTTTGAAATGTCATATTTTATGTTAAGTATATGAAAAACTACAAAGCGGTATGTAATTCAATATGTTAACATAACATTATTCAACAGGTTTCTTTCGACTTTATGATGCCAAAGTTGTTTTTATCTATAGGGTGATGCAAAACTTGTGGCCATAGCTGTAACTATTTTCTCCTTATCCCATTTAAGAAATGCATAACCAAAATGTAACAATACATCAATACTTCTGTTTATTTTATAAGCCTCTTTAAATTGAGAGTAGTATTCAATTGCATTCTTTCTCATTTCAAAGTAGTATGTTATTTTCAGTGTACAGCTGCTGTCTCTTTTTCATTACAGTTCTGTACTGAGAGGGTGATTTTCAATCACTCCACATAAAGGTGGAGTATCACTCCAGATTAAAGGATCAAGCGAGTACAATAATACAATATAATAATAATACATTTTCTGTTTTGTAAACACAATCAACCCTAACATTCACCAGTTAAACATTATCTTCAGCTGATTTAAGCTGAATTTATGTCACACAGGGTAATTCTGAAATGTAGGACAGAAGATAAATACACATTTAACATTCCTACGAGATAGAAGAGAGCTATTGAAAATGGTACACCAAAATGAAAATTGTATTTATTTATTACAGTTTTAATACTGATCAGGTAAAAATGTAAAGTTTTAATGAGTAATATATATATATTGATATATTGATTATTTAAGATCAAAGTTTTAAATTGTGGCCCCGATGACACTGAAAATGACTATTGTATGTTAGCATGTGACAGCTATGTAACAGTGTGAGGAGATATGAAGTCAAGACCTGAGCACACTATCTGCTATACATTGTGTCAAGATTGCTAGGTACAACACATTACATCGCTTTGTAGTGCACCACAACAACATGATACAGCCCCAGCTACACATGGGACAAGAGCTGGGGCTGATGCTCATGCCAGTCAATAAACACAAACCTGCAGGAGCACGCTTCAGCTCATCAGATTGAACAGCAGAACATGCTGAGACATGCCAAGGAGTATGTGTGGCGTTTTATTGTTGTTTGCCACAGTGGTGTTTACTGTTCACCTTTCACTGTATGGCTGGTTTAAATATAATTTCCTTGATCTGTAATTATGTAACACATATTGCTTCATAGTGCGTGAGAATACATTTTTTTGAGTACCCACCAGGAATAGGGTACAATTCTGTGGGATTTTAATTTGGTATCCAGCGTAGAACGAAGTCTGATTACCTGGAATACTTGGTGTGGCCCTGCAGTTCAAGCATGGCTAAATCAAGTGCTAATCAATGCAAGCGATCCCCACTGAGACTATTGAGTAACTTACACACTGGGTTTAAATGAGCTTGTTTGAGCTGAATGAAATCCTGTGTTGTCTTAAAAGACAGTCTAGTCTAGAGTATGTTGGAAGCACAATACTCAGTACTCCAGTTAGGATTTTATATTTGATGGAATAGGATCTGCAGGCCCTGTCAGAGAGAGAGAGACACCAGACACCAGGTGACAGGTTTTGTTGCTGAGCAGCTCAGTTGGTCTTCCAGCAGTCACACCAGGCTCCAACAACAAAAAGCACAAATCAGATCTTTAGATAATAGGACCCTAGCAAGCTGTCCTAGAGACTCCCCTGACCCAGGATCAACGTTCTCTTCTCGATAGTTCCCTTCACACTTTTCAGATCACAAGACTGCTTTTTACAATGTACAATATAATGATAATCACATTACAACAGAGTATGCTGTCCTGGCCTTCATTTCTCATCATATTTCACTCTCTGTTAAGACCCCAAACCAAAAATGGGAAGCAGGTTAATTGTTGAAGTCACAATCTTAAGACCAATTCTCCACTGTCAGATGACTTCGGAGTGACATGTTTAGGTATTATATATATATATATATATATATATATATATATATATATATATATATATATATATATATATATATATATATATATATTAATTAATCATAAATATTGTGTTATTCCTATTACTAATGATGGTCATGTTGCTGCTATTATTATTATTATTATTATTATTATACTGTATTTGGATTAATCATTTTCTCTATAGTTCAAATATCTAATGATACTACTGTACTTTACAATCCCTTATGAGTGAATGATCTGATGTTTACCCCCTTGTGGTCAAAAGGTGGCGCTCAAAACCCTTCAAATAAAAACTCATTATCAAAGCAAGTTATGGGGGTGGTGGTGGGGAATGCTATGTAAGGCTAAAGTAGCCTCATAATAAATTTACCGCCGAGTATAATTAAACGAACGCTGCTTTTCAGTCCTTGATCAAGGACGGTAAGACTTAGAATATTTTTAGATTAATGCTACCTTTGACAAGCGTTAACCGGGCTACTGAACCGCCCCACAATCATGTCCTTCTTGGGATACAAATGTGCTAAGTGGATTTACAGTTAACGTGTTACCACAGATCTATAGGCAGAAAGTGTATTCTTGTGTTTTATTTAGTTTTCTAGTTGCCAGTTGATCATGCAGATTTGAAACGTGTAGCCTACTGTACAATGTCGTTTTATCTGCAGCCTCACACCATTCCTCTTCCTCAGAAACATTACAAAGCGTGTATTAACGCACTGGTTAAAAGGGTTAATGATATTCAAAACAATATGATCAATTTAGGTATGTCGTGAATATAAATTGCTGAGATTTTACATCAAAAAAGTGTGTGTTCTACAATAAGGGTGAAAAAACTCATTTTTCGTAAAATATCAGCAACGTGGTTAAAAAAAAAAAAAAACTGATTTTATTAGACACAACGCGCTTTTTTATAATTGTGGATAGGTTTTTGCCGCATAGATCACTGGAATAAAAGGTTAAAGGTTAAAAACCCACAAGAAGAAAGTCCGGTCCCGTCCCTTCCCCACCATACCAACTTTACAGCAATGTATAGATACTGTATACTAAATGAACACGATCAGGATGTTGTTAGTACTTAACTGTTGCATAATAATGTATTTATTTGTGTTTGGTTTGTTTGTTTTGGGGGGGGGGGGGTTGAGGTGCTTTTTAAAATAAGATTTTCTTACTAAAACACTGTGCTTTTTTGTTTCTCTTTAGAAAAAGTATATTTTACTATTAGCAATTGTAGGTTTGCACTTGGAAGTAAACATTCTGACGCCCGTGTGAAGGTTTAATTTTATACAGTAGCTACATTATTAGTATACAAATAAGACCCGGACAACTGATTTAAAAGAAACCAAGTCGGGTTACGCATTTAGAAATACGATACATGCAAAACTCATTCTTCTAATACCAATGTTAACTGAAAAGAGAAATTGCATTTCTACATTTCCCCTCAGTTTAATAACACCCAGGATTGACCATTTCTCTCGACTTCCTTGCATATGGGCTTGTCCTTCTGGTGAACTTTCACCTCCCAAACTTGCCTTCTTTCATTGGACACAAAGTGCAGAAAAAAAAGGAATGAAAGGTTTTGTGTGTGTGTGTGTGTGTGTGGCTTCAGTTGTAATTGGCTTTGAGACACTTTCACTTTTTTAACAATCCCCTTTCTCAAAAGCATACCGTTTCCCTTGACCAACATAAGACATAAGTAAACGGCTTAGCTTTCTAAGTATTCTTTTGCGCTCATTTTAATTACAACATGTTTGTTCTCTAGTTGTTCAATGAAGAACTGCAATGAATGTTGTTTACCCAGCAGGTGGATGTGACGTCAAGGGCTTGGAACATCAAAAAATAACAACATCCAAATCCGCGATTCCCCTTGTCTTTCAAGGCGCATTAAAATGTAATATCACCACAAGCAGCTCTGCTTCAGATTTGAGAGGGAAGGTGGGGTGAAACTGTGTGGATTCCTGATCAGAAACAGTGCTTTCTGTGTATCCTGCCGGAGATTCCTTGTTGCCAGTTGAAGTTAGTCCCCCAAGCGGAGTAATATTGTTATTTACTGTGTGGTTGCTGCATGCTTTCTTGGTATACAAGATCGCATGTCAGTTGATTGTTACAAGCAAGCCCAGACATTTATCTTCAGCGTTGATCAACCATTTTCGTACTCGGTAAGTTGGTAATAATTTTCTTCCGTTTCATTATTTTATGCATACTTCTCCAGCTTTATCTTAGAAAGCCACATGTAGTTAGTGTCTTTGGTTTTTTCTTTTTTTTGTTGTTGTTGTTGTTAGCTAATGCTTGATGATGAAAAAACCCAAAACAAATTTGCATGAGGCTGGACTGACTGCCTGCCTGCCCGCTGAGAGCAAGAAGAGCTATTATGGTTGCGCTTACGGTGGTAATACGTGTACTTTGCGAAGTTTTCAGATTCTCGCTCAGGACTGTCATTTTTCAGATTGAAACAGACGTGGATGCTTCTAAAAGTGTCAGCTAGGCAATTGTACTTAATAAAGAAAGTGAAATTGACACTTGTGAAAAATCACGTTACGGGCACAGAGTGCATTCAAACTTTTAAACTTGTACAGTCCATGCACAGGCTAGCGTAGTCTGTACAGTGGAGGTGTTTGTATCTACAGCATGTTCTTTATTGCATGAAAGCGCTGGCAAATATGTAGTGCCGCGATTCAGTGTATGATCTGCGAAGTTTAATTCACACTTATTTCTCACGTGCTACATGATTTAAATCAATAAATTAACAATTTCTAAAGCATATCGGATACATTTCAATTCGCAACGTAACTTTGTAAACAGTTATTGGACATTTGTTTTTATTATGTTTATGTTTTGTTTGTTGTTTACAGTATGAAGATACTGTTGCACGAGGAAATACAGAGACGTTGTGGTAACCCTATGCAGTTAATTCATAGCGCAGCGCTTCTGAAGTAGTTGCAGATATACATTATTGACACTTTCTGATCTTTTTTTTTATTTTTCAGTGTATGTAACAAAGTTTATAAGCAATTGATTTTGCAGACGTTACATTTCGCTTTAGTTTGACAAAACAAATAAATACCCTATTGGTAACTGTATACAACGTAACAGTTTAACGCAACAATGTTTTAAAATAAACAGAGTTTGATTTATTTGATTGTTGTTTCTGAAGTTATTGTTTTAAATGAAGAGAAAACTTCTTCTATGAGCCGAAAACTCCTGTGCATTATTTATTTATTTATTTATTTATTTATTTATTTATTTATTTATTTATTTATTTGATTGATTTATAATATTGGCTTATGTTTTTACATTTTCTCAATAATATATATCTTTTTTTTGGCAAACTGTCCAATGAAAGGACCCTACTGTTTTTAGCGTTGTTTGTGTAAATATTCTTTTAAAATATCCATTTATTTCTGATCTGTGCTAATAATAATAATGTCAAAATCTGAATGTGTTTTGGATGGCAAATAACAATAGACAGTGCATAGAACATTCTGATGCCTTTTCTTTTTCGCTTAGACATAATATTTTTTAAGATTGTTGTGAAAATAAAAATGAATCAAGAATATTTTATTAGATTTTGGTGTGTGTATAAAACATTCTAAATATTGATTCTTTTAGTTCTACCACACCTGTGTTCTTGTCCATGTGTGTTTTATAGTCAAACTTTTATGGTAGCTTGATTTTCAAAAGTAAGGACCACTTAAAGAATAGCAAGAGCTTCAGAAGAGGAGACATTTCACAGCCTTAAAATGAGGAAACTGAATAATTGATTTATTGTGAATGCCTGTCATAATGGGATTGTTCGTGCCATTAATACTAACATTTGCATGCATTTCATGTATTCATTGTTGGAAAAAAAATGTACAATATGCAAAAATGCAGGGGTGGCAACGTTCTTTATCCAAGAGAAAAATATATTTTAGGGTAGAGTACTAATAGATCACATTTTTATTTTGACAACTCCTCCATTTGATGACGTTGGAGTCTGAATTTTTGAAATGTCAAGTTTCTTGCCTGACAGGTTTGAACCATGAATTGTGTTGAAAACTCAACCACCATTCTATTGGTAAGATTTTAAATATGTACACATAACATGGTGGGAAACGTTTTAAAGATGCAAATCTTTTAAAGCAAATACTTTGTTAATCAAAAGGGAGCATTGGCTCGTTGTTATGTAACCCTCACGTTTTATTAAGGACGTTATCAGTGCTTTTGTGCAAGTACTGTAGGATCTTGGGTGGCTCCTGTTGGATGGTAAAGTGCAGGTCAAGCTGTAGCTTGATGTTTTTATTATCAAGGCAAGGCTTTACATTTTGTGAAAATAAATAGAACCAATGGGCCTGTAGAGAAGTCCTTAGTACCCATACACACCTTTTTTAAAGTAATATATAAGACTAGATTTACAAACCTTTTTGCTTCAATACAACATTGCTCCACTTTTGTTTTCTCAGATAGGCATTGCCACAGTAGCTATTAATAGGCCCTATTCACAAAGTTATTCTCTCAAAGTTTGTTTTAAAGTAAATCCAGTTTAGTGTTCAGGGGCTGGTATAGACTGTTTATCCAGCTGTATTGTTAAACCTTAGTGTTTAGGAAATAAACCACTCAAGATGTTTTTCAAAGGACTTTAACAGATCTTGTTATTTTTGTATATTATTATTTATTTATTTATTTACTTACTTACTTACTTCTTTCTTTCTTTCTTTCTTTCTTTCTTTCTTTCTTTCTTTCTTTCTTTCTTACTTAGCAGACGCCCTTACCCAGGGCGACCTACAGTTGTATACAAAATAAAATGTATACCCTATAGGTATTGTACTATATACTACAATTGTGACCATGATTCGACAGTCTGGCGAGTGTGATGTGCAATCTTAATCTTTACAAACACCAGTTAGAAATAGGGTTATCAAGAACTGTAAGTCAGCAACCTTTTTAAGCAAGAAATATAATTCAGAATCAAATTATGTTAACACATTTTCACTACATTATGCTGTGGCAAGTATTTAGATTTTGTGAAAACATGGCTGCTTTGCAAGTTTTAAATACAGATTAATTAAATATAGTTAACAGATTTTTTTTTTTCAATATCTCAAATACATAATGCAACTGAAAAGAATAGCAGCAGTGCTGGTTTTAAAATGAAAAACAAGCAGCTTTAACATCTTGCCCTGGAAGAAATCCCTTTTCCTTTGGATTAGTCATTGTCTGAGAAAAATCACTTTTTTTAGGAGAAGTAAAGTAAACAGCCTCCAACAAGCGAACCTTGACAACCCAGATTAAGGATAACAGTGGAGATCAAACAAAGCTGCTGCTGGGCTGTTGTCATGAGCAGCCTTTCTGAAAGCTCGAGACTATTTGAACAGGCAGTGGGTTTGTGTGCTCACTTATGCAGAAATGGACCTTCGCAAATGCTGACCCATGTTAAAAACTGAGCAAGGGTGAACTGTGTGTAAAACTTTCCTGCTTTCACGTTTAACTCGGTCGCTGCTGCATTTAAGCACAAAGCTTTGGTGAACAAGTGCATGTCGTTCAATCTATACATGTAGGCTATATTTCATTCAATCTATACATGTAGGCTACATTTCTACATACTGTATATTACAAACTCCATAGTTTATTTCTCATTAAACAATCCTTTCTGCATTCACAATAAACTGATACTATAAATCAGTCCGCTTGATGTTACACAATTGTAGTTTATTACGGGGGGGGGGGGGGGGGGGGGTAAACAGTGTAGATTTATATTTATAAGTGGAATATTCTGGTCTCTATTGGCCACCTATTCAATTGAAAGACAGCGTGACGGTGGAGAAAAGCATGTGTGGAGGCGGCACTTCAACTTCAAGAACACAAATCTTCAAGTCGTTCTTTTACCTGCTGAGACTCACAAATACCCAAGCTCTCAGTAAGTTGCTGGAGTGTTCTCTACAGAGCAGTGGCAATAGGAATTTACCCTCCTTGCCCCAAGTTTGTCCTGCAATTCATTCTTCAAGCCTACCCAGCCCTTCAAAGTGAAGGCATGTGCCATTGAAAAACAGTAACAATTATAATTTTGTGTTTCTGCGTGTTTCCCAGGTTTCCTAGATATCAATTATGATTCACAATATTTGAACAGTTCTGGTCACCTCGCTACATAAAGGATATTTCTGCTCTAGAAAGAGTGCAAAGAAGAGCGACCAGAATTATTTCTGGTTTAAAAGGCATGTCATTTGCGGACAGGCTAAAATAATTGAATCTATTAAGTCTTGAACAAAGAAGACTATGTGGTGGTCTGACTCAAGAATTCCAAATTTTGAAAGGTGTTGATAATGTCAACTCGGGACTTTTTCATCCTGAAAAATGAAACAAGGACCAGGGGTCACAAATGGAGATTAGATAAAGGGGCATTCAGAACAGAATAGGAGGCACTTTTTTACACAGAAAATTGTGAGAGTCTGGAACCAACTCCCCCGTAATGTTTTTGAAGCATCTTCAGGAAGCTTCTTGGTGAGATTCTAGGATCAATAAGTTACTAACAGCCGAATGGCCTCCCCTCATTTGTAACCTTTCTTATGTTCTTAACATGTGCATTTGTCTGGTTCCCTGGCTTACAGTTTGCTTATTACAGGGATATAGAGGAGGCGTGCTTTGTGTGTCGCACTTCTGTTTTTAAGCTAATATTATCCAATTGTTGTGAAATGTGGTATTGACATTTCTTTGCACACGTCAGGATACCAAAATCTAGTTATTTTAATGTGAGTTGTTGTCTCCTGATTGGTTGAATGAATACTATCTTTATTTAAATGTTTGCCAGTGGTGCAGAGCTATGTATAACTGGCCTGAGAACCATATCATATATTATTACGTAGCCTGTTGGATGAAAAAAAAAAAGAATTGCAGTGATCAACAAGATACTGTGCCCTCATTTAATACTCCCACAAAAACGTGGAGTCTTTTTACCTCTTGATTGTGTCATATTTATGAAACGTTATCTTGTCACTGTTGTGGTGGTGTTTTGATTGGACATTGGCCAGTGAATTACTAACCTCCTTGATCACAGAAACATATTTGTAGGTTTTTGTATCCTATATATATATTTTTTTTAAAGTAATTCTGACACTTTGCCGAGACAAGCAGTGATTATAAATTAATGACGTGTTTCAGCAACCGTTGGCATATTCATGCTTCCTGGGTTTGAGAGATTAATCTGGATGAACCAACATTTAAAATCTTTACATGTCAAAACCTCTACTGTAAACTCAACCCAAGTCATTTCTGAATTTAATCCTTTTGTATAAGTTGCTAGAATACTTATTAGCGGAAGCACGTATTAGGCCTTCTCCATACTGTTTTTTTCTCTCTTTATATAAAATAAGTATATCTCGTTAATTTATAAAGTATGCCCATCTAAATATTTGTTTTGTATTTTAAGTTTTTGCATAACACAGGTACAATACGACCCATTTAATGCCCTCTTGTGGTCACTGGTGTTTAATACGGTATTGTGAAACACCAGAAGAATAAACTGACATGTAATACTCAATTTAAAATGAAGTCAGCCATTGGTGATAGGTCTGTTAGGCAAACATTTTCAAATAAGTATGGTTTTCAGTTACTGTTATGGGGTGCTCAGAACGCATCACTCACTAATAATGAAGCAATACCGCTAAAACCAAAAAAAAAAGAGGAAATTAAAGGATATATCGGTCAATTATGACTTGCCAAACTACTGCGGAATTCAGGAGATTCCCGATGTGGGGTGTTTATATTAGCAGATTACAATTTGGCCTCTTGTGGTGGAATATGAACTTTTGAGGGTTGTGTTTTTTTTTTGTTATTTAACCAGCTTGTGAGTTTTTCGGTTTAATGAGATAATGAACAGTGATCATTAACAAACGGATTAAATCACATATTGACCACAAAGACCAATGATAAATCTCAGTACTTGGATGTCCCTTTAACATTAAAATAATAATAAAAAATACTATACTTTAACAGAAGTAATTTCTAACTATGGCTGTTCATTACTGTTAACATTTTATGTCCAAAAGCAGAGCAAAACATTTTAATTAATCTCACAAACTAATTTAACTGTTGTATTAAATTCAGCTTCTTTTTATATAATATCGGCACATAATCCAAACACAACATGCTTTGAAACAAAAGAAGGTAATCGTTAGATTTAATAGATTTTAAAACAAAACAAAAAACATATTGTCTTAATTTTTAAATCAAGAAAGCGTGAATACAATAGGTCTACTTCTGATTTGACTTGTCCAATGCAAATGTAGAGGCCTAAAGTGTGTATCCTGTTGTGATGCATCGATTTACCAATATGCAATCGAAGCTCAGGAAATGTAAGGACAGATGATCAATAATCGATGCATTGATTAATTGTTGCACCCCTACTCCTTGCTCAAAATGTATGTATTTAGATACCTAAAACTGACTTTAACCGTCTGCCTGAAAGGAGCACAATCGACATTAACAATGTCCTTGTATCAGGTCAGCAATGTGATGCATCAAATCTAAAGCAATGTTTGAGATCAAAGTAGAATTTTTTTCTAGTGATCGAGCCCTTGCTATCTTGGAAGGATGTACATCAGATTAAAATGAGGAATTGAATGGATGAATTTGGAGATTTATAAAGATCAGCTACTCTTAACAGTGCATCTTATTAACAGATGTCATTGTCAAGTATGAAATTAGGTAGAATTATTCTGTTTTAAGCATGAGATGAATGTTCTTCTGAAAACGGGCACAGTACAGCATTCCACACTCGAGAGAGGGGTTAGCATTATTATTATTATTATTATTATTATTATTATTATTATTATTATTATTATTATTATTTATTTCTTAGCAGACGCCCTTATCCAGCATTGCAATAGAAGCTGGATTTATATAGCACCTTCCATGGCCAAGCATCACCAAGCACAAAGGATAAGACCCCATTTGAAAGTCCTGTGTTTAATTTAGTCTAAACACTGTACTCGTCCACAGCGACCACGAGAAAAATATCTGCTGATCTGCTACACAGACCTGTGTTTTTCACAGGGCGATAAACTGATAATAAATGCCAATGAACTTAAGGTTTCTGGGAAGAGTACATTAAGGGCGCTGACAGTCCTAATTATAGATGTCGTCTGGACAGAGATGTATGATTTTGCTCTGCGGATCAATACTGTTTCTCAAATGACATTTTCTCAAGCTAAACACTTTCCGTGCCATGGTGGCTTGGACTGTGCACTTAGACTGAACCGTTTGGCCTGCTTCTCTACTCTGTTTACTTTGTTGTTTCTTTGTTTTATTACTTTATTTACACACTTGCCTGTAATAACAAATGCATTTCATTAACATGTTCTGCTCTACCATATGTCCCAGCTGTGTATTCAGCTGGTAAACATGAAACCGCATATTGTGATGTACTCTTAATTCTGCACATTCCAGCTGTTCAGTATTGTGTGAGATGACCAACCAGTTTCACCATAGTTCAATATCCTAGAGCTTTATATTTTATGGGTGTACCTCAGAGAGTGACAACCTTGTCTTTAAAATGATCATTCCATTTTTTTTATATTTGTCTGACTGGTGAATCATTAGGTACAAAAATATTGATAACAATCCTACAAATAAGTGATGTGCACTTTCCATAATACTATTATGGGTTTACTATTCGCAAAGTGTGTATAATTTAATTGTATGATTGATCACTTTATCAATAATCCAGACAGTGCCTATATATGTATGTGTGTATGTGTGTGTGTGTATATATATATAGATAGATATAGATATAGATATATAGATATAGATAGAGAGAGATCTTTCTCTCTCTCTCTCTCTCTCTCTCTCTCTCTCTCTCTCTCTCTCTCTCTCTCTCTCTCTATATATATATATATATATATATATATATATATATATAAAATATATACACACACATACATATGTATATGTATGTGTTTATATATATACACACACACACACACACACACATATATATATATATATATATATATATATATATATATATATATATATATATATAGATATATATAGATAGATAGATAAATGTATATGTGTGTAACTATATCATGGGCAAAAAAGGTCATCAGCATTACCTATTACTTTCTGAATTTTAGATAACAGGAGTCAAAAGGTTTAATACTGGATTTCAGCGGAAAGGGTTTTATTACTCTACATGTTTCTGTTGTGAAGATGTTCTTTTGTTTTGTCTGATACAGTTCAGTACCAGTATGAAATCTAAGCTACTTTGGGAAGGCTTTGAGGTTATATTTAAGAGTGTTTTAAAACAGTTTCATTATTACTATGCATGCATCGAAGTATTATTCATTTGTGACCTGAGATAGTAACAAATGTCATACATGAAAGTAACATTTTCATACGTATTATTAGTCACTTGGTAAATGGTGATTCAACTGCAATATAACATTTGTTTTGTGAGACAAACTATGCACATTTCTTACCATAGGAAGTGAGTAAGTGCAAAATTGTTTGACTCGATCATAAACAGATATCTTGCTCAGAAACCGTTTTAACTTGTTTATCTTGCAGAAACAAAAATGCATACTATGGGCTCAGTACTGTACTAATAATAAAATGCTTTGTGTGATTGGCAGCTATTCCAGTGATGTGAACCACTGCAGGAAGTTGTAGGTGCGTTACAGTTTCATAACTTGTGAAATATACTGTGTGAAGCAGAAAGAGATCTGGTGTCAGCCAGGCAACTAATATTATCTAATAAAAACTAATATGGCTGATCATGTGTGACATTTTCTTTGGTCATAGTACCACAAAGTTTTGAAGCTGCAACGTGATAAATCGAAAATATTGAAACCACTCAACTGAAAACACCGTTTCATAAAGTTTTCGCTGAGAAAGTCATGACCGAAACGTGTTGGTGCTAATGAACCTGGGTTTAGTAGGGACGACGAGACTAGAGTTCTTTCTCAGGTAGATGAAAATCTTAACGTGATAATGCAGTATGTTGGCTGTTGTGGTTACTCGCACACTCCTGTCAGTCAGGAACTGAAAAAAGAGACGTGATGTGTGGTGTCTCTTAATCTTAGTATTTCACTGTCTGTGTTTTAGCAGGGACACTGCACTTTCTAATCTAGGCTGTGTGTTGACTTCTGGTTAGAAAGCAGAATTATTATCCCCTTCAGGGGATGCATAGCCCAACCAAAAGGGATGCAGCCTGTGCCCATGTGTACATATATTGCATGCAGTACATAATTTTACATACGGTAGAGAACCATTTATCTAAATGCAATGGAACATTTTTGGGTATTGTGAATATGCAAATCTGGGGATATTGGGAGGAACCTGTCCTTCTGTCTCTTTTTGTGTGGTAGGGGAACAATATTACAAACGCGCAAACATAGTTATAGAAGCAAAGAAGTGGTGACTGCAACACAGGATAGAGCACCTGCTACATTTGTCGCCTCAAAAACAAGTTAATGCGAAGGATGGAGTTTATAGAATATTTAAAGTAAATCTTCTTCCAGCTATGCTACTTACTAAATATAACCATTCCAGCATTTTCCTTTATTTAATTTAGGCGGAAAAACAATCCTGCCTCCAACAGATGTTGTTCCATATGTTCACAGTGCGGTTTCGCTTCTACATAGACCACAATATCTTTTGTCTAGCGGACAAACTGGGAAGGAATGAGTAGACAGGTGGCCCCCCAAATCTTTGCAACGCTTTTGGAAAGATAGGGTGTATAGCTTTTGATGCCTATGCTGTCCTGACCCAACGATGGTGGGTAAAATTACTTTTACTGCAGGGTGTTTGTGACATGTACAAACGTGTACAAAGCCCCTTAGCCTGAAGGCACTGTAGAAAATGTAAACCTTTGAGATTTCAAAGTAAAGATTATTGATGCTTACTAGCATGGAGGTTTAGATAATAGTTAATCAATGGTGGACACCAAACATGTTGTTTGTTATCCATTCTCAACGGGATCCATTTCATCGCTATAGGATATCGGGAAGGTGGGTGTACACTACATATGTTACACTTAGAATTTTGCATGCACTTGGCTTTATCTAGAGAGCTAATCGTCCCACTGTGACGAAGCTTGCTAAGCACTTTTTTTTTTAAGTGCAGATATTTCAGTGTATAATAATCTTGGGTGATTGGAATGTGTGTTTATCTTTCTGTATGTTACCTCGAACCCCTTATTCAAGGAGACTTCAGCAAATCGGTATTATTCTATTTCAGTACTTTACAAAGCTTCACGTTTATTGTTATATTTTAAATAAACTCACAGACAAAAAACCTGGACACGGTAGCGTTGGTTACATGGTATGTCTTTCTTCACAAAGCCTGAAATCTGATTATCATTGCTCACTTCATTATGGACGACTGTTTGGTGTGCTGCTTTTACTGCAGATTAACTTCTGGAGGTCAGTCCTAAAGTCAGAGGGGTTTCTGTGATGCCAAAAATAGTAAGGTTATTTTTAGAGTTACTAATTCAATTATTTATGATTTGTTTGAGGACTTCTTGAGAGATTTTTAGAATGTCATGAAGACAGCCATCCACAGCTGGCAATGACACTAGTTCTGTTTTTGTCTAGTGTTGCAATAAAACGTTATGAAAGTGTGTTTTTTTGTTTTTTCTTTTTTTTTCTTTTTAATAAATCAAATATCTGAACACACATACAAAACTATCTAGGGGTTGCTACCAAATGACAGAAATTCATAAAAAAATAAAATAAATAGACCAAGATCAAAGTACCAATGTAGTGCTTGCCCCATAGATCATATCTATTATTATTATTATTATTATTATTATTATTATTATTATTATTATTTTTTATTAAAAAACAAGTAAAACAAGCTAGTAATAAGATGAGAGCTGCCGGTGGGAATGAGCACCATCATTCAAAAGGCAGAATAACCTCCATATCATTGTTTTTTTCTGCTGTTATTAATGTTATTGTTCTTATTTTTGTGTCAAATGTATTGTTCCTGCAGGAGGACACCATCTTGATCCACTGTGTAAATGAGGCATGGATTTTCCCCATTATCATACCCTTACAACACAGGATGAGGGCAGGGACACTTCATACAACAAAACCTGAAGATCATCCAAGCGACACCCACCTACGTTTTATATTGCACTCAAAATAATCTTGGGCGCTGCAATAAATCATTCTTGTTTGTTTATTTATCCCCACCCTTATTCCTGTGTTGACTTGTGTGTGCTTTCCAGGCCCAAGTTATATCCCTCAAATGGGAGAGGGCACACCTTTATTCCTAAGCGTGCTGTGAAATCATCAGATGAGCAGGAAAACAGCCAGTTAGCACTGCAGAAATGGCTCAGATACCGTCAGGGTGCTGTCATTCCTGGAAGCCTAGTTTCCAGTAGTGTATGCAAACTACTTGACCCCACTGTACCAAAAGAGTAATCATAATAAAGTTGGTCATATGCGAGTTTAAGAAGTTGTCAGACTGCTTTGCTTTTCTTCTGATAAACACGTTTTGACAATGCCTCACATTTTCTGTCTGCAAGTGGGCTGATTTTTCAAACTCCTTTAGGGCATATTACTAATGCTATTCAAGTATCGGTTTTACCAATTAAGGAAGGCAGTGTACAGGACCACTGTCAAACCAGAATGTTATCAGTAAAGCTAGTTTTAAATGTATGAGGCACGGAATTGATTTAAGCATTGCAACTTTTCACACACTGTTTTTATTCTATCTCACATTTATAAAACAATCTTAATAGCAAATTCTCCTATTGACTTCTTTTATTATTTTATTACTGTAGTTGGGTGTCATTGTGTATTTTATTGCTTTTTAAGATATGCGCAGGTGCACTTTGTAAGTAAAAGGAAATGAAACTTGAGATGCCCTCAGGGATTACTATTCAAGCCATGCCAAGCAGGTACTCTATACAGTTATCACCTACTGATAATCTGGCATGTGGTGCATTCTTCATATCACACGTGCATCGCACACTGCAATTGGCATCGAAGTCAAGTTTCGTGGTGAGCTGGAAAGATTAATAGCAGGTCTCCACTTTCTTGTTACACTTCAAATAAACCGTTCGTCTGAGTCAGGCAAATACTACTGTAGAATGTACAGTTGCTCTCCTATCAGCATATCTACTTTTATTGTTGATTGCCCATGTTAAAGTGAATGCATTTAAAATGTGTTTTTACCGTTTTCATTTTTAAGCTTTAAGTGGCAGGTGTTTTTTTTTTGTCTAATGCCCGACTCTTATTACTAGGCACATAATAATGGGGGTGTATGGAGGCATTTGTCAGTTTTTATCTTTTATATCAAACATTTTTCATTGTGTATTCAGTGGATGTAAGTCATGCCAGTTTTCTTTTGTGATACTGATAGGTTTAATGTTGTATATCCACTGATATTTTACATGATAGGCATAACAAGGCTACGGTTTTACCCAAACGTTATTGTTTCTGGCAAAGTTTAAATAATTCCTGCTTTGAAAATCTCAAGTTAACCTTTCAGTTGAGACCAGGGGGTCTATGCTAATGATCTAAACAGCGGTGGATCTAAGTACTGCCACCCTAAAATGAATAAGCCTTTTTTTTTTTTTCAATGATCTCATTTCACTGTTTTTTTGTATTCAGTAATGTTAATAAGTGGGTCAATAAATCACCGGGGGTGGGGAGAGAACCTCAGCTGGGTTAATATAGTGGCAGTTAAAGAGTCAGTATTTCAATCTGCAACTATTAAGATCATATTATTAACTTCAACCAGTTTTGTAGATAGACTGTGTTAGAGGAGATGAAGACATGCTCTTTCTTTTTCTATCTAGTCATTTGACAACCCAGTTCATTTGATGTGCTTTCACATATGGACCACACATGAGGCTGTGGTTCTAAAAAAAAATAGTAGTTTGTAAGTGGATAGTTGAAGTGTTGGTAACAGAGTAGACATGTTTTATTACAACTTGACACTAAGAAAAACCCACTTCAAAAATATAGTTTTTTGCAAAGGATGCGTGGTACCTACTGGTGCCTGTGTGGTGCCCTGCTTTAGTGGTCTGCAAGGTTTTAGCATTATGAATAGTTAACCACTTGAATCACATGGTGTTATGGATTTCATTCTTCGTATGGGAGATTTCTACACTATATTGAATTCTCGTGATCCTTATCCTAGAACAGCATCCTATTGTAATATTATGGATTAATATAAACTGTGTGTTAATTAGTTTAAGGTATACTATATATCTGTGAATCTGCTTTAGCCTTTTCAACCAGGTTACTTTATCTCTATTGTATAAATGGCCTACCCTGGACATTTTTTTTTCCTCCTTAAAGTGTATAGCAAATTGATGCATTTGGATTGCATAAGATACTATAATTTGGCTTCTGTGTATTTGTTATATAAAGAAACAACAGATAAGAACCCTTTTTTATGCTTAATGCATATCTCCCTGTACATTTTCTGAATGTGTTATTTATCTGTCTTCTGACAGCCCCGCTGTTTGTAACATGTACAGTATAATTTGGCTGACATCAATAACTGGCAGGAGAAATAACCAAATTATTTAGTCATGGGTTTTTAACGGCCACAAGAGCAAATGGATGTTAAGTAAATGATGCAGTTTATTCCCTTCCTTCTCATTGCCAGCCTGCCTGCCACAGGAAGGCTGCCAGCTTTAAATAAGTGGTACCCAGATGGTATTCACATGACGCCCATTTGGTTAGAGAATCATCGCAGGGAATAACTTGACTGCCACAACAAGCTATAGGTCAATTGAGCAGGAATGCCTGTTGCTTCAGTGTTTTGCATATGCAAATCTGTTAATGTTGTGTCAATTCTGTAAATGCAGGGAGGTTCTATCTCTGGGGTCCTAAATGAACTTGGAAAGCAGCCCAGTTAATGGGAGAGCTATGGTTTTGAAATATACTGCCACAGCTTGTATCCTCTGTTCAAACACATTGTTTCCTGGATGCTCTCATTTTCTCTCACAGCTGAAGCTGTCTTGCGGAAGTGGCTCTGATAGGCTCGCTCAGTAATGGGATTGTCAAACAAGGTTTTTGTAAAATTGGCTGAAGTGATTTTCAATGTACAAAAAAAAACCCCAGTGTGTGCCTATTTTTAGTGCACATGGAAGACAATGCACTCAGCCAAAGCTCTTTTCTTTTTCTTCTCTGTCTGCCACACTTTTACACTGTGTCTCATCAGCTACAGATGTGGCACCCAGTTGTCTTGGAAAAATTGTGAACCGTGTCATCTGTGCAGTCTAACAGCCAACATCTGCTGCAGCAGTCTGGTGGAAGCAACAATGTGGATTAATATCGGACGTTTATTTTAGAAAGAATTTACTCTTTTTTTTCAATCTTTCTTAAGTGTTTCCCTCTTGCACCGTATTTTCAAATCAAACTAGTAACTGTAACTGTCACCGTATACCTATAGCAAAAGCTTACCTACACCCTAACCCGCTAATTTCAAAGTAGGCGGTTTTTGAGTGACAGGCACTGTAGCTGGCAAATGAAAGTGCACAGTCGGCGCAGGTCTTGATGATTGACAGCATTTAAACGAATGAGAGCATTCTAGTGCTGCTTCAGTCAATGAGATTTGTCAGAACAGGATGAAATGACTGACCGTGAAACTACAGTAGCCTATTGAGGGACCACTGAGGTGACTGACAGCGACCCCTAGCCATTCAGAGCGGAACGGAGGCGGGACAGACAGCAAGTATAAACACTACACAAACTAGAGATGATTTCTAAATTATTATTTTTGGTAAGAAAAATAACGAGTGGTTCTACTGACGATTATCCTATGTAAATTTATTTCAGTCGAATTCGACGTTTAACAAGCTTTATCGATTTTAAAATCGAAAAGTAGCAAGCCTACATATGTAATAAAATTAACGTAGACCGTTTCAGGTACTATTTGAACTTGTTTTTTCACAACATTGCTCTTATGGGCAATGTTGCTCCAACAATTGTAAGTTGCCTTGGATAAAGGTGTCTGCTAAAAAATAAATTATTAATAATAATAATAATAATAATAATAATAATAATAATAATAATGGGGTATAATCCTTAACAAGTTATATCACGATCTTCTGGAACCCCACCCAGAATCTCTTCTTCCTTGAGGCATGTCTTAGTTTTGAGTTACATCAAAAAACACGAAATTGCAGATGATCTAGGGAACATTTATGCCCATAAAACTGGAATTAAGTTTAAAAAAAAAAACTCAACAGCCTTGTGGATAAGGAATAGACATGATCAATGGTAGGCACTCGTAATTTGAGTAATAGTTGTTTTCATTTTGCTCTTGCTGCTTTTATTGAGCTTTCTGGAATTCTTACCCCCTTGTGACAATACTGCTCCAAATGATGCATCATACCAAACAAGTAATATACATATTTTACTGTATTATTATATCCGAGAAATACACACAAAATGTAAACTGCTTCATTTAGAAAATAATTATCTATATGTTAATATAGAAATTGAGCTGAAAAAAAAAAGTTTGACACACCAGCTTTTGTATAGGATTGTGCCAGTGGTACTGAAGGAAACTGTATTATACAAGGTCACTTCATCCCAGACCATGTGGCAGTGACTTCATCAGGCTTGTGATTCTTGGTCTACTCCTTATGCCTATTCCACTAATATATTCTTATCACATCATCCGAAAAAAACTGAAAAATAAAAAGAAATCGCCTAAAACGCTTAATGTGTAGCCATGCTTTCAATAAACTACGCAAGTTCATTTAAGAAATAAATAAAAGAGCAAATTGAAGGTCAGAGGTACTGCTTGTAACATCTGTGCCACCAAACCCTTTAATTAGAGAATTGCATTGTAACCTGCATGTATTGTTCACACTATAAAGAATCTGAGAGTATGTGGATAGTATTCTGCGCTGACATGTATATGGAAACTATCTTACAAATTCTCTCTACATATCAATTTGACCTCATCTTTACAAACTATTCTGTAAGATGTGCTGTTCCCCTTACAATTGCCTTATAGGGATTTGATGTTCTTGCAAAATGCCACAAAAAGTAACTAGGTGATTTAAACGGTATTGTGACTACACAAAGCATATTTAAAGTGTTCTAATTGTTACAGCATTAAATTTGTGTGTTGTTTAGACTTGTCTCTCTTGTGTGGCTTGGCTTGGCAAGATTTATAGGATCCAATAAAACAGATTTCCTTTAGCTGGGAATGGAAAAAGAAATGTACCCATTCCGAAGACGGTAATTAACTTTGTTTTTTTGTTTACACTTATTCCCCAGTTCTACGATTTTTCAGTAATTCAATTAAACAAAAATGTTTAAAAACAAACAAACCAAAAACACGTTTTGCTTTGTGTCTTTTAGTTTATGCAACATTACAAAAAGCAAAACCTGTTGTCTTTTTGTTTGTTTGTTCGTTTTTGTCATCATTTACCTGTATATCTATTACCTGGCTGTTTGACATGTTGCATGATAACCTAGGTACATTCTAATATTAAGTAATACGTTTTAAAAAAAGAATGTCTTCCTCTCACACGAATACAGATTTTTTTTTTTAAGCCAGAAAAGTAAGATGAATTTGAGCAATAAAGGCTGAATCATGAGGGCTTTTATTCTAAATCACTGTGAGGATTGTTATCTGTGGGATGTGTGCACTACCTTAGTCGTGTTCAATCTAGAGTCCACTTAGCCGTGACTGGGAGTAATTGTTCCCAAGTGGACTGCACAATGACCTGTTAATGTCTACCTTCACCCTGTGACCTTGTCTGCACATTTGTAGAGGATTTTAAAGCATGTGGATCTCTGTGTTACTTTGTGTTCCGAGGTCAAGTGGGTGCCTGTGCTGCTTAAGCCACTTTCTTAAAATTATACCACGCTCCTTACATCAGTTGGAGCAGTTCTGTGTTTTGGGCTGTAGTTAAACCCAGAGCTGGGTGACTCAGTGGGTTAGAGGTAGACAGTACATATGTAATGTAAATGATTTCCATGTATGTCACTGAAACACCAGTACAAATCCATACTTGCTGTAGCAACTAAACAACTATATCAGCAGTGACTCATAAAACATAAAACAGTATGGCAGTAAACCACGAGTTTACACTGGTGCGTTTCGGATGTGAACAGGACAAGCACTCCATTAATCATTATTAGCATACATGGCTATGGACTAATCTTCAACAAAAGGTGGTTTGTGTTAAAAGCAGTTAATAAGGTTTGGCTGCTCCCCCCACTTTTCATTAAAATAGCTTAACTGATGGTGATAACTTTTTGTTTTTATTAAATTTTTTTCCCATTTGTTTTTTGGATGTTTTTTGATATTTTATTGTATATTATATTGTATAGGATATTTATTGTGTAATGTGAAGCGCTTTGGGATGCCTTGGCATGAAAGGCGCTATATAAAATAAATGTGATTGATTTGATATAACACCCTACTGGCCAGATTACCACAATACCATACATATTATTTATTTCTTCGCAGACGTCCTTACCCAGGGTGACTTACAGTAATATCCAGAGTATTTCAAAACCACCTATACAGTACTTTGAATACTGACATGGTATCGGGCATACTGGCAGGGTAGCACTAGTTTAAAGTGACTGTTATGCTGGTGTACAGTAAGTGTAGAATAAAGATTTTACAAAATATCTTGAACTTTTTAACTAACCCTTATCAAAAAGTGGAGACATTTTGCGGGCCATGTCCATACTTTTTGAGAAATACAAACACATTGGTTGAAGCTAAAATACGTATCATTCTGAACAAGAGACATCAGTTCATCGCACGGCTTGCCACAGTATATGTTAATGGAATACTATGGAAAAGGTTTGCTTGTACAGTAATTATGTCTTGGAAGGCATGTGGAAAACAATGTCAATATAAGCCGGTCTCTTTACTAAGTAGACTTGAGAAAGTACTGCCTTAATAATGGTGTAGATATAAATGATGTTGGGTAAAGCTGTCTGTTGGGATAAACATATTTTTTGTTGATTAATGATACAACATGGACTCTGGTAATCAGCAGGGTCCTATCAGTAGTTTTTCATAGTTTCACATTTTAAAAGGAATGTGTACCAGGGGTGGAACTCTTATGATTTTGGTCATGGTGTTACAGTTGAATTCCACACACATGAATTATGACAAGTTGGACTGCCTGTTCTGTGGTTTGCTGTGTCTGGTTTGCTTCCTACTTTTAAAATTACAGTTGCACTTGGTCATCTGAGCCTTGTTTTCACAGTCTGGCTAAACCTGCAGGATCCCCTTGCACAGCGGGGGAAGGGAGACTGACAGCTATAATGTTGTATATAAAGTTTGATGCAAGAGTGCACTTATTTTTTAAAGAGTGTTTTCCGTCCGACTAGGAGTTAGTGTGGGAATCTTTATAAACCTTTTCTTTCTTTGAACCAAATCCAAACAAAGTCTCATCACTGCTGCTTGGAGAACTTAATTGAATACAACCTGAAAAATACATTTATCAACGTTTTTTTAAATAATTGAACCAACTTAAGTGTTGAAACACTGTGCCAGATCACTGTGGGAATGTTTACATGCAGTCAGCAAAGTAACCAAGTGCCAAAGGGGAGGATTTGCGTGGTATAAATGTATACTATGTATACTACATCTGTGCAAAAAAAAAAAAAAAATCAATGAAATTTGATTTAACAGATGATTTTTTCCATGGATGAGTATGTTGGCATTAACAAGTATTTATTAATGTCATTGTTTGATTATTTTTGTGTAGTATACAGTACAATTTTACTGCCAAACAAAAAGTATGTAATTACTGTAGTACGTTTAACACAAATTTTATCAAATACTGTATAACCCGTGTGCTTACAAGACTCATAGCCTGATACATTTGTGCTGGTGGTTTTTTTCAAATTTTAGGTGGTCTGAAGAAAGGGATCAGATTGTGGCAGCCAGGGTTGGGTCAGTGCCTTTTTAAAATCAATTCTCAATTCCAATTCCTTCAAAGAAATTGGCATTGATATTTTAGAGACATAATAATCGTTGTGATTTGTTCAACTGATTTCATTTGAAGCCAATGTAATTGACTAACGGTGACTTCAGTTTAAGTAATTTGTTGCCACTGTGAGAAGCTCATTATACCAGCATACTGCTAATTGCAATTTTGATCAGTGATGTGTTGGAATTGATTAAAAGTGAATTGGAATTGGAATTGGAATTGGAATTGGAATTTGGAATTGATTTTAAAAAGGATTTGAAAAACAGGAATTGATCCCAGCCCTGGTGGCAGCAGATCACACGTGCTTCTGTGTCCGCCGCCACCCCCTCAGGATGTATTGCTTAGAGTATCGCTGGGATTATTTGTTTCACAAATTGCAAACGAAGCAGGTACAATATACAGTACACACCCGAGAGGAATGCGGTGTGTGCCCAGACCTGGCAGCCATCTTGTAGATTCTGTTTGTGGGAACGGTGTCTTCAAAAAGGGTTCCTTTTAAACTTTAGTGTTTTATTGCTTTACATGCTTATTAGATTTGTGTGTACTGTAATTGGCTAAAAAGTCAAATATAAATAAGCCCCCCGCCCAAATTTGAAGGTATGATAATTATCTGCCCGTGAATATTAATAATAATAAAAAAAATACAAGAAACAACAGCAACCAGACACTACCGTATGTTTTGTACTGAAAAACATACACACCTATGGAGAGAGCGGCTAGCCAATCAGATTGAAGGAATTTACCAAACCATTTTAGAACTGTTAAAACATCCATAACAACTATGAAACCTTACAAACACGTTATTGCACATTCCAAGTATGCATTTTGCAGACTATAGATCATTCGGATTTGCTTGGGTTTCATGTGTTTTGTCATTCTAGTTATTTGTTGTTAGGAGTCATTTTTTAGGTACATGTGTGTAGGCTGATGTTCAACGTTTGCAACATTTACACTGCTGTCATGCAACAAATTCCATTTTATCAGCGTTCTTAACATTCGTTGTGATGCGCGTCAAGATTGCTCAGTTGTTGCTTATGCATGCTTCTATTGTGCAATCTTACCTTTTTTGTTCATTCTGAAAGTTTATAACATCTATAAAATGAGTGATAAAGTATGAAATGTATTTGGGACTAGAGATAAGGGTCGGGAAGATGTGTGTCATTATGATGTGGTTTTGATTGATCACGTTTAAAAAAAAAAAAAAAAATTCTTTATTTGTCATAATTTATTCCATGCGACTAGTCTCCCGTCATTGTTGGCTTCATAGATTAGCATTGTGGTACTTTCCCCACCTTTTTAAACTGGGGTTTAAATTCCTTTAACTTTTTATTATGTTTTTTAAAATTTTTTATAATTAATAAGACACATTTTTATATTAATGATCTTTTTAAAATAGGTTTTATTGTACAAACAATGTTGTGATACAAATGTTTAAACTGAGGTCCCCTATAAAAATCAAAGTGTAGAAAGTGGTGGATTTCTTGGTTAATTGCAAACTTTTTTTAGTTTTTTCAAAATCACCTGTGTGCCCAGAGCACATATCACACTTGAGTCATTTAAAACATCGACAAAGAAAAATACCCTGTTTTAAATATGTAAATACCTAAAACAAACCACAAAATGTTCATGTAAGCATTACTGTGTTTGCGATTGTTTTGTGATTAATTGTTAAGGATTTAACTGTGCCTTCTGCTGTCATAATCAATCAATTCCATTTTACTTTTCCTACTTTGATAGTTTTGGATGTTTTTGTCACCACCTTAATGTACAAATATATATTTCTGTGTTTCAGTATCAAGTGATCTTCTCAAGCACGTCCGCTTCCTGATGTGAAGACTTCAAGTCCAGTAGGCTTTGCACTTGGTTCTCACTGAATTGGTGGAATGTCCATTTTACCTAGAAAAGTAAGAAAGGTAAGCAAAATAGCAACTCTACACAAATATATGTGGAAACTTTAGCTTACAGATATATTCAAATGTATTACGCTTTGCTAAGCTTTTTCACTAGTGCAATGTTCAAAAAGAGAAATAAACTGGTAATGTTACAAGACGAGTAAGAAACATTGCGGCTGTATAATTTGAGTTGTTTATTACCGGTTACATTTTTGTCAGCTTTGCACTGGAACAAAAGATTCCTACATCTACACCATTGTATTTAATTCAAACACCAAAACTTGTTCTACAAACAATTGCATTTGTCATGCATGCCACAATAAGAAAGAAACTCGATGGACAGTATCAACACCAATACAGCCTGCAGTAAAAGACACATTTGTATTAAAGCAGTGGTGTGCTGCACCTGAAAAACTGGGTGTCATCATATGCTGACAAAGTCTTTCACCAAGAGAGGACTGCAGTTTTGACTTGTATACAGTCCTGCAGGGTGGAAAGCAGCTAATTCATCACTCAACCGGGATTAAATCAGACAAATGTTAACACACACCCAACACACACTCACCAGTGTGTGCAGCAGTTATAGCTGTAACACTGAATACGAATGCATCACCCGGCTACTCATCTACTGTATGGAATCAAGGATTGCTGCAAATCAATCACTGTGCACAACTGTACCATGTTAAGATTCCTGTCTATGTATCTATTTTCTAATGCATATATGTTTATTTCAAAATTTATAGCAGGGCAACATCTCGAATTCAATAGTTTCTAAAAATGTCATTTTATATATATATATATATATATATATATATCCTCGCTATAACAAACCTGTTGCGGTCCAAGTCTTTTGTTCGTTATATTGAGGGGTTTGTTATAGCGAAAGGACAATCAAAGTGAACGACAAACTGTTGGAGTAAGTTAATGAGATAAGCTTGTGAATAAAAGTAGAATTGCATGTACCTGTTCGTCTCATGTATGCAGTATTCTGCCTTTGCTTTATTCTATTTGTTAAAGAATTAAAACGCAGTGCAAAAAGCAAAATTCCCAAATTGAAGGTGAACTTTTATTTATCTTTTTAATTGGGAGTCGGGCCATGTATAGCTCAAAAATGTAACTTGTCAGTGCCGTACTTGAATGCAATGTTTAATACAATGAACATGTCAATCAAGAAAAACTTGCCCTTGGTTGCCAGAATATGCCAGTAGGTCTGATCTCTTAGTTGTTCTTTTTATGAAGTGTGTGTCATCTGACTTTTGTATCTTTTAAGATGCATTTTAAAAGTGTTTTATTTAATGTCCTTGTGGGTATTTGTCCCATTTTGTGTCCAGTAATTGGCTGAATACTTTCACATAGTTGGTTGGCCCGTTGCCAGCGTGGAGTCGCTGATGATTGAAAATGAACATGACATTTGTGAGGAGGTAATGGAATCCATACAGTACGTAATTAAATTCATGACTCTAAGGAAGAGTCCATCATCCCCCACCTTGGACCAGCAGGAGGGGCGGGGGAGGGGATGATACAGTCCCAGCAGGCACCTCACTGCAGCCTTTATCCAATCTCTGTGTCAAGTTTAGTTTTTAAGTTCTCTGTTAATGCTGTAATTCTGGGCAATTAATTACAACAAACGTCAATTAAAAATCTACCAAATATTGTAGGAGAATTAAATTTCAATTATAAAAATTACATTAGAAAAAGGAGACATTAACATTGGTTTAATGAATTCCGCTGCAGTGACAGTTGTTGTTTTGTGTTGAGGGGGATTATGCAGCATTTCAGGAGTTTTGATATAAATATGATATGGTTGAGGAGTATCATCATGCATGTGCGTATTGTGCTCTGCCATAATCATTACACAGATTACTTCATTTACTGCCTTTTTAATGTCACATAACGAAAGGTTTGTGGGCAATATTCATTCATCTGAGCAAAAAATAAATATTTTTTGGCAAACTGTTGTATTGATCAAGTGAATTAAGAAGATCCATGTCATGTCAGGACATCTATCCCGGCTGTGTGACAAGAACCTGTCTGATGACTTTGAAAGCAAATGTCTAAAATGAGATCAGGTGCTCTTGAGTCTATTAATAGCCAACGTGTAGGTATTCAGAGTTTTGTTGGAACCAATTGTCATAACACCATGTGTGTTTAGTCCCCCACACATTTATGCTATACACATTTTCAGATCAATCTAACATGGGGTTCATAAGTTACGAGCATCCAAACGAGAAAACATATAACACCTGTACACTGTATGTGCGCTGGACTCCAGCCTCTGTGCATACTGTAACTAGGAAACGGGAGAACAGTCTTTCACAGAAAAACTGTTCTTAAAGTTACTGATTATTTTCAACACAAAATCCTGCTCCTCAGAATGAGCTAAACCATCTCAACATGAAACAGTAGGACATACATCAGTGGGTAAAAACATAACATCACGGTAACATTTATTCAGAAATGAGATTTGACCTTAAACATTTGTACTTGGCAAAGACTGCAGAAATCTAAACTTCACAAAGCTATAATAATGGTCAGTCTGACCAGATTTTGTAATGTTCACACGCCTACTGCATCTGCAAAAAATGTTGCTGCTGGCCAAGAAATGATTTTAGGCAAACCCTCGATGCAGTTCCTATCACTTTAATTATTTGTTCTGTTTTAAAATGTGTAATTTGGTCTGTTTTTTTTCTTCTCTTTTCTTATTCAAATAATGTTTAGTTTTTTAGGTTTTTGTTTTCTGAGCTTTTGGCCTTGGGAATCTTACATTGTGTGTGTGTGTGTGTGTGTGTGTGTGAGACATTTGTAAAGTGGATTAGATCAGTTTGACAGATAGATGTGGGGAATTGTTTTAATTGTACAATTATCAAACAGTCACTCACGTTAAATAGTATTTCATGTAGTACATAACAGAATAATTCTATGTGATCAAATTCAGTTATTTGGTAGATTTTCCGTTGTGAAGTGTATGTTATAAGACTAAAGCACAGATACATACACACTTGTTTTTATGCTGTGTTGGTTTATATTTGACATTAATAATTTTACACATGTTTGTGTTGCTCCAGATGGAATATACTAGCTTTAAAAATGCAAGTGGTAAACATGTTTTTGAGGTACTGTGAAATGTATTGAGATTATAATATTTTTTTATAACTGTTTTCATTACTAAAAATAAAAGTATTGCTGTTATCGCCTTGCTTATATATATAGTAGATAGTTATTATTGTATACTTCCTGTTAAGGCCTTTTTTGTTTTGTATTCGATTTTAAATGACAAAAGGTATACAGGAAGTGCTGCATGTAAAACCATTTGTTTATAAACAGTCTAAAGAAATAGACTTTCTTGTCTACAGTGTAGCAGCTATTTGTTATACAGACAGAATTCTTTTTAAAATGCCTTATAAATAGAAAATAATGAGTTATTGTTTACAATTATCATTAAAGGGGTCGGTGTAAAGATTGTTTTATTAGTTTAGTGTGTTATTTTAGTTCTATGAGGTAGTTGCTGTAGTGAAAGTGCTGGTGGAAGAACAAGGACATTGTAATCTGATCAAGTCAAGTGTGCTCTGTTGATTCACACATTTTTGCAAATCCTGCCAAAAAGAGATGGCTCAATGAATCCTACAAGAATACAGAGTCAAAAAAAAAAAAATTCCACCATGGTTACCGAGTACAGATGTTCAGTCAGAGTGTCATCACAATTGAAATAAGCCTGCACTCACAGATTTTGGCAGACCGATTTTGTACCCATGAACTTTTCTTGTTTCAAATACCGTATTACTTCAATTTGGTGCTGCTGTGTTTATTTTAAATTGATCAAAATGACTGCGGCCCTTAAACGAGGGTGACCATTATACGAGGGCGGCCTTCATTAACAATACTATGATTTACAAACGCTGCAATATTTTATTACATGATTTAAGGCATTTTAGAAGCAGCGTCGTGAGAGCCTCTGATCTGCATCACTATACTCTGTATGTTTTTGGGGCTTGAATACAGTACATTTGCTGACAGTTAACGAGAGGTGGTAGTTGGGAGGTAAGGGGAGTACTGTACCAGTGAATCAGGAGTGTGTATTGGTTGCTATGGGGTGGGACAAGAAGAGGAGAGAGAACGGTAGTTGAGTCGGTTTGATTTTTGTTAAAACTTTTTTTTGCTATTTTTTTTCTCACTGTAATTTACCTGCTTGTTTGTAATTTCTCTGTAAGAGAAACCAAAACTAAATCTTCTCATAGATAGTAAGCAAGTTTATATATATATATATATATATATATATATATTATATTTGTACAGGACTGAGTAAAATTCCAATTTAAATAATAAAAAAAAAAACTAAACCCCTACAAGAATATATCTTCAGCCAGCTTTCGGATCGAGCTTGGAGCTTAGCAAAGCTCTAAGTTCCTCTGAGTTAAAGATTTCACCATCCAAGCTGAGGACGAGGTAAACAGATAGCCCTTGCTTTATCCCCTGCTGTGTCCAGTTGATATCCATACAGAACCCAGAATAATTCAAATTTAGTCAGATTTTAGTGTAATCTATTTATAATAACTGATGAGCAATTTTTTTCAATGGGCTCATCCAGTTGATATTTCCCATAATAACCGACCCCAGTACGAGCTGTCTAACTGAAAGGAATTCCAACCATATCTCACATAGTTGCTGTCTTCTCTGGCTCTGGCAGGAAAAGATTGCTCACCAGAGATTATAAAAAATACAGTATGGGGTAGTGTATGATAAATGAGAATTTAATGCCCACCCCCGGGGTGGGATGCTTGGATAATGTAGCATCCTACCCTTCGGGTAGGCATTAAATTCTCATATCACACACTGCCCCATGCATTGTTCTCTTATATAAAGCATATATTTACAAATATGGACTGGAGTTGAGGCTTATAGTGAAAACTGTTATTTCGGAGTGGGGTATCTTGTCTGATGGGATTATATTTGTCCTCTGGACACAAAACCCCAAATATCCAGTCCATATGTGCCTCATTAAACCTTGAAAAAGACCTCTTCATCTGCATTACATTTCCGCACAGCAGCGTTGAACTCTCACAGAACTGTTCAGGTATGGGGTCTCGTAATTCTGCATGGCGTCTACGGCTTTAAGGATTGGAGATATTGCTGAAGGAAGGCAAGGCCTGTTTTTATTGCAGCTTTTGTTTTCAGCGCCTTTTTCATTTAGAATTTGTTGATGCTCATCTTCAGAAAGCTGAGGAAAACGCACTTCCCCCATATTTTTTCAATCTAGGTCAAAGCAGTTGCAAGGAGTATACATACAGTTGCTATGGAAGTATTACAGTATATGTACCATTGCTATGAATCTAGACAGATGTTAAGGACTTTGGAGGATATAGTGCAAACTATAATCTGTCACTTGATGGTATGTGTTTTTTTTTTTTTTTTTTTATATATATATAGTATTCGCCAATTGATTTTACCCCGTTTTTCTCCCAATTTGAAATGGCCAATTGTATTTAGACTCACCGCTACCACCCCCGCGCTGACTCGGGAGTGGCGAAGATGAACACACGCTGTCCTCCGAAACGTGTGCTGTCAGCCGTCAGCTTCTTTTCACTCTGCAGGCCCGCCATGCAGCCAACCCAGAGCTATAGCGTCAGTAGACAACGTAGCTTTGGGCAGCTTACAGGCAAGCCCGTAGGCGCCCGCCCAGTCTACAGGGGTCGCTGGTACACGGTGAGCCGAGGACACCCTGGCCGACCTAAAGCCCTCACCGCCCCGTGCAGCGCTCGGCCACTCGTGAGCCGCCCCCTTGGAACTCCCTTCCACGGTCGGCAGTGGAATAGCCTGGACTCAAACCGGCGACCTCCAGGCTATAGGGTGCATCCTGCACTCCACGCAGAGCGCCTTTACCGGATGCGCCACTCGAGAGCCCCCACTTGATGGTGTTTTAACAAATCACAAGACAGATTTTAAAACAAGGTTTAATAAATATATTATTAAAGGTTCTGATGTTATTAACAAGGAGTAATACAAAATTTAAGGACATGTTACTGGCGTTACTTCATGCTTGGTTATTAAGTAATTGTAAGGTTTCTCAAATGCATTAGTTGTGTGTTCTTATAACACTGTCACTTATTATTATAAGCAACTTCCAAATATTATTTATAACATACTTTGTCGTATTTATAGATGCTTTCTCGATTGTTTATAACCTATCCTTAAGTGACTATAACAAGGACTGTTTGCATTCCAGAATGTTGTAGAACATAAGCTGACAAATGATTTTAGGGACTTTGCAGATTTAAAAAATCATACTGTCCCACCCCTGAACACTGATTTAATACCCAAATCATTTTTTAAATTAAATTTGGTCTACCAGTCAGTTGTCAGATTAAAAAAATATGATTTTTGGAAAGTTAAAGGAAAATGAGATGGGTCTTGTTTCTCAAAGCTTCCAAGTTATTCCCTTTCAGCATATCAGAATACCTACTTAGCTTTTATATGCACTACAATCATTACTAATTAGGGACATAGATTGACTATATTATTGGGCTGTCTTTGTTTCTGATAATACAGGATATTGTCACTTCAATGATCCAGTGAAGAGCTTTGTCAACAACTACAATAAAGCAAAGCCCGTTTTACCTAACTAGCATGTCATTTACATTCCTTTTAATGTGCATAAAAGCCTCCTAAGTATAGCTTTAATTCACATGCACCTTGAATTTTGGTTGCCATGGAGAATGAAGTCTGTCATTTGACAAGAAAAGTCACCCATTTATGACAGCACTTTATCTTGTCTCTCCAGGGGAAGAAAATGTCACAAGTGAGAGCAGGAAAAATTAAAGCTTCAAAAAATATCAGACTTTCTCGGTTTCACTTTTCTATTAGTCCGTTATGTAATTTCTGATAAAGGAAGCTTATTGGTAATATTGAATATTGGTAATATGCTTAACATGTTATAATAAGGCTGGATATATTTCACAGATTTCACAATTTCTGTTAAATTTGTTGTATAATAACTGGAGAGGAAAATGATTCATTTTAAATCTGGCAACACTATATTTTTCTGCTTTTAATAAATATTATATTTAATTGTGAAATATTTTTTAGGCCATGATGTGTAGAATATCTCTTAATGACTTTGCATAGCATGAATGTCGGCAGCCAGCTTGAAAAGTGACACATTAAATAACAATGTATACAAAGTACTGTAAAAGGGAACATAGTTTTAGACTGTCGTGAGGTAACTGTAGTTCTTGATCTGTCATAAAAGGTTTTGTTTGGTTGAGCATGGCATTGAGGTTTATCTAAGTACTTATAAGCAGCCAAATACAGTACCTCACTGTGCAAAGTTGATTCACATTTTAATAGGATTTTCAAGTCCTTTCAAAAGGAACCGATCCATTAAAATCTCCCGCTTTAGATCTGGCAAACAGGCTTCTTCTATGCACAGAACAGTTCACAGCCTCTCTTGCCAGATCACTAACTGAGTGCTTTTCAAGCCTGGTGGGCAGTACTTGTGTCCATGCATTACACAGATAGACCGCAGTAGTCGGCAGCTGCATGCAATTGTGAACTCCCCTTACTGAGCTGTAATAAAACAATATAAGCATTGCTTGGGGGGGGGGGGGGGGTGTTGAAGGCAGTTACCACTACAGAATGCTCAGGCATATGAAAGCAGAGTTAGCTGACAAAGGGTTTTGAGTTTAGATTTGGATTGAATTGGAGAATTGAACTAGCCAGACGTGTCGGGAGAAGGCTAAACACTGTAGTGCTACAATGTTTTATTTACTGTTGAGGGGTGGGGTGGGGGGGGGGGGGGTTGGGTTCCTTGAGACCAGATAGAAAGACAATTGTGGGTGTACATAATTGTTATAGGCTAACCTGTTTTAAACTACTGTATGTTTATTTAACATGGATTTTTGAAATTCTACAGTGTACAGTGCCTCTGCACTTCATATTACTACATCAGCTAAACAGGGGGCAACGGTTTATTCCATTTACATTTAAGCTATTTTTAAAATACACTTTTAATGGGAAAAGTTATTAATGACCAGTAAAAAATATTGGAGACTAAAAAACAATACCTATAAGAATTGGCAACCTATTTATGTATTTAAAAAAAAAAAAAAAAAAAAAAAAAGATTTCTTATTACAGTAGTAGTGTGGAAATGGGAAGGTCGTGTTTTCAGAGTGTCGTCTTTTTTTTAACTCGTTGTTGTTTCCGTTGTGTACACTACCTAGAGTAAAGTCAGAACGAAGATGTTTGGTTTCATTAGACCTTTGCTCATTGTTACGCGCTACACAGTTAAGTGGTTCCCAGGTAACTAATGTACACATCTGATGCTGCTCTTTATGGGAATGCTTTTAGATTTGCTTGCTGGCTGTGCTTTATAAAAGGGTCAAGTTGCACCTAATGGTAACACAAAGTAGTTTATGGGCTTGTCCATATTAATACAATAATAAAGGGTGACAGGAAGAGACAAGGGCACAGGAGTGATTCCAAGCAGCTGGCAATCCTGGAGAATCGGAAACACACCACCATTGAAAACTGCAGCGAAAAGCAAATTAAACCCTGTATCTGACATCTCGCTTGCTTTTCTCTGCTTTCCTGTTTGGACTTGAAGGTGATTGGAGCCAAGGCAGTGACAGTTGACGGAAGTGTTGCAAGGAGAGAGTATTTATTTACAGTGAGTCGTGGTGATGCTTGTTCAGGATGTGGTTTCACGCAGGATGTGCTGTCTCCACCCCCCATTTTGATCATTTGACAAAGAAAAAAAAAAAAAGAAAACCTGATTGTTTCAGATCATAGTCTATGCTTGGAGAAAGTATTGTGTAACATGCCTGGACTTGGAATACTCTATTCATGCACCATCATAGGAAGTTCCTGTATAGGGTTTGAAGGCAGGGATCAAGGTTAGCTTAAATCCAGATGTGTTTATTGCCAACAATTATGAATAAAATATGGAAGTGGGCTAGGTGTACTTGCCACAGGCTATTGTAAATGTGGGTGACTGAGTTAAATGCAAACAAAATATCCTGAAGTTTCACTTGTCTAATCCAACCTCAACTTGCGGTTCATCTTAATTATTGTTTTTACCTCACAATAATAACACCTCACCCGTAGTGTTGATACAAACGCTCATTTTACTAATGCTTTTTCTTTTAATATAATCCTTTTTCTGTTTTTCTGAAGGTAAATTATCACTTTATCTTACAGTTTGGCCAAATCTTTGTCTAGTCTAGTTGTTGTAAACTTCTGTTGTGGTCGGTTAATGAGTCCCCCCCCCCCCCCCCCACTTAGTACTTATAAACTGTTATTCCTAAGCTTGTGTTGTGGACAGGTTTTGCAGGCGATTCTTATATCTGTTCAAAAACAAATCAGTTCTCTGGTGTATTGCCAGTCCATAACTGAATTGTATATATATATTTTTTTCTTTTGCACTGAAAATATTTGACAGTGGTAATAACAGAAGCGACTAAATGTCATTTTGACTACTGTCTGCGTGTCGACACTAGTCCAGAGGGTTTCATAGGGATGTTTTATTGATTCTGTAATTGCACACAGTAGACTGGACAAACTGAACTGAGCTCCTGGGCAAGGAGAGCCCCTGTATAAAATCCATCTGTTGGATGTATGCAGACCAATAAAACATTCGACATCTCTGAACAGGGAGTGTTTACTGTACAGAAGGCTGTCTTGGCCCTTTGTCTCCGCTAGGCTTCCTTTTCCATCAGAAACAACCATTGTTTCAGGGGCAGTATAAGTGAAAACTTCTTTCCCTGTTTATTAAAGCATAATAGAATGTGGAAATCAACAGTGATTTTTCTAATACAATGTAATTTAATATATATTTTATAGAAACCATGGCACCCTGGAGGTGCTCCTTTTGAAGTGAGTGCAGACTTTGCCCTCGTTTTGTTTTATGAAAGTAAATCTATAAAACCAAGTTGTGAGCATTTAAATCATGTTTTGAGCTATTTCCTACAGTTATGTAATATTATATACAAAACGAATAAATAAAAGTGAGGCGTACTCTGTTCTCTTTATTAAAAGTGCCCTTGTACTAAAAAGTAAACTGGGACAGAAGCATGATATGGAATTCTGAACGTCATAGAAGTCTTTGGGTGTTCCTTAGAAGCTAAAAGTTATTGATTTGGCAACTTGTGTAGTTGGCATTACAACTTCTTCTCAAGGAACCTTTTCAAAGTTATATAACCTATTGTTCTTCTACAGTCGATTCATCCTCTAGTTCGGCGCTAAATATAGTTGATTAACCCACTATTTAAAAAAAAAAAAGGTTAAGCATGGTTTTAAAGTCACTAAAAGTTTGAAAGTATATTGAAGATGTCTATGAATTTCTTGGTGTCGGGCAGCCTTGCTGTTTTAAATATGTAAAAAATAAAATTAAAGTAAAAAATCTCAAGAGTTACAAAACAGTGTGAGAAATTATTAAAACAGCTTGGTTTTAATGCTCTATTGCAACACTTTGATGCATAGATCATAAAGAACAGACATGTATCTCTTCAGTTCATTGGCTTTGAAATTGTAATCTAAGAAAAAATATGAACGATTTTATTTTACTTTTCTATAGTATACGGTAATGATTTTTACACTGTCTTGAAGCATTGTGATCATACACTTTCTCTGGATTTAAAGATGCGTTTTATGTACAGATTACTGTTCGAATGCTAAATGTCATTCATTTTCACAGAGCTTTTTAAAAAGAGTCGCCATTGTCTGAAGCAGTGTCATTTAAGAAATCATACTGGTATAAATTATGATAGGATGAAACAGATTAATTTTACCGTGAGTGACTTTTCTCATTCTTGGAGCCTATTGATGCACTGCTCATTTTCACTGCTTGCCTCCAGCAAGTTAAACTGAGATTCCTAAGGGAGGTTTTGACAGCAAAGGTAATGTACTCGTTGTCTCAAGAAACAGAAATTCCATCTTATTCCCGTAAAGTGACACTGGAGTCCTTTTTCAGAGTGAATTACAATTAAGTTAAATTGTTAATATTGCATTTAGATATTTTTATCTTTTAGATGTGTAGACTTTTCGGCTTTAGCCTTTAAAAGTGTCCTAACTTTATATTGTACTTTATAAATATTGCAAATGAAGACACAGATTTATTTATTTTTTAAATGGAGGAATAAACGCTTCATAAAGTAGCTTTTTGTACAATATAAATCATTAGGCTGTGTTTTTTACTGAAAGTCACTGGGTTATATAGGAATGCTATGAAGCAGGATAGGTGGCGCAGTACCTCAGTGTGATTATCCTTGGTCAGAGGTCAGCGTGAACCTAAATCAACAGTAGTTTAGCCTCCAGAGATCAGCCGGTACTAACCGTTCTAATTTGAAGCCTTTAGAAAGTGTTTTTAGGCCCCAAATTACAGTTTTTGCTTTACATTATTAGCATGAAGGTTAATGATTTTAATTAAGGTGGGTGATATATGTCAAACTATATATGGATTAATTATCCTACTCTGACTTCAATTGTTTTGAACATTTTACTGTATGCTCCTCGCTAATGTGAAGCAGTAGATTTGTACTAAGAGAGAAGGGGGTTGTAAAATGTATATATGAAGTAGGTATGCTTAAAGTGGATTTAATGACTAAGGTAACACTTGACAACAAAATCTACATATCGTCCAAAACAATAAATCCTTGATCTTTCAATCAGGTGCCTACCTGACCATCCTATGTCAAATCTCTTCGAATAAGATACATGCCTGGTACATGTATTGACTCATGAATGAACTCCAGTGTCCATGCGGTATCTGTGCATGCTGTGTTGGTCGAGCAAACGCACGCAACGTTACATTGCTCAGCTACCAGAGTTCATTGCGTACCCCCGCTTTAAAAACAGGCTGAGCAATTTGAAACATCAGATGTAATTCCAAAGATTTAACGGTGAAAGTCAAGTGTCAAAACACATTTTATCTATCTAAAATAACTGGTATAAATTTAAAATAGAAGAAGATAGACACGAGATTGATCAGTGGGTAGCCACCCCATTATCTCACAGGCTGTTAATTTTACCAATCCTAGTGCAGATGTCAAAAGTTGGATAATTGAAGAAGGTGTGAGCTGTTGGGTCAGAATCTTTTAATTTATTTATCCTTTCTTTTTCTGGGCATGTCTAAAGAGGCATTCTTTAGTAGGCTTATTTATTGTTCAAGAAGGAAAGCTTCTGTAGTACTGCACTACAAGCTGATTATAGAAAACACGTATTAAAAAGTTACCATTGGTCTTATCTTAAGCTTTCCATGAGCTGCCATTATTAGACGGTTATCTGGAACTAAGCCTAAAAAGCATTTTCAGGCAGCTAACCAATATATTCATAATTTGCCCTGTTTTTTATTTATATATATATATTGTTATGGGTTTTCAGCATACATACTTCTGGAGCTGGTTCCTTTAAAATGTAATGTGAAGGTCTCTTTTCTATGCAGTCAACCTTAATTGTGGAATGTACTGTAGCTTTATGATTATTCAAATGTGATCCAGGACTAGATGTGATCAGTAATTAAACTAATGCTTAAACATTCAAGTAACCCTATCCTAATATCTCATTCTCAGCTACAGTATGATGTACCCCTGAATCACACCTAAATAACTTTGCAGTCGGTAACATTTTTTTTAGATTTTTAATGATGATAAATCAAGTACATTTTAAAAGTAGCTTAAGTTTCAACCCCTGTATATGGTTGTCTCCTTCAGGAATTTTACTCCTTTTTACTGATTTGATTAAGAGAAAAGTGGCTTTTAAAGCTTTGAAAGATACTGACTTTAAAAAAAGATACCATGACATCATTGCCAGAACTACTCCGCCCACAAAGTCGCTTAACATAAATGAGGAGGCTGAATATGCATCCGAAATATTCAAATGCCATGGCGAAAATGAAACTTATCAACAGCACTTTTATCATTTTCAAAGCACGCGCCGTCCTTTTTCACACGGATCTGTCTAAACACTAGTTTGGTCTGCGTCAAAACAGTAATCTCTGTGGTTTTCGTGAGCCCTCTTTCTTGTGCGACGGTTCAAAGTTGTTTTTTCAGAAGAAACTAGAATTCTGATGTTAACTAAATAAAAGACAAGTTTGAAACATAACAAAATATATATATAAACCACTTCCTTTGCATTAACCAGTGAGTTAGCTCTACTTATTACTGTAGATAAGAAGTTATCATTTAAATTATGCACTGCCAGCACATAGTTTCCTGTTGAAGCAAAAAAAAAAAAAAAAAGTTCAGTACTGGAATTGTGGTTTTAGATTATTGTTTATTAAATGTATCCACTTAAAAAAACGTGGCTTGCACAAGTTTTGTGGTTGCAAGTTGCATGTTGTTTGTTATGCTAGAATTGGATATTAGGTGGGTCTTTAATGTTGTGGGAATATTCATGACTTGAACCCAGAGGATTTAAAGAGGCTGTACCACATACAGTTTCTGTATATAAGGGTGAAAATATGACAGCTGTATCTATTTCCTGTAAAATGTTATCAGCATAACAAAAACAAAGTGTGGGGAAGAAGGCAATCCCCCTTTTTTATTTTTCATTTTACTTCCTGTGCCAGAAGATGTCTTTGCATAATTTGAGAAAGAGATAATTTGCATCAACATTTAATTCTAAATAACCTTGAAAGTGGCAAGCAGGTTTCAGTGGTAAATAATCTAGTCTATCTGTAGTTAACACTAATTGTAAAGTAAAAGTTGAACTTGTTAAAATCAATTGAAGCATATAGTAAACGGACAACGGCATTTGTTGATTTGTGAATGTACTATCGGAGGTAAATCAGAAAGACAGGGACGGTGCGTAGGAGCTACACAGTTTGAACCAGACTGCTGTTCAATAATGAACTTGTGGTCATGTCATTTAAAAAAGGCTTCATTTGGTTATGTGAATTATTTGTACTGTACACCACCTGCCCTGTTAGTTCACTGTGGAAGTCATTTGAATCCGGGTTAGCATCTTTTAGTTTTTCTTGTTTTTAGTTGTCGGGAGAATGCCTGTATACATGAACTGAAACTGGACACTTAAAAACAAAACAAAAAAAACACTGCCTATGACATCCTACAATTACTCACAGTGAACACTAACTTTGCACTAATCTCCTCTCACAGGAGGAGGAGATGCCTTTATCCAAGGCGATTTACAGAGACTAAGGTGTGTGAACTATGCATCAGCTGCAGAGTCACTTACAACTACATCTCACCCGAAAGACGGAGCACAAGGAGGTTAAGTTACTTGCTCAGGGTCACACAATGAGTCAGTGGCTGAGGTGGGATTTGAACCGGGGACCTCCTGGTTACAAGCCCATTTCTTTAACCACAGCCTCCTATGTATGTATTGGTTGACTGGCAACTTTCTTCCAAAAGTATACACTAGCATTAATGTGCATGAAATGTAGTTCTATACCCTTTTATACCTGAGAAACAGTATATGGAATCCATTTTTAAAACACTGTCATTTTCAGTTTTCATTTAAACTAGCAGAAGTCCATTCACTCTGGTAAGAGTGCTTGAAGCATATCTAACTTTTCAAACCTGTAATAACTGCAAGCATATGTAAACATGAAATCACCCAACTCAATCAATCAATCAATCAATCAAATTATTTTGATATAGTGCCTTTCATGGCAAAGCCATCTCAAAGCTCTTCGAAGTCAAAAGACAAAACTCTTCTATAAGGATGTATTTCTTACTCTATACAGCAATATATTTTAAAGTCACACATACAGTACCTATATCAAATAATGCTTTATTTTTTTACTTTATTTGACAATACATGTACATCAAGCTTAAGGTTTTAACAGAGATGTACAGTAACTACTGGTCGATGGCTTTAGTCTGTATTTTACTATAGTCATTTACTGACATTTACTATAGTCATTTACTGAATGGCATAGAGCCATTGAGTACCTAACACCCCATCCTAAGTTACAATACTTGAGAAGGGAGTATGTTGAAGGGACCAGAAATACTGTCTGACTGCTCCCTTCCTGGCAGGAAGGCAAGGATAGTGATGGGTCTAAGCTGCATTGATCTGGCCCTTGCATAATCTGTAAGCAGGAAACATGGTGATAAGTTTATAACTTTGCACTTGATTTACTGGGAGGCAATCTCGAGTAAGGACAATGAAAGTATCACACTACTGTATGTTTATTTCCAGTAAACCAACCTCACTGTGACAAGTTTTATTGACAAGACTGACCGAGACTGGCCAAGTGTTTATTTTTTTGTCTAATTTAGCTTTTTTAAATTTACCCTTCATTGTATGTAAAAAAATAAAAAAAGAGGAATGTTGTTGGATAAATTAGTTTGTGCTTGACAGACTGCAGGATTGTCAGCCATTATAAAGTAGAGGTGCAATCGGCACCCTAATTTCGTATTTGATTATCGTATAGACATATATAAACGGTAATCGATGCATTGATGTTTTATTTTTCAAAATAAACAGACGTTAGTTTTGTTTTTTTAACAGAAGATCTAATAACTAAAAACACCGTTGTGCATAATAGTTAAACAAAAAGGCAGACTTGCATTCAAATTAGAACACTTCCAATTATTAAAAAAAAAAAGAAATACAAAGGACTTACGTTTAACAACTGAAAAGAATATGCGTGCGTCCGCATCAGATTAACATTGTGATAATAATAAAAAATACTATATTTTAACAGAAGTAATTTCTGAATTATGGTTGTTCAATACTGTTTACATTTTAGGTCCAAAAGCAAAGCATTTGAATACATCTCACAAACCCTGACTAATGTAACATGCTTTGAAACAAAAGGTAATTGGTAGATTTAATAATAATAATAATATTATTATTATTATTATTATTATTATTATTATTATTATTATTATTATTATTATTAATAATATTTTTATATAGCGCCTTTCATAGTGGACCACCATCACCAAGAGCTTTACAGAGGTAGGCTGTGAACTGTGCAATATATATGGAGTCACTTACAAGAGGACATTGATTTAACATCTCATCCGCAGGATGGAGCACAAGGAGGTTAAGTGACTTGCTCTGGGTCACACAGTGAGTCAGTCAGTGGCAGAGTGGGGATTTGAACCGGTGACCTTCTGGTGACAAGCCCTGGACTTTAACCTCTAAACCACACTGCATCCTAATAGATAAAAACAAAACAACACCGTGGTGCTTTAATTTTTAAATTTAAACAAAAACGTGAATACTTGGCCTACTTCTGATTGGTCTTATCCAACGCGTAATGTAGACCTGAAGTGTGTATCCTAGCAACGCGCTAATATACTGTACTAGCACTAGAAGCAGCGCACTCACACTCAAGGTTTTAATGCAAACCGGCAACAGGAGACTTCAAACAGGGTACTAATGCGATGCATCGATTCACCAAAATGTAATAATCGATGCATAGATTAATTGTTGCACCCCTCTTATAAAGTATTAATTAAATTGTGCCTTAGCTTTGATGTGCCTTATTTTGTCAAGAACATGCTAAACCCAGTATTTATATGAAATAATGATCCATTTCATCCAGAAGCATGTTTTCAAGGAAGATTTAATTTCGTAGCTATTTAAAGCCCACTTTTAGTAATTCATTATTTTGTCATCTAGCCTCTGATTTTTTAGATTCATATTTAATAACTGTAACAATTATTTTATTAAAGGATGAGCCCGTTCATTACGGCTGTCTTGCCAAGGGTTAGAAGTAGAAAGGTTTCTCATTAAGAGAAATTGTATTACTCCATAGCACTTTCGTTTGGATTTTATTCTGAAATTGTTGAATGTCAACATTGCAAGTGTGTCATGTTAGCAGTTATATTTACTAGGGTTACTTTTCCTTGCAGTCGACAGCTTGGTGGTAATAAAAGAGAATTACTGATGTTATACAGCCCAGAGTATTATATGATCATTTTTATATAAGCACAGCATATCGATTTTTAACAAAGCAGTCAATTTACAGTTCCCTCAACAAACACAAATTAAAGAATATTGGTAAAAATATTGACGTTAACTATACAATATAGAAAGGGAATGTTAAGCATTAAATTGCAATTAAAATATGTCCCTGTCGTATTAAAAGTTTGGTTGAACAATACACTCCTCTGTTTCAAAAGAGTAGTTGATGCTGTATATTGACCCATGTTATTTAATTCCACAATTATGTTCATGTTCCAGACTTGATTTTCTGTTTAGTCACCAATTGAATTGCAAAGGCGTTCCCAGAATTTAAGGGGAGTTTTTCACAACAAGATGATGACATGATGAGAGATTGCATGGCAGTACTGAACTGTTTAGAAGTGTATAGGAAGAGAGAAGAAAATTTAAAATATTTTTTTGAAAAGCAGTCAAATAAAAATAAGCATAGTGTATGACATAGATTGTAAGCTTTTTAACTGTGTATGACATAATGTATTTTTTCAAATGCGATATGAAAATAGTTGAATCATGCATAATATTATAAACTATGGTGAAAAATATAAAAAATATGTTGTCATACATCATTCTAAAGTTGTCATTGGGGGGATACAGCAGCATGTATTAGTAATTCTGAATGTTTACATCACCTGCATTGGTTTTAGAAAATTCTTAATGTTAGCACTTTTTGAATCCCAGTATCCCCCATATGTATTGTTGATAAAGAAATAACAGATGAAATGCTTTGTCCATTATTAAGTGAGAGTATTAATAAAGCTTGGCATAGTAATGACGGCAAACTGTCTGGCTGTCTGGTGTTTTATTGAAAATAAAATACAGCATGTCCTGAGATTTGACTGTTGTGTCAATTATTTTGTCTTATTTGTACCTAACCTGAAGTTGCTGATCTGTGTGCTAACTGTAGAGTCTTGTTGTTCATTATTTTTCCTTTGTGAACACTTAGCAGCACTAAATGGCTACTTATGACATCATTCTGATTGTTTGTCACAGGCATTGATTTCCCATCTCATTGTGAAGATGTAAGTTAGATGAAGGAGAGGTGGTGGCAGGAAGACAAAATGCTGTGATTTATTAAAGACCAGATGTAGTCCTTAAAGGTTTTTTCCTATTCTTAATGAAGCAATTTGAAATGGGAGCAAATGCCTTTGCACATACCAGTCAGTGCTTCTTGGTGTGAATGACACAGTTGCTCACAAGACCATGATAAATAAGTGTCCCCTTTATTGTTGTCTACAAAATTCACACAGAGCCAACTGTGCTGTGCGTGATGATAAGGGATGGTCTACACAATATGACCGGATGCCTCTAACTTCATGCAATACTACTATTTTATATAAACTCCTTGGGGGAGAAATTTGCTTCAAACCCAATCAAAAAACTGCTTTTCAATAAACATATACTGAAGGCAAAGAGTTACCACAGCAAGGTGCACTGCACTATCCAGAGCATGGTAGAAATGGAACTTCATCAAAAAATGTCATAATAAAAAAAAAAAACACCGAGAGGGGTCTGTAAGGTTTTTCAAAGAAGAATACATAAAATTAATAAAAATCTTTTTTTTTTTTAAATCTGTGCTTGACATCGGCAGAAGGAGCATCTACAATATCTAATATTTGAAACGGAAGAAACAAAATCCACAGTACATTTTGCATCATTCTACAGTATATCCATTATTATAATGATAGTAATACTACTCTATACATCTTGTAGACCTGAAAACTAAAATCCTAAATGGCATTGCATTTTACTAAACGTTCAAGGGGGTCCTGCTTCAGGGAGATCTTGCATTGGGTTTCACAAAGTTTCCTCATTCACTGTGTGGCATCTTGATGCATTGTAAACCACTGCAATAGAATTTTGTGCGTGAAAACCAATGTCAAATGTGAAAGTAAAATATAAAGATGACTATAAAGACTAACTGAAGTCTGCTTATTCATTTAAAACGTGTCTGACTGACAGTGTAAATGGTAAATACCCACTTAAACGGAAGGCAAAAGGGCTAATCTTAAACAAAGCTTTACAACCTTATGAAAGTCTTTTATTCAATCTTTCCTCATTTAAACAATTTGTATTTTGTACCAGCTCAGCAGCTCAGTGTCTCAACTAACAGGAAACCTGCACCGTTTCCTTACGATGCATTCCATTGTAGCTGAAAATGACAACCACACATCTTTAGTTAAAATGCAATTACCTATACAGTGACACTGATTTCTACTAGTATATGTACTGGGCTTGTTGCAAGGCGTTTCTACAAGAGATAGAAAGTTTAATAGTCAAGTTTTTAATAGTCAAGTTTTTAATAGTCAAGTGTTTAAGAAAGCAGCTTATTTTTTTAACATTAATATAGAGCAGATAAGGTTATAGTTATAGATATATATATATGTAAAGGTAATAACTGCTAACAACACTTTGTAAGCTGTTTGAGACAGAAGTGACATCTCTGTGTGTTAGGTAATCGTTTATTTTTAACACTTGGTCGAAAATGCCACTTCCTTGTTAATGAATGACTAATATTTCACCAATTTAACTCTTAGGAAAAAGATGTAAAGATTACATTATATTTATTGACAGGAAACATACTGTTAGAAATGCAACTGTGGAGACAAAAAGAGTATGTTCTCAGTTAGGTTAGAAATCGGTCTCTTGACAGAGATATTTGATATTTTAATTTAAAATGAGAAATATCCTTGTAAACAGATCCTTGTGCCAGTGTAAATATTTTCAACAAAATCTAAACCTTCCTTGGCACAATGAATATAACTATGTTGAAATTTAATAACATATCACAATATGTTAATAATTTTGTTAATTTAATCTAGTGATGATTGTTAATGGTTCACAAATTTTTACTTGTGCAGTTTAGTAGTAAAACTGTGTTGGAATCCCAACATCATCCAGTGTTTTTTTTGTGTGTTTTTAATGCTCTTTTGTACTTTTTATCAGTGTCCTTCTGCCTTTGTTATTCTTAGCTGGACTTCATACCTTTGTGTTGTGTAATCAGTAAATGTAATTCTTGCTTTCTTATTATTACCTTAGTGTTTAACACTGATTTCAAGGACAAATGGTGTATAAGAAGCCCGATCCAATGTGAGCTCCCCAGCCCACTGAAGGCAGCTGATCCCTTTGTAACACCAGCTGTTCTCACAGATATAGATTGCTGCAGTGAAATTTCCTTAATATAATTCTGGAAGCTCAGGAGAATTCTGTTAAACAACTGTGCCAGCAAGGAAGATGTTGAATTTTTCATCGGCTGCCCAACGCTGCGAGTTAGTGGGCAATCCGCTCATTCATGACCAGATGTTCAGGGTAGTTACACTCCACAGTTAATGTGAACTTGTTGGCCTTTTTGCCATTGGCTGCAAGGACATTGGCAGCTACCTGGCATCAGAGAATTACATCTTGAGAAAGTGAAGGGCTACAATGGGTATCTGGCATGCTCACCAGCATCCATGATAAAAAAAAAAGTACAGGTGGAGGGGAAAACAATGACAGAGCATCAATCATCAAGCAGGCATTGATTAAGTAATTTCTACTGTTTGTTTGGTGAATAGTAGAGGAATAAACTTTATCATCATTAATTGTTGATATGACATTTTTATATTTCACATGGAAACAAACCACATATGAAAAGCCTTTCAAAATAAGTACATATAATAATCTGTTTCATATGTGCTGATTCTTGTATAGTTTGTTTTGATAGAAAGAATACGACAATCATCAGTATTGGGTGAAAATGATATTGCCGGCCAGTGACTTTTTTTTTTTTTTTTTTTTTTTTTTTTTTTAAGAAATGGGAAGTGAACTTTAAGAAAGTCTTTGTTGGTTAAAGCTGCAAAGCTGTGGTTGGTCCTTCGCAAGCCAGGTGGCTGGTCTTTGTGTGATTTCTTAAAGAATTGTAAAAAGGACATAGGCTATTCCACTGCTGACCGTGGACGAGAGTTCCCAAGGGGCCGCACACAATTGGCCAAGTGTCGCCCGGATGGGGAGGGCATAGGTTGGCCAGGGTGTCCTTGGCTCATCCCTGTAGGATGGCCGGGCGCCTGCGGGCTTGCCTGTAAGCTGCCCAGAGCTGCGTTGTCCTCCGACGCTGTAGCTCTGAGGTGGCTGCATGGCGGGCCTGCAGAGTGAAAAGGAGCGGTCAGCTGAGGGCACACGTTTCGGAGGACAGTGTGTGTTCGTCTTCGCCGCTCCAGAATCAGTGCGGGGGTGTTAGCAGTGAGCTGAGCCTAAAATAATACAATTGGATATTTCAAATTGGGAGATAAATGGGGTAAAAAATCAATTGCCAGCTACTAAATATAAAAAAAGAAAAGAAAACTGTTTAAATATGTCAGTCTAAAAATGTAAGAACCTCAAGAGGAACGTTTAAAAGGAAAATACTGTACTGCTAATTCGATTGGTTTCCTTTCTGATGTCACACATGGGGCAGAAATTGAAGTACATTTTAATTAAGTTTGATTCCTTGATATTGTTAACCCGGACCTACAAGTTGAAAGATCATTCTCATCTGCGCCACTTTACTGGGCAGGATTACGGAAGATAATCGCTGTTTGTTGTTCCTTAATATGTGGGACTTGTAGGTTTGACGTTAAAACAATGAGAGTGCTATCTATTGAGGGGGACTAAAGGAATATTTTTGCTTTCATTAGAGACATCCTGCTGACAGAAGCACAGAGCAAGTTTACAGTAGCTCTGACATTACAGTTACCTTTATTCAGTGAGCTCCAGCTGCAGTGAGCCCTCAGGAAGCCTTCAGCATGTACACATTTTGTTCTTGGGTGTGAAAGAAAACGGTATTTGAGTTGGCAGCAACTTCCCTTTCAGAAAACTTTTGCTGCCTCAGCAAGAAACCACAGCAGTGGGCTTTTTGCCGTTGAATGTTTCCACTGGCAGGATGGGCTTTTTCCACGTTTCCTCGGTTTAAGGAAACAGATTTTGGCTTTCTTTTTTCTTTAAGACGGAATGACAAAGTTTAACAGCTCGAACAGACTCTTACAATAATTTTGTGTTTTTAATATATTTTAAAATGCAAGAACAAATATTTTTTTATTTTATTTTACTAATCGTTAGGCATTTTTTTTTAATTTACGTAAAAATACAAGTATAGGACAGTTTAACAGAATACTATAAAACTTTATTTTTCAGCTAAGGGATTTGTAAGTTCATGGAGAGGCAATTCAACAGACTGCGATGTAGGGATGAGACAGAAATTACTTGAATACAGTTTTGTGTGTAGATTCTGCAGTGCAGCAATTCTAGTATCCTCTTTGTGTCGCTCTTTCTGTAAAACATCAGTAGAGGTGGTAAAAACAATGTAAGAAAAAAAATCCCCTTTTGTGGAAATCATAATACTGTATTACAAAATACACTGTGGTAGGGGAAAAATATACTAATACTAGTTATGAAAGTTTCATTCATTGATACCTGCCCAAATATTGCATGCAGTTGATAGAAGGTATTGTGGTAAATAATGACAAGAAACATAATTAACTTTACTAGCTTGTACGTAGAGATATTTATTGTATAAAGAGCACAGCTTTACATAATGTTAGGTTAAAGTTATGTGACATTGTTAATAAATCTTGGTACCATAACACAACTAAGCATATCAAAAACATTTTTAAGAAATGCCTTAACCCCTACATCTTTTATTTTATTTATTTTTTGGTAGTTTTTTGCTTGACACATTTACTGGCATACTAGCCCAATTCCAGGTAAAAACCAATGAGTATTTTATTTTTTATTTGTTTTAAACTGTGTTACTTGAGTGGGGGACTGTAATGTGGTTAATGAATGCATGCCCTGGAGTGACTTTTTGCTTTTCTAACAAATATAACTGCATCTATTTTACTTTTTGAAATGTGTATAGAAATTGTAGTGATTCACCAGAGAAATAAATTATTTAAACAATGAGCCATGACAGGGTGTGTGCAATTATTCACTCCCTGGAGTGGCTTATTGATAATATAACATTTGAAGACAAAAAGTAGATTTGATAGGTTATTATTACCAAAGGTGAGAAATATGCAAAAGAAATAAGACAAGATAGCTCGGTCATGCTGTTTACAATCAAGGGTGCATGCTGTATAACCAGATTGTGGGTTGTATTATAAACATTATGTTCAGTAAAATGGTTTTACTGAACGTACGTACATCTTGGTATTGTAATTTGAAATTTTAAACAATTTTTTTCTGATCATTAATTCACTATTCGGCACATTTTGATAAATACAGAGGACTGTAACTTGGTATCTGGGGCCCACTGGTGTAATCTTTCTATACTCCAGGCCTTGAGGTGCTTGTACAAGAACCAAACAAACAAAAACACTGTAAAAGTGAAATATCCCTAGCTTTCTGTCCAATGGTCAAAGGCTGTGCATTTCCTGTGCAGTTTTTCTTGCGCCCTTTTCAAACATCTACAAGTAATTCCACATGCCTTGACTTTAGTTGCCGTTTTTTTTTCTACTGCCTCAAACAAGTAAATTACTTTCTGCTAGGACCTTTTTTTTTTATATATATAAATTTAGTCGTTGCCAATTATTTTTTTTTATTATTTTCTCCCAATTTGGAATCGGCAATTATTTTATTATGCTCAGCTCACCGCTATCACCCCTGCGCTGACTCGGGAGGGCGAAGACGAACACATGCTGTCCTCCGAAGCGTGTGCCGTCAGCAGACCGCTTTTTTTTCACACTGCGGACTCACCATGCAGCCACCCAAGAGCTACAGCGTCGGAGGACATTGCAGCTCTCGGGCAGCTTAGAGGCAAGCCCACAGGCCCCCGGCCAGACTACAGGGGTCGCTGGTGCGCGGTGAGCCGAGGACACCCTGGCCGACCTAGCCCACCCTCCCCCCGGGCGGTGCTCGGCCAATTGAACGCCGCCCCCTGGTAGCGCCCGTCCTCGGTTGGCAAAGGAATAGCCTGGACTCGAACTTGTGACGTCTAGACTATAGAGCGCATCCTGCACTCCACGTGGCGTGCCTTTACTAGATGCACCACTAACCCACTTTCTGCTAGGACCTTGATAATCTGTACTACCTTATTGTTCATCTTTATTGCTATATGGCACAATAAACAGGTGGTATATATGACATCAATGAAAATGCATTTTATGGCTTAATTTCTGTTAACTTTTAAAAGCCTTAAGTTAGATAGGGAGAAGATTGCTGTATGTACCTGATTTCCAAGTGAAAAAGTATTTAAAGAGTGGTGTCATTGAAAAGAAAGAAAGTATAGCACCACACATTTTCTTATAGCAACTGAGTCACTTTTTTCAGTTGCAAAATAAGGGCTTATACATTTTTAATCAATATGTTTGCAGGGTGTTTTTGGGTTGGATTGAATAGTGGGATCATTAAACATTATTATGACAAGAGTATACAGTACTTATGACAGGAGGGTTCCAACACAACCTGTCATTTCATTTTTCTGCCTTGCATCAGCTTGTCTCTCTTTCTTTTCTATACCTTTAAATTGGAAAGTTAAAGACTACCTTCGTCTCCATTTTGGTTATGTGCACCACATGTTATAAGTGCCACTGTTGGATCAGTTCTGCTAATGAGAAGCTAGACATGGATTTTAAAAGGCTAGCAAGTACATCTTTTAATTCTAAATGCTAATACAGGTAGAAATGCTCTTCGATCAACCGTTTCACCACATCAGGATGATCTCTATTGATTGATTTATTGTTGAAGTAGCACTGAACTGGTCGTTGCATTTCAGTGTCTGAGCTTCCATTATATGATAATCTCTACACATGTAAAAAAAATTGCTGAAAAGACCCAGATATTTTGCTTTAATATTTTTGTAAATTCAGTTGGTGACTTGGATTAATCTATAACTACAGAACAGGAGAATGCATACTGATGTAGGCCTAAACAATAACTGATCAGATTTTAATTACTTGTATGTAATTCAAGGGGAATGGTATATTGTAAAACTGGGTAACCTAGAGTAGCAAAAGACTGGCGTGTGTGTGTGTGTATATATGTGTATGTGTGTGTATATATATATATATATATATATATATATATATATATATATAATTAAAAGTCAGGAAATGTCAGTGCCTTTGGATTGGTAACTGAATCTGTGGGAATGCATGAGTTTTGGAATTATTGGAACGCCTAGACTGTTTTTTTCCAAAGCCGAAGAAATTTCTTCCAAAACATAATAATTTAACTTTGGAATCTAACACAATACACACTATTGTGGCCTTGCTTAGCAGATGTTTATTTTAATTCCCCACTCTTTTAAAAATGCATGTTACACCCAACAAAAACAAGCCGGTTTGCTTTGCTTTATCAGACATGGAATTAAATGTTGAAACTTGAGTGGTGTGAGCCTACTTAATGTAACTCGCAGTACAGTTTCCTGGGTTAAACAGTTTGAAAGATTGCTGGTGCAAGCCTTGACATCTGTGGCAAGTAATAGCTTGAATTGTAATTAACTGGAATTAGTTATTTTCTATTCCATACCGGAGTAATTCATCATTTAGAGGAGGAGCAGATCCAGAATTCTTTATTGGACTTTGGACTGTGTTGTACTCAAGCAGGTTATCCAACTTGACTGTACATTCCAATCTAACTTTTAAGTCTGTCTGTATGTACTAATTAAGAGGAGAGGAGAACTTACTTTTTGTAACCAGCCATTACCACACCTATAAGTGGTAATATCTCGTAAACCATTATTTTCAGTATACTTAAATAAAATAAAATAAAAAGTCCTCAGGCAAATTGGATTTTGTATGACAGTAGTTAACATAAAGACACGCATATGATGGTATTAATTAACAAACCTTTTGGTGATGTATAATCAAACTAAATGATTAGGTAGAAAATCAGTATTCTAGTCTTTCAGTTATTAGAAAAATTATTTATGGATCAATCAAACATATTTTGTGCACCCCTACTAAATGACCAAAACAGAATACTTGTAAGATGATAGGGTTGGTTTCCATATTAAATACAGATTATGGTTTTGTTTTTTTTATGAAATCCCCATAAGTCTATTTATGAAGATCCTGAAAGTTTTAGCCAACAGCTGCTCTGTGTAGTGTAGCCTGCGTGTATGTATACCCAAGTGAACAAAACAACCTGTTGTTTTTAATTGCCAAGGTCAAACTATACAGACATCTATGACTGGCTTACTGATTTCCAAGAGCAGTGTAAATCAGGGCATTGTCAGTTATAGTTTCCACGGCAATCAAGTAAATGGTTTTTAGCTTTCAGAAAAATTTTCATTTTGCAAGTTATGAAGTCATATACACCAGTGTTAACAACGGCACTCTGTGTAAAAAAAGTTGTTTGGTGTACTTTGTCTGGATGTTTTTATTTATTATTATTATTATTATTATTATTATTATTATTATGATTTATGTATGTATTTATTAGATTTATTTTTTCCCTAACTTTCTTTGTTTCATAACTGTTCAAGCATTTAAGTCACATCATCAGCCCTGAATGCTATCTGATAATGCAATATAAATATTCGTGGCACACAGGGAATGAAGGTCAAAGTTTGCACATGTGCAGTACGCTGTCAGAATAAGTTTTCCGAAAACTGTGTTTACACGATACACATTTTGTTAGTTTTCGGAATTTAATCGGAAATTTCTAGGTGCTGTTTTCCGAAAACTGATGCTTACATGACTTTTGATATCGGGATTAGTTTTCCGAAAAATATCGGAATTCTTATGCTCTTGTAAACGCACTGAATGATTTAAGAGGAAAAGTTACTTCTACAGTAAGCCTCCCTCCTATCAATCTCTCCGTGTTTTTTTTTTGCAGAACACATTTTTTTAAAGTATGCTTTATAAAAAAATTGGTCTTATTCTGTTGCCTTTTCTCATAACAGGGCACTCTTCCTGAAAAAAACATTCACTTTACTTGCACTAATTAGGTGCTGTGTGTTTTCTCATAGGCTTAGACCATTAATTTTGTTATTTCAGTACAAAGGTAAGCATGAGTTATCCATCTAAATATATATATTTTTCTCTTACAACATATTACAATAAAATATTTTTAACAAGAATGAAATAATCTACGTAAATGCCAATTTAGCTGCTATTCCCCTGAGAACTCATGATCCTTTGTATATCTAGACCATTCATTAGTAAAAAAATGACATAATTCCAATTCTGCTCATGTGAAACTGTATTGGCAATCATATGCATTGCCTGTCATTATTAAAAGTGCTTCAAAGCTTGTACTAAGAAAGAATGTAAAACTCAAAAGTATTTCTACATTTCTCTCTGTTGGTCTCCCATCTGTCTATTGATTCGACTATGTCCAGCCAGCAAAGTTGATGTGTTTTTAACACCTATTCTAGTCTGCTGTGTTTCTGTTGAATGTTTCCCATCAAATCTGGTGTGTCAGATGCTGCCATGCTTAATGAAATGTGTGTTGCAAGAAGATGGCATTTGTCTAGTAACTTACTGTGCTGTATGATGTGCCTTATATAATTAAACTAGCTTCATCTCGCTGGTAAATTTAATGAGATATTCAATTTAACGATTATGATATTCTCAAATGTCTTTCAGTGTACTGAAAGCCACTTCATTTGCTTAAATTGGATGAAAATAAAGCTCTGTGAAAGATCTCTTTCCTTTTGTCCTTGCCTTTTCAATTCTTAGCAAAATCATTTGCATGGCAATTGATTTGCCCATAATACATTGTGACTGTGTTAACTTCCTGTCGTGCAAAAAAAAGAAATAAAAAAAACAGTAGAAATTATTTATATAGGCATATTTTCGAAATAATAAATTAATACATTCATAACGATAATTGCATAGACAGTCCATGGTGTTTTTTTCAACACACAAACATATACAGCCTATGTTATATCAAAAGGTATTTATATATATATATATATATATATATATATATATATATACACACACACACACAGTAGACGCTCCTTAGTAGCAACATAACGGTGCCCTTTGCTATGTTGCTCTTAAGCTGTTATGGGGAGTGACGTCTGAACAAAGGCAGCCTGCTTTTTCTGATACTTAAAACAGCTACTGTACATGCTACATTCTTTTCAGGTATATTTGTAGCTAAGAAACTTTCTAAAACATTTCTAAAAAAAATAAATCAAACTCATCCTCTACCGGTACATTTATTTTCTTTACTTTTTTTAAAATGTAGGTTACATGTTTACAGAAGAAATATTATTGTCATTATGAAGGAAACAATGCCCAACTGCACAAATAGATATTATATAATAGCAAACAATAAGCACTTTTTGTACAATACTTACATTCACTTCCCTTGCTTTTTTTTCTATCTATCTATCTGTCGATATACTGTATATCATCATTGTCAGCCTTTTTCAATCCACTGCTGGATGAAGGCCTCCCCAAGATTCTTCCACAAAAGCCTGTCTGCTGCATCCCTCATCCACGTTGCTCCGGCATGTTTCCTAATTTCATTTTGCCATCTTCCTGGAGGTCTTCTTCTTGGTCACTTTATATCACTTGGGATCCAGTCTAGTATCTCCTTGGTCCAGCAATGGTATTCTCTTCTTGCTACATGTCCGACCCACTGCCATTTCAGTTTTTTGGCTCTTATAATAACATTGTATACTTTTGTTTGCGCTGTTACCCATTCCTTCATTTTCCTGTCTCTTCTTGTTATTCCCAGCATGCATCTTAACATACTCCATTGAGTCCGGCGGCACGCATTGGTCGAAGACTTTCCTCTTGAGGCATAAGGGTAGTTTCCCTTTCTCTATCTATCTATCTATCTATCTATCTATCTATCTATCTATCTATCTATCTAACTATCTATCTATCTAACTATCTATCAAATATGTATTTTAGTTATGAGTGTGTGTGTGTGTGTGTGTGTTGTTTTGATTAGTGAATGGGATTATTGTGTTTTTCATTTATAACATTGTTTCAGAAGTGTCTAAAATCCAGTTAACATCAAACATACAAGAAAAAACCACAATTTATTTCAAATTGAGGGGAATTAAAGGGTATGTTACTGTTTCATTTGAAATGCATTGTGTTGACTGTACTGTTCTTCAATGAACAATATAAAACCCCAAAAATGGTTTACATCCATACGTTTGAAGATGAGGGAATTTTCTTTCTTACCTCAGTATGACTTATTTTGACCACAGAAATATTCTTGGTGGTTTTCATGCTGATCCCAATATAATCAAATACATCGCGTAAGCCAGACTAGTTATACTAATTAAGCAGTATAAAACAGCACCTTCTAACCAATGTAAAATACCACCATTTTAAGACTATAATGTGCACACTTTTACAAATTGTAGTATTCTGTTAGAATAAAATGGTGTTTTTCATAGTATACAGGGGCTTTATGTTATGCTGGCTGTCTTTACAAGGTGTGTAACCCAAGGCAGCACGGTCCCATGCATTACACAAAGGGTGCAAGTTATACAGAGTGAGAGTTATATGGTACAGATTACGGTGTACACACTGTGCACAGGAAGAAAAGATTAAGGTGTGTTGTACAGACGTTTATGATTCCTATTAAAGTTAAGAAGTAGCAGTAACAGGTTTGCTTACACACTAGCAGTATTTTGAAGTAGAATGTTTCACTGTATATGATGTCTTTTCGCATGTTATGTATGAATGTTTAAGCCATTCAGTGACAGTTTGACAAATTAATATTTTTACTTTTACTTCCAAATTATATCAAATCTTTTTGTTATATTATTCATACAAACTGCAAAGTTCGATGGTTTGGCATGGTGTTTTTTTTTTTTTTTAATCTATAATAATGCTCACCTGTCGTGTGGTTGTGTCAAGTTCTTGTATTGTTAGCTTTGTAGAATTTTGTCGGAACAGGGTTTTAATGCCCACAGCAGTGTGAAACATTGTTTGCTCCAGATATCAAGTAGCATGTGTGAAACTATGAAATCTACCCCCGTCTTGTATAAAATCTTTGTTTATACAGCTTTTATGATATAATGATTTCGTATCCCCTCAGTCTCATGTAGTGGCCAATCTAGACAAAAAAATGTAGACTGTAGGGAAGAGATTAAAATGTGGCCAGGGACCACAGATTATCCTGATATTTTATTTGACAAGTATTTAGCTAACTTTTAGCATGTAACTTTTTTTTTCTCCCTCAGTATGTATATGATGCATATTTGAAAACTTTCAGATCATATTTGCCCTGTAAAAAAAAAAAAAAAAAAAAAAAAGTTAGGCATTTGTGGTAAAGAAAGGTTGATTTTTAAATGCTTTTGTACAGTATTATTACAGCTGTAGTCTGCAGGTATAAGTCGCTCAATGTGATTTTTGTTTTTTTACGTAAATGTGAGGTGAAAATGAGGTAAACAAAAAAAGTAGTTACATTTTCAATATGATATCAATAATTTACACCTTTTGTTGCACTTGGTTGGATGTGTTCTAATATGTAAATCTAGAGGTAATTTTTATATATGATTAACATGCTTAGTATATATGGTTCTTTTTGCAGAACACTTAAATATCGTATCCAGTTAAAAACATTTGTTCTATGTGATTTACTTTCAAACACTCTAGAATTGTAATACATCCATGATATATGAATTGGGCTATTGCCTAGAAATACTTTCACAAAACCCACTAAATAAATAAATAAATAAATAAACAAAGAAATAACTATACACATGGTATTCAAAATTGGAGTTTGTTGCCCCTTTCTTTCGTTAACCACATCATTTAAAATCTGTCTGACCCCATTGACTGACATATCAAGAATGCATTTTATTTTATCTTCATTTTTTTTCTTCTGCCATTATGACACATCATTTACCACAGTGAAATTAATTTGTGGTTTTTCAAACAAGTCCCACTGTGAATAAAACTGAGAGCCAGTGACGCAGGTGGCAAGAACTAGTAAGTCTGGGATTTCTTAGTAAAATAATATTTACAACTAAAATAATTTACAGGTCCTATTTAGTAATATATGTATGTGTGTGTGTGTGTGTGTGTGTGTGAGTGAGTGAACAAGACCAAAACATGTTAAGCATGTTTTTTTGGCAAGGTGTAGGTTTGGTTAAGGGGGTGTAGAACAAAGATAGATTATTTGCAGTTACCATGTATTCATAAACTAATGACTACCTGTGTACATGATGTAGACAACTAGCTGCACACACACACACAAACACATATATAGTGAAAAAGAAAAAATACATTGTTTTCACTGTTCTGAACTCCTTTGCAGCTGATTTGTAAACCTTTAATAGTGAAATTACTTGAGCATTCCAAACAAAGCAGATTACCTAATCGGATGGAAGGCTCATTTTTTCCGTTCTTGGTTGAAGTTTCAGACTATTATGTACCTAACTCGCACGTTGTAGTATTTAGGTTGAAGTGGGAGAAGGCATGCTGGGTGAGTGGTTCTTCACTGGATGTCTGTGCGTGTGTCACATCTGCTGCAGCGACTCATCATGGGAGCCAGCAAACAGTCGTCTGTGGTATTCATAATTCCTTTCAAAGGAAACTTTGGCTTTTGAACATTCTTAGATCACAAAACTGATTGGTACTTAACGTGAAATATTGAAGTTAGCAAGAATTTCTGATTTTTTTATTTTTTTTGTCCTCATCCATGCAATAAATAACATTTTAAAGCCTTACTATAAAAAGTAATGCTACCAGTTTCTCTTCCATACACTAAGGACTTTTATTTAAATGCAATTCTGTCCAATTTTATTTGTGTACTTACAGTGTAAAAGTAAATGGTTTTTTTTTTGTTGTTTTTTTTTTTTAACTCATGTAATCTAAACTGTAAATAACATCACAACTATTTAGCTGCCCCACACAAGCTCACATCTGGAGTCTGGGTTTCCTTTACTATGGACTACCCTGTCTTTCTAAGATGGCTCTCACATTTCATGAGGCTGTTTTATGGCAACAAAGTGCACAAGAAAGAGTCAGGGACTGTGGATCCATCTGTTGTTATTATTTTCCACTGATAATTGGCTTGAACAACGGAATGCTTGTGTCCCCCGCCTTTGAAATTGTACACCCCTGTTTATTTTCTCATTCCTGCTGTCCATCTCTCTCCTGTCTCCTGTCTCCCCCCTTCTCTCTCTCTCTCTCTCTCTCTCTTCTCGCTCGCACTGTTTCTTTTTTTCTGCCTTGTTTTCTCTCTCTCTCTCTCTCTCTCTCTCTCTCTCTCTCTCTCTGTCTCTCTGCTTCCAGCTTGCATGAAAATGACATCTTTGACTCTGCACATCAGTATGTGTCACTCAGCATCTATAGCTTGACTGCAGATTTTTTTCAGGGCTCTGCTTCAGTTTTGTTTGGTTCAGTCTAAGTCTTCACATTAAGGACTGGCAGATTTGCACTGCCAAGATACTGCTCCTGGAATGTGGCACTGCAGTGTATTCAGATTTGGTTGTTTTCAAGGCTGACAGGGTAACAGTGGACAGTACTTTATTTAGGTGTCTGGTGTACGCTTTTTATGTTTTATGTTCTGGTCTATTATTTTGTGAAATATTTCAGCTCTGTAGTGGTAGGTGTGCATCAGTTCTACTTTTCTGTTCATCCAGTAGGAGGTGTGAAGGAGTAGGGACAGATTTTCGTAATTGTGCAGAAGGCTATACCACAAACGGAGTTCACAAACTAGGGGAAGGAGCTTGGATGCAGTTTTTATAATGGAACTCCCTCGCTATAATGCGAGTCTCGGGGGACACGCAATATGAGCATTTTAACTGAAGAACGTTATAAACGGTGGAGGGGGTGGGGGGCGCCGCGGGACACATAACACACATCTGACTAAAATACAAAATAAAATCAGTCCCTCTCTATAATGCATATACAGTGAAGCAAAAATGTAACTTTCCGTGATTAACCATGAATAAAACACCACGAAATCAATGCTATATTGTTATATTGTTTACAAAAAAAAAAAAAAAAGCACTATAAATAGCCTGGCTAAATGGAGGTCGGGAGTTCAGTTCAAAGCGACAGACAAGCAAACCAAGTGCGAGAAGGAGAGAGGGTCGGGAGAGGGGAAGAGGGAATGGGCTCGCCCCAGGTTCGGCTGCCAGGGTGGGGCTGAAGCGAAACTGAAGCGTCTCGTCTCCCGGAGAAAGCTGCAGCTCCTCCTGTGTTATAAAGTGCCAGCGCAGCGTTTCTTCGGTTCAGGTACTGTATCAAAAGGGAGGGACAGAAATGGAAGTTAGAATGAGAAGTTGTTTACAGTTTGAACAACAGTGGTACTGTATTTACTGTAGAAATATTGCATGAATTACTAGTATAGGAATTGGGGGACATGCTGTAGGAGCGTTATAACCGTGAGCCTTACAGCACTATATATATATATATATATATATATATATATATATATATATATATATATATATATATATATACACACACACACACTTTTTTATATGTAATGCATTAAAGATTGTGGGCAGATCTGTTCTCAATACAGAGAATAATCATATGACTTGTTTTAAGGATCTATAATAATAAAAGAGAATTATGGTAAATAGTATTTTCTTTGTATTCATTTTATTTTAAGTCTGTGATTCTCATAAATCAATTTTAAAAAGAGGGTCATTGCAAAAGTGTTAAAGGAATAAAATGATACTGTTTAAACAAGTAGTACAGAAGAATTTTTTTAATGTACAGTTAGACGAAAAAAGAATTAAAGAAACGATTTAACTTGTGTTCCTATATGTACACAATATTAATATTCAAATTTAAGAATGTATTTTAAAAACAAACGAGTCAAGTATTTCTTAAAACAACAGCTTGCTGCAATATATCTGTACAAGTCTGGTCCAACCTGTCAGTAATTGTTTGAAAGGGGCATTGCTGTATGAAATCCAGACATACTTTTACATCGAAGTGAAAATGTCACCTTCAGTATATGTGATTTAAAACAGTTTGATTCTCTGTGCTAATCTAAAATCTTCAAATTTCAAAAATATAATAGCATTAACCATAGGGAATAGTTTTGGTCCCCTTTTAAGCTGTTTGCCCCTTAAGCCATGTGTTTCCTAAGGGGGCTCTTCGTAATTAAAGCAGAGAGCAGGACAGGTAGAACACACAGCAGGCTTCTGATTTGAGCCAGTTATTCATTTGCTGAGTGTTTGTGTTTATGCAAAGGGGCCTCTTCCTGCATATTTAATCTAGAGCAAGGCAGTGGCTTTTGTTGTGTTTAGACCACATACCTTCAGTCCTTCTTTACACTGCAGTCAGTGTTGGAGCTGAGAGAGAGACTGGAAGTCAAAAGAGCTTTTATTGTTCAGGGAGGAAAAAAAACAAAACAAAAAAAAACTACTTTTGTTAAACCCCGGGGATTTACTTACCACCTAAAGTCTCTCACAGTTAATGGGTAAGTCAGTATTACATTCTTGTTTCTTTTCTTTCTTGTAATGCATTCGTTTCTTGAAGTAAATGTGAGTGTGCTTACCCTGTTTACATTTGTGCTGTAGGTCCTTAAAGTGTGGCTTGTCCATCAGTTTGTGTAGTTTTACTGAACTGACTTGAAGCCGCTTGAGCAGAGCAGGTGGCATGTGATGAGGGTGAACCCTGTTACTAAATATTTCAGAGTGCGGGTCCTGTAAAGAAACATGTGAGGGCTGCTTTGTTATTCTTCTTCCAAACGAATCCTGTTTTGTAACTGTCCGCAAACATAATACTGTCATCACTTGCCATAAAGAATTCAAACTGTACACTGCCTACAACCCGAAGCCTTAAGAGCTGCTATTCCTCATTGTTTCCCAACCAAAGGCTTCTTGATCACAAGTGAATGTACCGTAATAGGAAGGTTTTTCATATATGGAAACTGAATCAGCTCTTCATTGATATTAATAGCACACTAGAGATGTTAGCTCACGACACAAAGAGGAGCAGGACTGGAGAGTGGGAAACTTGATATTGCAGAAGAGAATTGAAAGTCCTCCCATTCCTCTGTGTGGAAGGCAGCAGCCATAAAAATAGACTTTGCATAATAGCACTGTCAGTTATCCCTTTAGTGTAGGGCATGCTTTCCAGTGAATGTTTGGACTGCATTTTGTGTACTCTGTAAAGTTTGAAAACTTTTAACTGAACCTGTTTAGTATCAGTTAGTCTGTGTGTGTGTGTATATGTATATGTATATGTGTATATGTATATATATGTATATGTGTGTGTATGTATATATAATATTGGGTACAGTTAATGTATATTTCAATCAATCACCTCTATCTAATGTAAATGTTCTGTTTTTTTTTTATTTCGGGTGTGAGAGAGGGGAGGGGGGTGGGGTGGAACACAGATGTGCAGATGCTTTCTGTTGTTTAAATATAAACAGAAACAACACTCCTAGCAAGAGCAAACTCTGTTGAATTGAGCAACAGACCAGTTCTTCCACTTTTTGAGAACCTCCAATTTCTGTTTACTGTTGCATTGTTTGTCCTACACAGTTTACAGCTTCAGATTAAGAAAGCACATGGAAGAGCAAGAACTGTCTGGGAATTAATTTTAAGAAAAGAAAACAAGAAAACAAACCTTGGATCTGAGATAGTCTTTAAACAGCTAGTGAGAAGAAATATGACACCAGCAATAATTTCTGCACCTGACTTGCACACTGACAGTTTTATTGTAGTTAATTGATAATTACAAGGCTACACGTGGAATTCTTTTTATATGTTTAGATAACTTAGCTGAGTAAAGGTAAAGCTTAAGAATCCCAAATTAGACAGTTCCTTAAACTGCATGTTTAGCGAAAATACACACAAGTGTTTAGGGAAAGTCCTCCATTCATACCTTACCCACAAAAAAGCTTTTGCATTTTATACAGTGATAACAGTATTCAAAGTGGACAAGTGCTGCTGATTTTAGTTTTTATGATAATGTGCAAATGTATTGAACCTTAGATGAATCGCTTAACAAGGCAAACATATATGCCACAGTTTTGACTGGCAAATATTTAGAAGCACACTAGAACGTTATGAAATGACACGCACTTTACATACTTTATTATGCGTTCATTCATTTGAGTTGTGTTACACAGTACTTCAGATTACACTATAAAACATTTGCTTTTACACTTGCCTCTTTTCAAGAACAGTGCAGTCTGTTCTAAAACAATTCCATGCTTACAGTGATCAGCCACCAGGGGATGCAGTGTGCAAAGTAAACATCCCATTAGAAAATAACATCTTAAAGGGGAAGTTTAGACACACTAATGTTTTAGTTTGTTTGTTTGTTTTATTTAGAATAGCAACTCGTTCTATCTATTGGGTAAAAGCATGTTTTAATTGTTTAAATTAAATTCAAATTCAAACAAATCTTACGATTTTAAAAACACAGTCTGCCCTGGCCGTGAATATTTTATAAGCTGCTAATAACTTGTAGGGTTATCACTGTCGTCATAGGCTATTAGTCAAGTTTCGGCTTTCTCCACCACAGACACAGCAGTGACTTGGCAAGGAAACAGGAGTACTGTCCGCAGGTTAAAACAGTATTGTATTGTATTTATATTATTTTAGTTAGTCAAGGTGGTATAACCGTTTGACATAACGGTATAAAATGTAAATATACAGCAGCACTTTCTGGCCCACCTTCTTACCTTGTTTTTACACTGTTCAGTAACATTTTCCAGAGCTGGGTAAAGCCATGTTTTCAATTGGAAGCTTATGGATTGTTAAAACTGTAGAAGCAATTGCAGGGGTACGTTTCAGGCGTGGCTTTCCATTTACAGGAAGTTCGGTTGAATAAAGCTCTTGCCATATTTAAATGATGTACATTTAAGAAATTCCCCTCTTTTTGTAGTTTAAACACTTCCTATGTAAATTTATTGCACGCAGATCAAATTCGGCTAGTATATTCTTGTGAGTAAAGAAAGTGTTATACTGCTCTTCAATAGCATGGGTATGCACTGTATCACCTGGGTTTATCGTAACTGTCCAGGTCAGGAGTCGGCAGGTCCATGTGCAAGAAGTCTGCAATATCTGCAACTAGCCAGCTTTTTTTCTGTTTTCAATTACTTTAAGATTCTTGACACCCACACAAGTGTGTAATGCAGTAATAACAAGAAGATTGATTTTTTTTTTCCTACTGAAAATTTCTGTTTTTTGTTTTTGTTTGACGGATTTTCGGGAAAAGAATATATATATATATATATATATATATATATATATATATATATATATATATATATACAGTACTGTGCAAAAGTTTTAGGCAAGTGTGAAAAAATGCTGTAAAGTAAGAATGCTTTCAAAAATAGACATGTTAATAGTTTATATTTATCAATTAACAAAATGCAAAGTGAGTGAACAGAAGAAAAATCTACATCAAATCAATATTTGGTGTGACCACCCTTTGCCTTCAAAACAGCATCAATTCTTCTAGGTACACTTGCACACAGTTTTTGAAGGAACTCGGCACGTAGGCTGGCCCAAACATCTTAGAGAACTAACCACAGTTCTTCTGTGGATTTAGGCAGCCTCAGTTGCTTCTCTCTCTTCATGTAATCCCAGACAGACTCGATGATGTTGAGATCAGGGCTCTGTGGGGGCCATACCATGACTTCCAGGACTCCTTGTTCTTCTTTACGCTGAAGATAGTTCTTAATGACTTTCGCTGTATGTTTGGGGTCGTTGTCATGCTGCAGAATAAATTTGGGGCCAATCAGATGCCTCCCTGATGGTATTGCATGATGGATAAGTATCTGCCTGTACTTCTCAGCATTGAGGAGACCATTAATTCTGACCAAATCCCCAACTCCATTTGCAGAAATGCAGCCCAAAACTTGCAAGGAACCTCCACCATGCTTCACTGTTGCCTGCAGACACTCATTCGTCTACCGCTCTCCAGCCCTTCGGCGAACAAACTGCCTTCTGCTACAGCCAAATATTTCAAATTTTGACTCATCGGTCCAGAGCACCTGCTGCCATTTTTCTGCACTCCAGTTCCTGTGTTTTCGTGCATAGTTGAGTCGCTTGGCCTTGTTTCCACGTCGGAGGTATGGCTTTTTGGCCGCAAGTCTTCCATGAAGGCCACTTCTCCGGACAGTAGATGGGTGTACCAGGGTCCCACTGTTTTCTGCCAATTCTGAGCTGATGGCACTGCTGGACATCTTCCGATTGCGAAGGGAAGTAAGCATGATGTGTCTTTCATCTGCTGCAGTAAGTTTCCTTGGCCGACCACTGTGTCTACGGTCCTCAACGTTGCCCGTTTCTTTGTGCTTCTTCAAAAGAGCTTGGACAGCACATCTGGAAACCCCTGTCTGCCTTGAAATTTCTGCCTGGGAGAGACCTTGCTGATGCAGTATAACTACCTTGTGTCTTGTTGCTGTGCTCAGTCTTGCCATGGTGTATGACTTTTGACAGTAAACTGTCTTCAGCAACCTCACCTTGTTAGCTGAGTTTGGCTGTTCCTCACCCAGTTTTATTCCTCCTACACAGCTGTTTCTGTTTCAGTTAATGATTGTGTTTCAACCTACATATTGAATTGATGATCATTAGCACCTGTTTGGTATAATTGTTTAATCATACACCTGACTATATGGCTACAAAATCCCTGACTTTGTGCAAGTGTACCTAGAAGAATTGATGCTGTTTTGAAGGCAAAGGGTGTTCATACCAAATATGGATTTGATTTAGATTTTTCTTCTGTTCACTCACTTTGCATTTAGTTAATTGATAAATATAATCTATTAACATGTCTATTTTTGAAAGCATTCTTACGTTACAGCATTTTTTCACACCTGCCTAAAACTTTTGCACAGTACGGTATATATATATAAAAGGAACGCAAGGTTAAAAGGTTAAAAACAATTTGAGAATAGGCAGTCGCTATTGAGTATAATGTAGCAGTACGTTTCAGATACGAAGATGGCTTTTGTGTTGAGAGTGGAGTTTTGTTAAGAATATGTCATGCAACAATGCAACTGAAAAACAGTTGAACTGAAATTTAAGTGATGCACTTTCAAAATTCATTCATGTTCTTTAAAAACTGAGTTTTTATTGTTTAAGAAAGAGAGTAATTCAAAGGAGATGGAAGTCTTGTTTCTGGAAAGCAGGTTGTACTGTACTTGTTAAATGAGAGAGCCTTGCGCTTGTTGGTACTGATAAGCAATACGTCCTATGACATGATTGTTTTTATAAACTCGCAGAGAGTCATTCACCGTTAAATCCAATTCCTTGCATTTGTTGTTTTATTTATTTATGTTTGACTTGACAGTGGGGTGCAAATGAACATGCTTAATTGATGGTTCCCACCAGTAATCGGCCAATTACATTGTGTCCTTTTCTCTTGTCTCCAGGATAAGAAGAGTGAACTGTAACGGAAGATTGCTTTAAACAAGCAACTGCTTGAAGAAGGTAAATACAAGCCGATTTTACACAAGGCTCTCGCTCAGCAAGGGGCAGACTCTACATCCAGGTTGTTTAATAAATAACCTATTAGGGTGCCTTAACTTTATTTGTAGATACTAATTGCTTTTTTTCTATTTGAAAGAAACCAGTACCTGGGTAATTTTAAACAATGTTTTTTTTTCACTTTGACATGCTGTAACAATTAGGCAATGCATCCCTGACAAACCAAAGAACACCTAAATATTCTCTTGACACCATTTAAACAAATTAAATGACAAGAATAGCTGTTTTTGCATTCATACATATTAATTGTTCTTCCTCTATTATTCCTCTTGTAGTAGAAAGGCATATAAATGAGGCCATATGACACTATTTTGGGAGTCTGGGGCTGGGGGAGATTTGAAAGCAAGGGCAGCATTCATGTTCTTAAAGCACAACAGGCTAAAGGTAATCTGGTCCTGGCCTAACAGTTTAAATCTATGGTACTGTACTGAGATGTAATGTAGCAATACAGTTCAGACCCTTGAATACTACAAGAAGAAATCATGAGCAGGACTGTATTTAGGTCATTAACAAATGGTCTCCTAATACAAATATTTAATTTATTTTTGATATTATAAAAAATATGTTAAATGTTCTCTTGTAACCCCTAAATATAAGTTCCTTCTACTACATTCTGCCATATGAATATCTGAACTGAAAAGGGAAAGCTTGATGGAATTACACAATCTTTTGTCCTCCTAGCCTACAGTATATAGAACATTAATAATAACTTGAGAATGTGTCAAAAGGCAGCACAAGTAATGTAAAAAATAGTGTATGTGGTACAGTATAACCTTTTGTGAGATGCTGTTGAGACTTTGCTTTGGATTTTGGATTATTATTTTAAAACAAGAGAATATTAAAATACGAGTGCACTTTGATATTTAACTTCTTTCTGACAGTGGAACAAAACCACATCAGTGCTACAACATCATAAATGTAGGTTAATGTACTTACTCAAAATAACGGTTACGGAATATCGAGTAGAACACAGCAGTGCTAACCTCTGGATATTCATCTGTGGGTTCTCACCTTTTGTTAGAAATTAATAGTTATGCACCATAGCAACAATAGTGTAACTGTCAAGCAGGGACTGCATAATATTCCCCTGTCAACCTTAATGAAGCTCTACTTGCAGCCTTGCACGAATACAGTTTTGTAAACTAACTTTATAACAGGATATGAAATAATTACCAAAAAAACTTTGCTTAAACCACATAAATAAACCAAATAAAAACTCTTCAATCATGACGGAGGTATATTAAAGAGATACAATTTTTACACATACACAAACTGTAAAAGGTTAACAGTCAGTTTCCCAGTGTTTCTTTTTGTTTTTAAGTTCAGTATTGGCGTAATAAATGATTACCCTTTTATTTGTGTAGGCTTATGCATTTACATAATGTTTATTGCCGGTTATCTCAAGAGGAAGTACGTACATTATCTCACCAAGGTTCAGGGGTGTTATTCTTGTTTTAATTTTTTTGAACAGTCCCTTGTTCATTTAGGGAACAAAAGAAGCTTTTGAAGTCCAATGCATTAAAACCAGGTGTAGCTTAAACAAAACTAAACAAAAAAAAAAAACAATTATTTTTAGACCCAATTTTAAGCCCAAACTAGTATCACTTTCACATTTGTATATATTTATCTGTGCGAGCACTTGCAGCACATTGTTTCTATAAAAGCTTGTGAATACTTTTATAACTTGGGAATGAGGTTTTATAACTTGGGAATACTCCTTCATAATGGTTGGGAATTAGACGCTCATAACTGCAGATTTTTATAATAAGTTTCCGAGGGCTTCGCTTTTCTATTCGCTGATATATTTTCCAAAAACCCCTCGCTTGTCTTTGTTATTGGTGTGTGTGTGTTTATTTGTTTTTACACTGATGATGGCATTGTTTTAAATGTGTCTGTTTGTGCTCCAAAAGAAAAGGAACTAAATGTTGTTTTTATATTATGGAAAACACTGCGTTCTTTTTATTTTCCATATTTAGAAGAATTGTTAGGTGTTTGCACGCAGGTCTGGAAGTGGCCCTAAATGAGGGTTAATATTTATTTAGATTAATAAATATTGTCTATATGACTAGTATATTTACAGAAGTCTGTATTTTAAAATACAATCATTGCAGATAGTGTGGGCTGTACTGTTATTTCTTGCAGTACTTCATAAGAATTCCAATTCTTTATATCGGCATTAAGCTAGAAATTGCCATGTATCAGTATTAGGGTCGGTAAGCTTTTAATTCCATGGAATTTACAGCTCGCTGTGTTTCCATGCATTTGTAAAACTGATTCTTAAGAGTCCCATTTAATCGGTTTTGCGAAGCACAGTAACATAATAAACAGCTTGCTGTTGCTAAAGTGCCACATGGGGGAGATTGCTAACAAGAAAGTTAAATGTGTCTGCCACTAGCAGTTTTGTCACTGTGTTTTTCATGCGCTGTAACTACCATAATGTACTTTAGGAGCTTCAATACAGTAGTTAATACAGTGACAGGCATAACAGCCGGAAGGCACTTTTAGCAGTGTAGAAATTGGCATCCTCTGTAACTGCAGTTTAAAAAACCTTTGCTGTTGATCTCGTTCTCAGGATGGGGGCATCTCATCATCATCATAATAATAATAATATAAACGCAAACACCTGCTCAGTTGACAGTCAAACTGTGGCAGCTTTTACGTTTGTACAGATATCCAGAAAAGTAAAATTGGACTTTGTCAGATCAAGTTAGGTATGCACAAATCCCATTTGAACCCAAGGCTTTAAAAAAAAAAAAAAACTTTACACTGATTTGACCTTGTTGTGAGGTTCAATACCTGGTGGACAACATTACAAAGCCACCACCAACAACGGCACTGTTTTTAAAGTGAAACGTAGATTCATTTAAAAACTACCCATTTGTGAGACCTATTAAGTGATAGATGTGGATGCACATGGCATGGCTAATGGAATTGTTTTGTTAGGTACAAATTACAAATAACAGCCTGTAGTGGTGTTCGGTTTGAAAAAAATAACACGTAATAGATCTGTAGTACCAGAAAAAGCAGATTATTTATTTTAAAATGTATTATTATGCATATACAGTAACCAGACTAGTGGGGGTTGAAGTAGTCTGGTTAAGTGATTTGCTGGATAATTGTCAAAGTAGCAAGGAAGCGATGCAAGACTGAAAACTACTGCAAGCACCTAACCGTTATGAACCTTTGTGGCCAGTAAAACCTGAAATGAATGCCCAAGAAATGTCATAAAATAACAAGACAATGCATTAAAAAAAAAAAAAAAAAAAAAAAATGTTTTACAGGCACAAGGTAGTGGAGGTAACTTGCCATTAACAGACTTCCAGATAATCTGATCTGTTTTATACTTGGATCAGGGTTAAGATTAAGCATACGTATTTGACATCTGTTTAGATCTCCACTGTTAATTTATAATACTGACCAAATGATACAAATATAAATACATAAAAAATGATATTGTTGTATGCTAGTCTGGTCCCAGTAGTCTGAACTGTGCTATCATAATCAAATGCATGCTAACAGCAGCTACCAAATTTCAGTTATTTCTGTGATGTGTATATCATATTTACAGTCTTCTCTTTTAAAAATAAATACATAAAGACAGTATTAAAAATACAAGTTGTACTGTATGTATATACTCCTTATGTACATTTTCTATTGGACTTATTGTAAAATATGCACCCCTTTGTGTTGTGCAAGATACAGTGACTGTGGTGGCTTTATATTGTACAATAAAAGGCATAAAAGAGTGAATGGATACGGCGATATGATTTTTTCACCCTATCCAGAGAGCATGGCTTATTAGAGTCTACAGAAAAATGAGGCTGCTTAATGAAATGGCTGATGCATCATGTAAATAAATAGCTTGTAGTTTTTGTTGTGACAGCCGTATGAAAGTGATGCCTCTGTGGCGTCTATAGGAAGAAAAGAGGCCCTAAAGAGGTTATTTTTGCTAGAGTGTTGATGTAGTAAACTGGCCATCATGCCTTTTGAACTTGTGAACTGCTACTTGTTTGTATGATGTATTGATTTAGCTATGCCGGCCTGCTGCATTCAATTTTACTGTAGTGCAGCAGTGGGGGGTGTGAAGCATGCCCTTCTGGATTCAAGAGTGTTCGTACCATTAATTCCATTATTCTTTAAACCTCACTGAAAATAAAGCGATCACAAACATACACACGTTTTATTTTGGAAAAGGAAAACTACTAACTGTTTAGCAGTGCATAAAATGAGTGGAAGGTTAGCACCATTCCATGCTGTTTCAGATTATAGAGAAGTTAAACTCTCAGATCCAGACATATTAGCTATAACCCTGTTATATACTACACAGAACTCTGCTTTGGCACAGTACTGCTGAATGAATTCTAGATTTCTGGAAAACTGTTTCGTCCCTGTTCTGCATTCTCTTTATAGGTTCATCAAATGTATTAAATTGTTAAATTATTTAACATGTAAAATTTATATTCAGTGATTTAAAGAGGCAACTGAAGCGGAACACTTTTGGTGATGAAGTGGTTGGCTTTTACATTAGGAATCTGCAAGTTTATTTAATTTATAACATTAAAAGCATTCCTGGGGATTTTATTGTGCAAAGGTTTAAAGCCTGGCTAAAATGTTATTTTCATAACAAAGTATGTTTGAGTTGGAAAAAGAATGCGGCAGTGGGGGAGACTGAAAACAGGAATGACAAACACCATTAGCTGAAAAATTTCCATTTCATTGCAACTATGTTATTGTTTACTTTACCATACACATCCTAATATGGTTACCTCCCTGTCAAACAGCATAGCCAGGGACTGGGAGGCCCATGCAGGGACCAGCTTCCAACTGCCACTTAGACAATAAGAAACAAATGCACACAACGCCCCACAATCCTTCCTCAGAAAAAAAAGTGTTAAAACAAAAAAAAACACAAAACAAAACAGCTTTTTTTTTTTTACATTCTTTTTTTTTTCTCCTTACCCTGGCCCAGCATGTTTTAACCTTTTGTAACACATGTTAGCTGTGAAACTATTAGGTATTTCCAATGCAACCTATTCCAAGGAAAGATGCATTTATTCATTTTGTTTGTTCATATGCCTATTGGTTTGTGTATTTATTAATATATGTGACTATAAATGTGCAAAAAAAAAAGGATGGAAATGATTGCATTGCATTGCCCTTAAGCTTGTGGGCTTCTGTACACTTTGACTAATCCACTCATGGTAAGACCTGGAATGGCTCAATTCAGAATGAGAAGACTGTCACTGTACATTACTCACCAATAACTTTGTTTTTACAAAGACATTTAAAAACTCTTTTCATTCTGACTTGGCTGTAGTTTGATTACTAAGGCATGAAAACCAGTGCTAGACTTCACAAAGCAGAGGCGGTGTCCTCGGCTGTCATGTAAACAGCACTGGAAATACTTGCTGAGGGTTGCGAGTCAGAGCTCACTAGTTCAGTGGCTTTCTTTTTTCTCTTTCTGTGTTTCTGATTCAACACAAGCCACATGTCTGTTCTAAAATCCTCGTGTGTCTGATGCTTGCTAGATACTATCTGTATCCATAGAACAAAGGAAGGTTGTTGCACTGTTAGGGTTTCCTTTTGCACAGCCACAGTAGGCGAACTGAACTAAGAGAAGGAAGGTTAGGAGATTAATCCCTAGAAGCACTTTTAATAGATTTTTTTATAAACAAGAAGGAAAGTAGAGACATTGAAAACATACAAGTCAGTGACTGGTTACTGAGCAGCCAAGTTGATTTTGAGATTTTTTACTCAAACCTCCAGAAACCTCCAGAAGCCTCACACTTTGGCTCAGGTGTTTCTGTGTTCCTTCCTGTGACCTCATCCAGGGAGATGTCAAAGAATCTGGAAGAACCGACCTGTAGTTTATTGGTAGCATGGAATTAAAAAAAAATAAAATGATGGAAACACTTCTGTTAGAATTACCAGACACAAACACATCAGATATTTCAGGCATTTAAAGTATAGTTTAGATGTTTATTTTCCATTTCATGACACCAAAAGGGTGATTTCTTTGTATGTTCTCATTAGCGAGGTCTGTTTTGAAACAGCATTTTTCCTCTGACGCATGCATTTTCACCCAATTTTTGAACCCAATTGAGAATGAGCATTGACCAAAACATGTGTAGGATATTATTATTATTATTATTATTATTATTATTATTTAGCAGATGCTTTTATCCAAAGCGACTTACAGAAATTAAACAAAATATAACAATATGGAAATTACAGTCTTAAATTGAAAAAGAAAAATAGATATGGAGAGAAATGGCAGATGGAAAGACATAGCAGACATATAAAAGCGAATTAAGAATTATAAATATTTAAAATACACAACTGATTAACTAATAAAATAGCATAACATAACAACACAGAAACATCCAGAACAGCCCCAAAACAGCCAGTGTCCTTTGCCGAAGTTCTTACACGATTGCCGCATGCCCTGCCGCTCACACCGGCAGGGAACAGGAATCCGCAGCAATCCTTAATCAGAGACAGTAGAAACAGGGGTGTGATGGATACAGGTGAAAACAAGAAGGAATAGAAACGTAAAGGCCTGTGTATACATGAATGAGAGCATTACAGTGGACTCCCTGCATTACAAGTGTGCTTATTTGCTTTGAGTAAAGAAAAAAATATATACCATATCTGCTGCTCATGAACTTTGCCATGCTGTTGTTTGTCAACCAACTTCAAGGCCATTTACAGAGAACAGCAAAACATGTACAAGTGTAGCAGTTCAAATACCCTGAGACACCTTGATGTGAAGGGTGCTATATCAAATTAAAGTTATTATTATTATTATATACAACTCAATATGTATGCACTTCAGGTGTTCTGTGACCGTGTGTTGTATTGAAGCCTTCTTCTTTTTCGCTCCCATAAACATAGACTGCTTTGATTGCCGTTGCTTATTAACTATAGATTACTTCAGTCTCTTTTATATTAAGCATATAGGATTGGAATATGTGAAACTAAAAGCGAGAGAATCTTTAGTGTTAAAAAAAATAATTCATGGATTTTCTTTTTTCCACAGCCACGTCTGAGTGTAGTGTACTGTTAAAAAAATACAATTTGTGTTGCTAGCAATCACCCATGAAGGTGCATTTGGAGTTGGTAGCCTTTAATTAGAAGTGAGATATTAACATTTCATAGGGATTTACGTTAGAACATGGAATGGCGGGCTGCCGTTTCCTCATTATGAATACTCTCTGCATGTAATGAGATCCATCATTAGTTGATGGAGTGGATTTGCCCTAGCTCTACCTTGAAAGGCACATCATTTACATACTTCTTAGAAATAAGGGTTTTAATGGATTCCTCAATGAATAAAATGAAAAGCTACTTCTTAAAATTTTCAACAGTCTGTTTTGGATAATGTGCATTACCATAATTTTTGCAAAAAGTGATTGACTTCTGTTGAAAATCATTCACTTTATGAAAAATCAATATTATCTGGACATGATGTCTTCTGTGACTATGGAATACTTAGCACCTTATACCGTACAGTAATTTACACAATTAGACATTATTAACAGCTTCTGATTTGTATTCTTTAATCTGTAAGAATACATGGTTAATGAATACAGTATGACCATACAGGAAATGGTTTTAAATCAATGGAGAATATATAATGACACCTCCTTTTTAACAGAGATCTCGGAAGTAAATAGTTAGTTTATGCACCATATATGCACCATATAAATAAGATACCTCCTCCCTATCCTGCTAGTATGAACTAATTATATATTTTATTGATGAATCCAGAAACTGGCATCTCCATTAAATTGCCTCTTTTGATCACATTCGTTTTGTGAAATTAACCTGAATCTGTATTCTGCCAGGTACATGTGCGGATAGATAGACCTGTCGGCTGGAAAATCTTCCTGTCTTCTCTAAAACATATATTTGTTTTGGATGCTTTCATTGGAGTGTACACGATGATTACAGCTGTTCATTAACAAAATTGGGTATTTGTTTTAAACTTTAACTAATCACTTTGATATGCTAATTATGGTGTAATTTAATTTGAGCCCTGTAATGATGATGCTGTTATTATGGACATAAAACATAAATGATGCAGTTAAGCTGAGAGTAATCTCATTTGCATACTGTACATGCCAGTAAATTAAGCCCTTTCCTCGACTGCTTCAGCTTTAATTTTCCACTTCTTTTCACTCAGCCTTTTCAGCCTCTCTCCTATGAGCCCACTCTCTAATAGCAGTGATCACTGTTTGATGTGGAGAGCTGCCTCACCACACCAAAACTAGGCACAATATGTAATGCATAAAGAGCCTCATTATCTTACTGAGTGTTTCTTTAAGAAGCCTGGATTAATAGGGAGAGGTTTGTTCCATCTTGTAGCAACACATATTGTGTTCTTAAATAGGGAGAAATAGAAAGTATGGTTATGTACAGTATTTGAGAAAGCTGTTATTTCCAAAACAAAACTAGCTGCAGTAAAAAAAAAAAAAAAAAGAAAATCCTTTTAATTGATTTTTGTAACATCATTTATGTTTTGAAGAGATTAAGCGTGACTTCATTCTAAAAGGTATTTATACACAAAATAAACTGGAGGGGGTTTAATGCCAGGTTGTTGACGTTTAGACATTAAGCATCAGCCCAAGAACAGAATAGAGCATGTTTGCAGGTAAGGAAAGAGGCTTAAATTAATAACCCCCAAAGCAACACTACTGCTGTCTAATTCCCAGATTATCAAAGAGAAATGTAACATTTTAAATGGTACATAATCTTCAGTAATGTCTCTGATTGTCATACAGAAAGTGTGTTTGCCTTGCATTTATATGTTCTGTTTTGTATTACATCATATGGTTTATTGGGTCTGTTTGTAATGTCTGGGAGCCCTAATAATGCAGGGTAAATACCTCAAAATTCTGTTATAGAATTGAAGGTTGTTTTTTTTTGTATATTTTAAACTTTTTTTTTAACAAGCACACGTCATTCAGCTCAGACATTGTAAGAATCCTTTGTGTTGCAAAGACAGAATCTTTTTGTATGCACTTGCACACCGACTGTACAATTGCCCTTCAACAGGAATGCTTTTCCATTTTGTACCATAAAGAATATTATTTTCCTGCCAGCCAATTTTCTCTGTTAGTCTCTAATTGGCTACATAAATCTCTGGCATTGAGAATGAGGAATGTTTCGGTGTCATAGAGTGTAATCTTCACCCTTATTTACCAATTCATTAAGATTCATTGATGCAGGATCGGTGAGAGGAAATGACAACATAAATCAGACCTCCAACATAATGACCCTAATCAGTTGGGAATTGCTGAAAATGTCATGATGAACTATGTCCTTGTATTAGTGCCACTGTACATTGTCATTGTGTTGCTTTATGGGTGGGACGCATCCTCCTGACATCGGCTGTATTTAACGAAAAAGAGTTGTTAAAAACCTGATTCCATTAAAGCTGTAAGATTCATACAAGGTCTTTCAGTATTTAGCCCTGTGCCCTTTACTTTCAATTTAACTGCTAAGTGGAAGGTACATGCCCCCCTTTTCAACTCACACTATCCTTTGAAAGAGATCTGAGGCTTTTGCAATAATTATTATTATTATTATTATTATTATTTATTTCTTAGCAGGCGCCCTTATCCAGGGCGACTTACAATTGTTACAAGATATCACATTATTTTTACATTCAATTACATTATTTTTTACACATTATTTTTACATACAATTACCCATTTATACAGTTGGGTTTTTACTGGAGCAATCTAGGTAAAGTACCTTGCTCAAGGGTACAGCAGCAGTGTCCCCACCTGGGATTGAACCCACGACCCTCTGGTCAAGAGTCCAGAGCCCTAACCACTACTCCACACTGCTGCCCATAACAATAATAACAAACAATCTCTTATGTGAAATAGTGCTGAATCTAGATAGCTACAGTGTGTGTGTGTGTGTGTGTGTGTGTGTGTGTAACTCTTGGGAATGCTGTATGCATTTTCAACATAAAAACAAAGCATATATACAAAAATAAATTTGCTATCAACGGTTGTAACATTTTAAATACGTGTTTAAACATTAATAAAAAAAGAAAGAAATAAAAAGAAAGAAATAACATTGGAGAAGTTGTTTTTTGTTTTTATTTATGGAAATGCTCGTGCTCTGTAATTCTGCAGATGACCTTCATTAACATATGAAAGACGCTATTATTTAACACATGTTGTAAACAAGATTACAAGCAATTAAAGGTCTCCGTTGTATGCCGAGTTTTAAAACTGCTAGACAGTACTGCTTGATACTGAAAATCACAGGGCATGCTTTTTTGTTTATTGGTTTCTGTTTTATTATTCTTAAAATCTTTTGGTTCTTTGCCAAGCTGTCTAACAGAAATAAGGAATGATGTCTCATGAATTCCCTGAGCCTGTGTTATTAGGCAATAAAGCCAGCTCCACCTCTACATTTGGGCTGGGTTTCATATATAAAAGTTATATGTTACCTTCCCTACAGACTGCCACCCTTATCTGCATTTAAGTAGGCTCAGGCCCTTTTAATATTAATGCATCGATGTTAAGCATGGGTCATCGTGTTGCATTTTAAGATTATTCGCAATTGTTAGAAATACATATTTCCAAATTAAGCCATTTTAAATAGGAATGCTTTTGCATCTTGATGCACATGTTATTATCTGAAGCTGTCCAGGAGTTCAGGTTTGAAGAAAAGAAGCATGTTTTCTTGTCATTTCATACACATTTTTTAGTGTGGGGTTACAATAACAAAAACAAATAATGTATAAGACATTACTTTGTATTGTGGAAAGCAATTGGAAACCAGAAAACATGTGCACATAGATGCTACACATTCTAAGCATTGAGTAAGTAGATTCTCCAAGCTTTGTAAATAAAAGAACAGCAGGTATCATCCAGGGTTTACCTGATAATAATCTGAACATCACAGTCCTTTTAATAAGAGGAACATTGGAAAAATGCAGGTATAAAATGGCATGCTATTTATGAATATACAATTACCCATAAACATCAAACCATATTTCACATTGACACAGAAGATGAAATGTGCAACCTGGAGTATTAAGAAACACAAACCTCTCATTTTATACAAACTACTACTCTTGAAAGTCTATATTCTTTCTCCCAGAAGAAAATGCTTGTAAAGATTCTAGGAAGAAAAAGATTAAAAATATATGACACACATTGAATTAATGTTAAAACAATGTGGAGCTGCAGATCCCAACGGATATCACAGATTGAAGACACCATTTTTGTGACAGTTTAATTGGCAACATACTGTATAAGCTCTAGGGCAAGGACTATACTTTGAATGGGCTACATTTCCCACAATGTAACTTCCATAGTGTTAAAAAAAGAGCCAAGCTTTCTCTTTCGCTGGATCTTCTATTGTAGTGTTAATCTATGTAAGCCACATACAAGTGAGTTTATCAAAGTCAAATGAAAGAGACTGAGTAAAGAGTAAGAGTGTGGTAAACCACAAATAAAAGAGGTTGCCATTAAAATTGAAATCCCAAAATCACAACGCAACTTCTATTAAACTTGTCTTATACAAACTATGGCAATTTATTTCTTATTCTTGCAGTTATCATTTAGTTGCGTTGGTCACTTTACATGTTATAATCCATGTGTATAAAACTGTTACAGTAACTGAAAAGATACTTCTGAAACAAATTGCCTGATAGTTGTATTATATCCCATAGTAAAACACAAGGTTGGCAAAGGTAATGCATGCCTTTCATGTAAAGAGATGTCCAATTATTGTTAAATTTATCACCTTTATTAAATTAAAAAGTATGATGATGTGCATTTGAGATGTGTGCTGGCTACAAATTACTTGAGATATGAACACCACCGAAATATCCTACAGTTTAGTTTTCTGAGTCATAAAGCATGATAATGGATTAGATATATCACCATACAAAATAAATACATTCTGTGTCTTGGGACATTTTTGCTCTTGTATTCAAGATCAGTGTCTTAATACTGTATTTATTAGAATCAAGATTTTATAGAATAAGATTGTCACTTCTTTGTGCTGTTTTTTTTTTTGTTTTTTTTTTAATTAATATATATTGGTATTATCATGCTAAAGGTCATCACATAGTTAGTTGATTCCTTATGTGTCTGATCAGGACACAGAGGGAGGACACAAGGGAAACCTTGATGGTCTTGGCCTTGGCTAGATGGTGATTCTGCTTAAAAAAGAATGTCAGTCTGAACAAAATAAGCCTTCTGACTTCTGAATACACCGGAGGACTGAATTGACTTCTCACCTCCACAGGTGTGATTGTCCCCCTTTGCAAAGGTTATTGTACTGGTGAAACGCAGATGTATGTTGACTTTAGTACTGTCGGTTTCTTGTTTGTTGTGCTGTTTTTATTTTATTTAAGTGAGGTTTATTAATTAACTTTCTGCTCTGCTGCCTGTATGATTGCCAGAAGAGAAGCAGAAAAACTGACCCTAACATTTAGTTGCACAATTTGGTAATCTTTTTTGCTTTCTAAATTATGACAGTTATTGTAAAATAAATTTTTAAAAAAACAATGCACACACAATCTAGTACATAGAAAGAGGTGTGAACTGGTGAAATTGAATGGTAATGAAGCCCTTATGAGGATGTTGCCTACAGAAAAAAAACCTTGGTGCTTTGTGGCATTGGTGACTGAGTAAATGTAGTTAATTGGGAGTATTTAAATGTGTCTATTGCTTTATTTCTGTCCTAACTCAATTTGTTTTATTATACATTATTAACAGCCATTGTTTGTTAACTGCCAATAGTCTTTACCATT